>NC_058132.1:587196096-587267943 GCF_016433145.1 Gracilinanus agilis | reverse complement strand
CTCTCTCTCTCTCTCTCTCTCCTCTCTCTCTCTCTCTCTCTCTTTTCCCTTCCCCCTCTCCCTCTCTCTCCCTTCCCTGCTCTCCCCTCACACACACACATGCACACACACTATGGGGGTTCTACTCCTTCCATTGCTACCCCTCCTCTCCCCCCATGACCCTTATCTCCATCACTACTTCTGATGCCCGAGGCTGAGAAAAGGAGAAATGGGGTAGAAATCTAATTATTCCACAGATATCCAATACAAAGCCATGGAATGTCTCACATCATCATCAAGCATGCTGCTAACAAGCCCCAGCTTTAGGCTTTAGGAATAGGTGAAAATGAGACGGTTGGCAGGAGGCAGCTTTCCAAGCACCTTGGCATTGGTTCTGAGCCCATAATGCTTTCACCCCTTCCATGGGGAACTCAGATAATCACTGTTCTTTCCATTTAAAAGAGAGATTCTAATGATTATTTCACTCTCACAAAGACTGACACTATGGTTAATAAGGACCTTTGAGGCAAAAGAGAAAGGGTAGTCGTAGCAAAGTCTGCATGTGCACAAATAGGCATACTAAAGAATTATTTAATAGGAGTCTCAGGAATTAGCTCTGTTTATATATCTATATTTCTATATAGATATAATGGCAGGGAAACATTGTTGTTTAATTGTTTTTCTGTACTTGTTTGACACTTTGTGACTCCCTTTGGGGTTTTCTTGGCTAAGATATTCAAGTGATTTGCCATTTTCTTCTTCAATTTATCTTATAGATGAGGAAACTAAGGCAAACAGGATTAAGTGACTTGTCCAGGGTCACCTAGCTAGTAAGTGACTGAGTTCAGATCTTCCCAACTCCGGGCCTGGCACTCTATCCACCATGCCACTTTAAGGGAACATAGTCCCAAGTCTTTTCCACTTGGCACATGCACAGGAAGGTGCTTCCTTTTTCTCGGGAAGTCCTTTCTGTTTTCTGCTTGTTTGTAATGGGGGTGGGAGGGGCTGGCCTGCCTCAGAACACTAAAGGATTCTGATAGACTTAAGGTTTACTTGAACTTGTTTGTTTTCTGAGTATCCCTTCTGGCATGGTTTTGGTATCATGCGGATTTTTCAGACCCTCTTTGAGGGGCAAAAACAAGTGGCAGCCAACGTGTGGACTTTCTTTCTCCTAGTATTATTTTCTACGTGAAGGAAAGAAAGCACCATAGATTACATTTTCAGGTACAAAGAAGCTCTTGAAGTTGATTATCCTTATAGGCAAAATCCTGCATTGATTTATCCAACTCAGATGGGTTACCAGCTTATTGCTATGACTCTAGAGACTCACACAGCAAGTGAAGTCTTCCTGGAGATCATCATTCTTCCAGAGAACACACAAACAAGACATCCCCTCAGCAATTATGCCTTGCAGCAAGCAACTGCGGGGAGTCTCACACAACTCATGCATAAGTTGAAAGAAGGAATGAAACTTTTACCATTGAGGGCATGGGACCTCCAGCGATCTCTTGGGTTTGTCTCAATCTGATACTCACAAAATATATCCCAATAGTGTCGTAATTGCTATGGATCTCTGTAAACAATGCAGCTGGTTTCAACAATCACCAATATGGGTAGAGTTCTGGCACTCCTCTTGATATGTGCTGGGGGTATAATTACTCCCTAGGGGTGTAATTACTAGCAGCTGATCCTAGACTGCTGCTATGGATTTCCCTGCACCTGCATCTTTGCTTCTCACACTGACAACTCCTATGTTGATGGAGGGGCATGTCTATCCTGAACTCCGGATGCCTCTTGTTTACCACTGTTTATACATACTGGCTCTGAGTAAATGCCAGAAGGCTCTGCGTTCAAATCATGACTCTTTCCCTGACTTATTGGGTTATGTTTGAGTAATGTCATTTCATCTCTGTTTACTTAAGTTTCTTGTATATTAAAAAGCAAAAGCCGGTATAAGAATGCCATTGACCTACTCTGTGGACTGGACATGAATTAGGGATCCAGCAAACAATGTAAATACCATTTTAAAAATAGTTGTTGACCCAAGGGTAGTAGCTGAGCTTATATTTGGGAACTAGCCAGACTGCTGTGGCCCATTTTTGAAAATAAATAATCAAATATACAACCTCGATGACAGACCCTGATCATAGAAATCATCAAAAAAAAATGGTCACAATGCTATTAAAGAAAGAGGAAACCCTCTGAGTGGCAGGTCCGCATGACTTTGGAAACTACAAAGCCCCAGAAGCTTTGTACAGAGAGAATGATGCACCTGTTTTTTTTTCCAGGGGACTCTCTTTCATGTAGATGATTATTTACATTTCGTTAAAAATAATTGGAGAAATTTACAAACATTGCTTGCAAAAGTGTAACTGTCAGGCATCCACTAGAGTGGATGGTGGGGAAAAGAACGTTTACTTAAACCCCAAAATTGGGAGAAATTTTAATGTCGAGGCAAAAAATCAGGAGTGTGATGATTAAATGTGGAGAGCTGTCATCGCGGCATTATATTAAAATAACTTGCCTCAAGCAACGGCACACAATTTCTCCCTTTAAATGTGTCATTTCTCAGGCGGCTGTGACTCCAGTTGGCTGCACAGGGAGCTTTGTAGTCATAGCAGTTCTAGAGAGTGGGACACTTAAAATCCTGGCTTCTTGGGCACCTGGGGAGATGGAGCAAATGGGGGTGGAGTGGGGTGAGCTGCTCATTAACTACTGAATGGCCACAGTGAACAATTTGCCATTACATTTCTTTGTGGCTTAATGGGGCTCTGCACAATCTGATAGTTTAAGTAGAAGACTACCAGATAAATTATTTTCAACACTCTTCTTCAGACAGTGATGTCAGGCTCCAGGGCAGAATGAATTGCAGTTGTTTATGCAATCTATTGCTTAATAAGATGCTCAGCTTCTTGTTCCTGCCTCTAGTCATAATGCTTTTAATGATGTCCACGCTGTGTAGCTATTACATTCAAACCATGTGGCAACAGCATGATGGGTAAAGGCTTAAATAAGCTAAAGATGGAAGAGAGATGACATGTTGGTAGCAAAGCTTCTGGATCCATTTAATTGAGCAGACATTTCTCTTTACCAGTCAATCCAATTCAACGAGCATTTTTTAATTGCCTGTGCTAGGCACTGCGGATGGAAAGACAAAAATGAAACATTTCCTGCCCTCGAGGGTCTTTTATTCTACTTGGGGGATAGAATATGCATTCAATTAAACATAAAGTATGTACAAAAATGATTTCAAGAGGCAAAGAAGGCTAATAAGTGGAAGAATAAACCAAATCCTTATATAGAAGGAAGCAAGCAAACGGAATGTTCAGGGTTCAAGGTCTTCTGCAAGACCAGAGGTGAAGAGGGACTGAATTCCATACTTGGAGACCACTTGTGCAAAGGACTTCTTAGCTTTCTTGCTCTGCTTGCTCCAGTTTCCTCATATCTAAAATGGAAATAATCATAATATCTATATACCAGGATTATTGAGAAAATAAAATGAAACGGTATTTGTAATGTGCTTTATAAATCTTAAAGTAGTTCCTTCTCTTCCTCCTTCTTCTTTTACCCTTTTTGGAAGTAAGGAAGATACTAAAAAAAGTTGATTCATTTACTTATTTCTTTTTTTTAAACCCTTAACTTCTGTGTATTGGCTCCTAGGTGGAAGAGTGGTAAGGGTGGGCTCTGGGGGTCAAGTGACTTGCCCAGGGCCATACAGCTGGGAAGTGTCTGAGGCTGGATTTGAACCTAGGACCTCCCATCTCTAGGCCTGACTCTCAATCCACTGAGCTACCCAGATGCCCCTTGATTCATTTACTTAGCCAAATAATTATTAATTATCATAGATACAACTTTATTTTATGCTAAAATCCCATCTTCTACCCAAAATGCTTTCCCCAATTCCCTGCAATTTTAATGCCTCCTCTATGTTGATTATTTCTAATTTATACTGAATAGATCTGTTTGCACATACTTCTTTGCATATTCTCTCTTTCATTAGACTGTGAACTCTTGAGAGTAGGGAATGTGTATCCCATTTCTGTGTGTCTAGACCTATAGTTTTGTTGATCTAGGGATCTCCCTGTGAGAAAACTCCTTCTGTTAAGGAATATTAAGTATTTAATAAATGCTCTTCATATGTTTATTCAGGTGAGGCATGGGAGCATGGTATGAGGTCCCCTTTCCTTAAATGCTTTATTTCTCTCAGACTTGGAAGTGCAGAGCCTTGTTTGGGTCAACTCAAATGCTTCCACCATTTTTTAAGCCCAGGGGTTAATATGAACTGTATACTCCTTGCATCTGAATGAAGGGATTCACTTTGACCTTCATTCCTATCTATAGACACACACATAAAATGGAGCCATCAAATGCAACAGAGATCCTCAAACTCCATAGCTCTCCAGGGTCCCAGCTGACCCCCATCGATCAGCCACTAAAATAAAATCAACAGTGTTCTTTTGCTTTCCTGTTCTACGTGGCAGAATCAGCTCTGATCAGTGTCATCAATCCAGCTCACAGAAACATTCAATAAAAACAAAACCTTGACAGGCAGTCTTCTGCCTCCCAACCACCCTCCCTAAGGCTGCTTTCAGGGCCCAGTCCAAATGACTGCTCTGGCACAGATCAAAACCTGGCTGCTAGATGATAAATACTATAGACAATGTGGGCTTTTGCACACAGTAGATGTAGGATGAATGCTGAATGACAGATTGACTGAGCAGTTAGTGCACAAGACTGATTCAAAATAATAATAGCTAGCATTTATATAATGCTTTAAGGTTTGCAAAAAACCCTTTATATATATATACATATATATAAACTCTTTTCATCCTCAAAACTGACTCCTTTTTTATAGATTAGGAAACTGAGTCATTAAAGGTTGGATGATTTACTCAAATTTACATATTTATTAAGTATCTGAGGCAGGATTTGCTCTGGAGACTCTTTGCCTCTAGTTCCAGCACTCTAGTTACTATACCACCGAGCTGCCTACATACAATTTATACAATACTGGATTCATTGGAGTTTGACACTCCAAAGAACACTTTGCTGCCATTGTGATTTCTCAGTCTATCAAAGTTTAAAAAAAAATTCTGGGTTGATTGATGAAGGAAGTGATTCTGTCATAAGATAGTACCCACATGTTTCACATATGTGCAAGTATTTTCATAGATACAAAAAGCAGATCTAAAAATTGGAAATGAATTTGAAAATTATCAGTATGGCTTTCTTCATTTCCTAAATGGAGAAACTGAGGCTTTCAAAGGTAAAATATCTTGCTCAAGGTCAGACAGTAAGCTAGAGGCAGGACCTAGGACTGGAGGACTGGACTCAGGTTTCCCCATTCCAAGTCCAGTGCCCTTTTTTTGTGATGTAGGACATTCACTTAATTTTCTTAAAAGATAGACTTCTGGAGTTGAAGTTTGGAAGACCTGCTTTTAAATCATGCTTCAGACATTTAGTAGCTGGTTGATCCTGAGCAAATCACTTCACCTCTTCAAGTCTTAGTTCATTCATCTCTAAAATGAGGTAATAGCATCTACTTCAGAGGGTTGTTGTAAGGATTAAATGGAATAATACATGTAAAATACAATATACATGTGAGTTTGTGGAAATGAAAATTCTTTGTCCACCCTTTGACTCAGCTATACCACTGCTGGGTTTGTACCCCAAGGAGACAATAAGGGAAAAGACGTGTACAAAAATATTTATAGCCGTGCTCTTTGTGGTGGTAAAAATTGGAAAATGAGCAGATGCCCTTTAATTGGGAAATGGTTGAACAAATTGTGGTATCTGATGGTGATGGAATACTACTGTGCTGAAAGGAATAATGAACTGGAGGAATTCCATGTGAACTGGAAAGACCTCCAGGAATTGATGCAGAGTGAAAGGAGCAGAACCAAGAGAACATTGCACAGAGACTGATACATTTATGGCACAATCGAATGTAATGGACTTCTCTACTAGCAGTAATACAATCCAGAGAAACTTAGGAGAAAGAATGCTATTCACATCCAAAGAAAGAACTTTGGGAAGAGAAACACAGAAGAAAACATATGATCGATCATGTAGTTTGATAGGGATGTGATTAGGGTTTTGATGTTAAAGGATCGAGCCACTGCAATTATGAATAACATGGAAATAGGTTTTGAACAATGATACATGAATAACCCAGTGGAACTGCTTGTCAGCTCCAGGAGTAGCGAGGGAGGAGAGGTTGGGAAATCATGAATCATGTAATCATGGGAAAATAATCTAAATTTAAAAAAAGGAAAATTCTTTCTTTTGGACTTTTACTATAATTAATATGGCAGAACTCAGGACAAAGAAAATGAAAAGTTCATTAAAAGTATGTTAAGATAGTAACATACCAATGGGCTGATTACTGGGGATCACCAAGGTCTTAAGATACGGCCAGTTTATATTGATAACTTTCATAATGAAAGAAAGACATTTCTGATAGGTTCACATCAACAAAAGAGTTGTTAAGCCTTTGCATCTCATTTCTTCCCCTAGTATGCATAAACTAGCAGGGAGGAGAACAAACATCATAGGTTGGGGTGCATGACTTGATTACATAACAAAATATTAGGGAATTCTAAACTAAAGACTAAGTGACACCTCCCTCCCCCACTGATTGATAAGAAGGGCTGGGAATAATGGGTCACTGAGTCAGCATTACTTTTAATAAATTAATAAGAGTACTATAATTATTGCTACTGTTATTATTATCACCTGGACATCATGAAGCAGAAATTGCATGGTGTAGTATATAAAGTCTATGACAGAATGATCTGGGTTCAAATAGTGACTTACGTACTATGGTAAAACTTAATTGCTTGGAACTGCCATTTCCTGATGAGGAAAAGCCAAACCAACCAGAAAATGTGGGATAACAACACCTCTAGCATGTATCTTGTGGGGTTGTTAAACTAAAACAAAATAATGTATTAAAATGTTCTATTAATATTACAGTGCTATGTAAACATCTTAATTTTGAGTAACCCAGAAAAGCATTTTAGTGCATTTTTCAATGTTTCCCTCTCAGAAATTTTTTTTGGTATTTCTCTGCAGGGAAACTTTACATTCAAAGTCTCTCTCTTAAAATTGAGCTCAGGTATCTTTTTATAAAAATTCTATTGTTAGGAGGAAAAATAATTGGTAAATGACTATTGGGATGCATTAATTACTCTGACTCTTATTATTAATATTGGCTATATATTGAGCCTTAACAGTGTGTTCCAAACAAGAAAGAACATAAAAAGACTTAATCCCCACTAGCATACCCAGTAGTTATAGGTGGCTTTAAATTTTGTCCCATATATTATTTTCCTAGTAATTTGGCTTTGGGAGCACTGTGAGGAATAACTAATGATTATACTCACCATCACAATAATCATCATCACAGTCACCAGCATAATAACAAAACCATGCAGAGGAACTTTTATTTGTGATCTAGAGCTATTAATTTATTCATAAACCACACTGACCAGACTGGGGAAAAATATTATGTCCTCTCCAAAGCAAAGAAATTGATACACAGAAGGTAGATGATTTCAGTGTTACAAGCAGTTCCTGAAACAGATATGAATTTTCTGTGTTTGCAGTTGATAATGCCATATTTTATTAGTAATAATAATAATATTTGTTGTTCAGGGAGTGCTTTGATGTTTACGAAGAACCTTATGTATGTAACAGGTGTATGAGAGAGGCCAACTATACTGTAGTATTTCATATTTCCCACAAAGAATTACATCTTTGTGACTGATTTGCTTATTAATCATCCTTCTCTTTTGCAGGTCTAGATTCCCAGAGAAGAACCACCACCATGAACCAAACTCTTTCAGGATCCTAGTTATATCCCTACTTTGAGGAAAATACAGTCTCTCTCTGTTCTTCACTTTTGTGCTTCCTCTATCACAAACCCAAAATTAACCTTTCACAATTCTGACACATTTATACTTTAAAGATAACATTTACTAAGAAAGAGAATAATAACATCAGATTATTAACATATTAAAGAAAGTGCAGGAATAATAAAACAATTTCTACAAAGCCCTTTCCTATCTATGCATTCAGCACTTGTAGGGGACAATGATGGAGTACAATTACAGAAATCTGGTGAGGAGACACATTGAAAAGAAACATGAAAATAGGTGTTCCTGGAGAGTAAAGAGTTGGAAATTGTAATCTTTAGTGTCCTGCTTCCTTCTTAGCAATTGTTCATAAAAGTTCCTGGATGAATGTATCTTCTGTGTTGAACAAATGCTTTTCCAGTGTTGAGTTGATCCATCCAGTGCTCAACTAACACCTCATTGGGTATAACATCTCAGGCAAACTCATTGATTCACTGGGTGATTTTCCTAATATTTTTCTTTGAAGCTGTCCTTCTGCTAAGGTAGATTTACTTCTGAACAGAAACTACAGTATATATCACTTTCATCTTCACGTTTAAGTGATGTAGTTTTGAAATCTGTCCTTTCTCTTCTTTCCTCTTATGTTTCTGGGTTCAGACTCTGGCTCTTCTCAAGAAATGACTCCATCTTAGATAATGGGTGGTAACCAAAATTCTCTTCTGTTTATAATAATATATGTTTCATTTATCTCATAATCGTATAATAATTCTGGCATTCATATCACTCCACTATATTACAGCTTGTCAAATTCAAAATGAATAGCAAGTACCCAAGAACTCTGAATCAGAGCAACTACTTCAGTAATTTTATGTTAGGACTGAGAAGATCCATACCCCAATCAACTGAACTCTCAAAGGCCATGAAATATGAAATGTCATCTCATTTGAGCACAGAGTAATTCAATTTGGAGACAAAAGATGAGTTCAAATTCTTTTCAGAGCACTTAGATCTATAGAGAAGCAAAGGACCTTATTTGGATTCTTTCATTTTATTAAGGAGAAAATGGATGATGTTCCAATGAGGACTCACACCTATCCCTTGAGTTCTTTCTAGGGTATCTTTTTTTTCCATAGTAACACATGTTTTATTACCTTGGGCCAGGCACCTAATCTTTCTAGTTCTTATATTCTTCATTTCTGAAATGAAAATAACATCTTAATTAATTATAATTTGTGAACAAGGCATTTTATATATACACACATGAACACACATACACAAATGAGTTCTTCAATATAAATCACTTTAGAAATGTGAGTTTTAAAATAACTAAGTAAAATATCTTCTATCACCACCTATGTACAGAGTTCATTTGAAAGAATATTGGTCAAGTTTTTTTTTTTTGGCTAAATCCAAAGTACAGTAGAGATGGCTGTCCATGGATTCAGGAAGGTTTGGGTTTAAGCATGCCTGATAAATGTTAGATATATAATTATGAGCAAGTCACTTAACCTCTGAGTATAAGTTAGAGATGAACAATAGTAAATAGAGTTTCCACATCAAGATTTTTCCTTATTGAGGAAATCAGTTCTAGACATTGAATGAATGCCATTATCTTTGTCATATCAGGATAGCTTTGTATTTTAATATTTGCAAACAGATAAAAATATTGTTTCATATTTGCATTATGTTTCTTTTTAAATTAATGAAACTACAAGAAATCAGAAGGATGTCTATAGGCTACACTGAAAAAAGTATTACTATTCTGCCAACATAAAGCCATACCATTTCCTTAAGTATGACTTGTGTAAAACTTGAATTAGACCGTACACTGTTCTCTACATACCAATATATTTTCTTCCCTTTAAAAGAGATCTAATCTTAAGGGTAGAGCCTATATTCATTGTTGGCTTATAATATGGATAACCAGAAGAGGACCCACTACCTGCACCACTTTCAAGTGGTCCTTAGTTAATGAGCTAAAAATCAATACTGCCCATTAATGTTTAAACATCCATCTCATGCTAGGAACCATGCAGAAAACATTCATTTATTTTTTAAAATCTATTAAATACTATGTACTGAGCACTGTGTTTGGTATTATAAAGTTTTGTTAAGATACAACTTCTTAATTCTTGAACTTGTGGATCAAGAGGAATAAAATCAGAGTTCAGATATGTTATCAGAAACTTACTAGCTGTGTGATTTGGGGTAGGCTACTTAAATTTCTGTTTCCCTCAGTTTCTTTTTCTCTAAAATAGGTATGGAATAGCACTTACCTACCAGGGTTGTTGTAAAAATTAAAAGAAAACACAGTTGCAAAGAATTTAGCATAGTTTCTGGCATATAGTAAGCTCTATATAAATGTTAGCTATGATGATGATGATGGCAATAAAAATCAAACATGGTTAACTACAATATACAATATAATTTTCAAAGTAAATGGGCATAAAATAAAATGCACAGTGAAGTCTGAATTCAGGGAAGGCTTCATGTAGGTGGCATATAATTTAGTCTTTAAAGGATAGGATGTCATAAGCAAAGAGCAGTCCTCAAGCATGGAGAAGAATATAGAGGAAAAAAAAAACCTTCAGAGTTGGGAGACTTCAGGTTATAGAGAGGGTGGAAAATAGGGAAAACATTTTTTTAAACAAGCACAACTCTCAGAGAGGATTGAGAGTGATCAAATGTTAAGACAGGGTGGCATCAGATTATAAATTCCAGATAAAGGAGTTTGAACATTACATGGTAAGCAACAGGAAGCCTCTAAGTATTTTTGAGCATAAGAATGGTGTTATCGAGTGCATTCTTGAGAAAAAAAGTATTACTATGACATGATTAGAGTCAGAAAGACACATTTTTTTCTTAAGAGTGGCTGATGCCCAGAATCTCAAGGAAAGATCACATTCAGAATGCTGGGATAAGAATCATTGGCCTCTTCCCCCTTCATCCCCTCCTTTCCTTTTTTTCCTCTTCCTCCTCCTCCTTCCCCCCGACAGCAAGACTTCTTATTTTCATTTCCACGCTAACTATGTAGATCTGTCCTAGCATGTGTTCTGAAGTGCTGCTTTCATGCTCAGGGCCTGGGGAGCTGTAACATAGTTAGCTGTGCTATAGCAGCAGGTTGCCATCAAAAAATGCTATAATAGGATTAAAATAAAAGAGAAGTATGTGCTCACAATGGGATGGGAATAATTTTCTAACACATTTCCAGTGCCTAGTGGCAGCAGTCTACTGAGTAGGTGGGTATTGTAAAAAGGAGCTTGTGTCTGGTGGGAATCCACTATGGTGACCATGAGCAAGTCACCTCAACTTTTTGAGTCTCCATTTCTTCATCTGTAAAATGGCAGCAGTAATATCTGATCAAAGCATTTTATGGACCTTTGGGAGTGCTAATGAGATCATAAAAAAGAAAAAAATAATTATAAGCTATAAAGTACCTTGCAAGTATGTGAGAGGATAGTGTCATGGAGGATCATCACCCCTATTTTTACAGATGGCCCATCTCCTAACTTCAGTGTTGTAAAACTATTTATCTTTCTAGAGATGGAATTCTACCAAAGAATATTCTCATATGTTTTTGGTGGACTCTTGGTGCAGAGAAATAATGCTGGACTTGAAGACAGAGGAGTCAGGTATCAATTCCAACCCACCACTTACTACTTTTATGACCTTGTGGTCTTAATCATTTAATCTCTCTAAGCCTTATTTTCTACATCTTTAAAATTAGGGAATTATACTAGGTGACCTCTAAGGTTCCTTTTAATAATAACAGTTAGCCTTTATACAATGCTTCAGGGTTTGCAAAATATTATGTAAATATTATTTGATTTTATCCTCATAGTAATTCTTTTAGGTCTGGGGCTATTATTATACCCATTTTATAGAGGTCAAATGACTTACTTGTCTATGGCCGTATAGCTAGTATGTGTCTGAGGTTGAATTTGTATTCAGTTCTTCCTCAGATTATGTCCTGCACTCAATTCACTGTACTACCTATTTGCCTTTTACCTGGGACCAAAATTGGAGAATCAAATGAGGTGATGGATGAAAAGTGCTTTGTAAAATCTTAAAGCATGATATAAATTTATTACTACGATTGGTGGAGTATTGGGTAACCTATATTTCTAGGGAATGGGAGAAATCATCTTAATTCATTTATTTATTTGCCAGTTATGCTTTGAGGACTTAAGCTATGCAAGACCCACCTATAAATGTTTTAGTGATTGCAAGGAAGTACAGGGTATGTCCCCTTCCTTCAAGGAGAATTTGGTCTATTATAGAGATTAAGTGTCCCAAACCACCATAATATAAGATAATAATTTGTGATAAGTGTCCTGTGAGTGGTACATAATAAATACAGCATGAGTTTAGAGGAATGAGACATGATTTCTGGTGGCAAATGATTAAGTTTTGATGGAAAAGGTAGAGTCTGAGCTGGGTCTTGGAGGAGGAAAATATTTTTATTACGTGCTCTGAAAGAGGGAAGAAATATTATAATTCTCAAATATAAGCAAAGGCAAAGAGATAGGAAAAGCCAGTTCTGTTTTGGGAAGCATCAAAGAGACCAGCATGAATCTACAACCTCTAGAAATATTAGCTTGTAGTTTGGCTTTATGGTCATGAACCCAGGTGACGTTGTGGAGATTCTCTAATCCCAGTAGCAGCCAAATAAGCAAAATATATTTGTAAACTACAAGAAGCTCTTTTTAATATCAGAATATGTCTCCCTCTGCAATTCTAAAATACCATGAATTAATAACAAATTATACTTTGATTTCAATAACTATTTCTTTCTCCACCTAATTTCTGAATCATATAAGAACCTCAGTAATGATGATGAGAATAATAAAAGTCAGGGATAAAAATTGCCATTCTTTATTCTCTGCCATGTCAAAAAATGTCTTGGGCTCCCAGAGTCTTTAAACTTTTTGTGTTTTATATGTCCTTTAAGTACATCTTAATTTCCAGTATCTTCATTTTCTCTTTAAAAAACAAAGCACATATTACTGTTCTTGCTCCCAATATTTTCTTTCCAGACTTTAAACATTTTTTTGCTAGTTCTAGAGTTAGCAAGTTCTCTGTCTCATCTCTGTGACTCCACTTATATTTCTCAATATGCATGAGGGGAAGTTTTTAGTTTCCTTACTTCCTTTCTGTCACAATGTTTTGCACAATGCAATGTATAGCTTATTCTTGAACAGTAGTCCCCTCTATAACATCATTGAGGCTGCTCATGAAGCCTCTGCTTGAAGACCTTCTAGTGATGGAAATTCATTGTACTTTTGGGAAGCTCTAATTGTTAGGAAGTTTTCTCTTATTTTGAGCCAAAATCTGGATCTTTGACATCTCCATCCATTGTTCCCAGTTCTTCCATCCAGGACAAAGCCCAAAAAGTCTTTCTCTAAGGGTCCTACAAATATTGGAAGGCAACTATCTTGTCCTCCCAATTTTATTTTTTTTTAAATTCTATACATCACCAGTTTCTTCTGTCTTTATATGCCATATTTTTCAGGTCTTTTATCACCTGGTCCACCTTTTCAGGATGTGCCCTAGTTTAACATTCTTAAAATGTGGTACCCAGAACAGCACAGAGCACTACAAAGGTGTTCTGATGAGGGCATGATACAGTAGGATCATCACTTTTCTCATTTTGTCAGTTGTATTTCTATTAGTGCAATTTAAGATGCGATAGCTTTTTTTTAAGCTGTCATGTCACATTGTTGATACACAGAGCCATCTGATTTGAGAGCTGAAAGGATCTTCAGTGATCATCAAAGGATCTTCAGTGATCATCCAATTCCAATTATGCACACAAAACATGTGTACTATAACAGACCCAATTAATGGTCATTCCGATTTCTGCCTGAAGACCTCTAAATTCTCCCCAAAGTCCATCCTACCTTGGGATACCTCTAATCATTAGGAAGTTTTCCCTGGCATTAAACTGACAGTGACAACTGTGCCCCTGGTTCCATCCTTTGGAGCCAAATAGAAAAAAAGTAATTGCCCTTAATAAGATAGATCTTCAAAGATTCATATTGAATTTAGAGTCAACAAAAGCCCTTAGATCTTTATCCTGCAAAATGTTAAATAGGTTTTCTTTTTCCTTTTTGAATAAGGACTCAATCAAAATTTATTTGTTAAGTGGTTATATAGCACTCCTATACTGAAATTCCTGGTGACATGAAGCTATTTTGATTCAATTAAGTAAGCATAATAAGCAAAACCTGCCATGTATGAAGAAGCACTGTGCTAAGGGATGAGGATATAGAGACAAAAATCAACCGTCCCCCATCCTCATGGAGCTGATTTTAAACTGAATACAGTTTCAAAATCAAATGTATTAAGAATAAAATCTATAATTACAAATATATAGATGAATACACATAAATATGAATGCATATACATATATAGATACACACATAAACATTTATTTGTACACATAAGTACACACATGCTAGGTGCCAAGAATCAAAGACTAAAAAAACCAAATAGTCCCTTGCCCTTGTGGAACTCGCATTCTACTTGCAGGTTCTATGGCTACAACTTTGACATAACTGACCATCTTTCTTACTTGGCAATAAGAATAATGGCAACAACATTCTACATCCTAGAACGATGAGCTCCTACTGTTAGTGACATGGTCAGCAAGGTGGTACAGTGGATAAAGCCCTGGGCATGGAGTTAGGAAAACTCGAGTTCAAATCTGGCCTCAGACATTGAATGGCTGAGTGATCCTGGGAAAGTCATGTAATCCTATTTGTTTCAATTTCTTTACCTGTAAAATGAGCTGGAGAAGGAAATGATAACCCATTCCTGTATCTTTGCCAATAAAACCCCAAGTGGGGTCACAAAGGATTGGACACAACTGAACAAAAAAAATTAGTGCCTTACCCTTCCCAAATGCATTACTGCTCCTCAAATTTGCTTTCTTGGGCACTTTTTTACCGCCTGGTCCATAAGAATTGTTTCAGTCATATTCAAACTGATGGTCCTTGTCCCTGTAAAATGTGACTTTAGTTCACATAACTAGGGTATGGAAAATAGGAGTAATTAAGAGGATGTACACTGTAGTTGTTTCAGAGGAGAGAGCAGAGGTGTTGGCACATTGAAGAAGTATATGGATGGAAATACTTCATGGAAGCAGTGGATGGGGAAAAAGAAAGATGCAACCTCAAGGGATAAAGACTTGAAACTCTTCCATGTATAATGAGAATGCCACTAAGATACGGGACCTGGCTGTCAGGCATCTGTCCTTAATTCCAAACAGGTTAAGGGCTGAGGGGTGAACCTGCACTCCCTTGTTCATTATTCCAAATATATTAGAAGTGTTTTTGAGGTTGAGATCAGCCTCAAAGCCACAGTATTTTTTGAGCCAAAAAAACTCTGGTTGATGCTTAACTACTGACCCTCTCTGGAGGATATCACAACACAAGAAATAAAAGAAGGCATCAGGAGAATGACTGCTTCTGCAGCTGCCTCTATGGAACATTATCAAAGCTAACCTGTGGCCTGAACTTATTTGTCTATCAGCAAAGGATGAGCCAACCAGCAGCTTTAAGCCAGAAACAAATGACTGGGATAAAAAAAAATCAGATAGTTTGGCCAGTCAGTGGGGCTAAAATAAGTTAGAACAAAGAAGAGGACGATGGCAAAGTCTGTGGACTTAGAGAAAAGGAAGGAAATGAAGGATGAGAAAGGATGTTGTCCCCATTTCTCTCAGTCAGTAAAAAGTTGAAACTGATTTTGATTTTCTGCAACTAAATTTGTTATCAGATTGAGAATCTACAGTATCTACTTTACCATGTTTCAGCACAAAGTAGATTTACAACAGCTGAGATAGTTTGTCAAATGCCTGACAAACCCCCAAACGAAAGCTGCACAGCTGTGGAGACTCTGTCTGACACTTAGAAAAAAAAATCCCCCCAAACCCCTTCATCTTACTAAAGGATGACTCTAGAGAGATTTCAAAATATATGAGAGGAAGAAGCAATGAGATTACATCCTTGAAAACATCACAAGAATGGGCCCATCTGATCCCATATTCTATTCTCCTAGCAGTGTGATTCCTGGGGATGAGAATATGTAATGAATATAGTGTCAGGCACTGCAATTCATGCATGCTTCCTCAAAATGGATTCTCCTCGCACGGAGATAAGCCAGATGTGTGTGTGTAAAGGACAGAGCCTTAAGGCTGTAAAAAGTGCACAAGTATTGATCTTGTTTTTTTGTTGCTGCAATATTAAGGTCGTGTATTTGCCAAGCAATCTATATTAATCTCTTCATCTGACAAAGGTAATATCCAGGCTGAAAAGTAATGTGATTCCCTCCTTTCCTTTTAAAAACAGAATGGGGTAATTTGGTTAAAACATAAGAATTATACAACTTCATTGCTAACTGAGTAATTTGGGGAAAATACAAGAATTAAAAATACATCTAAACATGTCCAGTATGACCTAGGTAAAAGTGGTCTTTTGTTTTAATTTATTTTTGTTTATCATAAAATTCTGATTCTTTAGAGAGTGATGTCTGTACCATATGCAAAATATATTTTTCATTTGGTCATTTTAGTAAATTAAACCAAATGAATATTTCTTTTCATAAAAATGTGTTCCTTTGTAATTTTCTGCTGCATGAATAGCCTAAATATATCCACAAGATGGCACTGTCTCTGCATGTCTAGAAGAGAATTTAGAAATTGGCAAGGAAAATTGGCTTCTTCATTTCTCAAAAAATTCCTGAAGGTGGCAGATTTTAGCTATTTTTGAAAACCTTACTGCAGCTAAGAGTCAACGTAGCCTTTTAAAATTATTTTTATTTATCTTTCCATAAGGCGATTATGAACTGAATAAAAATTATCTGTGATATTTAAAATATTTGAAAATGTTTTACGTTTTTAGAGCATGTAATACAAGCTGAAGGCCTAACAGAGCTAACAGTGACACAAAATCAAAGTGAAATTGACCAATAAATTGAAAACTCCATTACAGGAACAATTTCCCCCAGTTTGAGTCATTGCGTTGGAAGGATAGCCTGAACCTGTCTAAACTTTGTGAAACGCTGCCTCCTCTATGAGCAAGGCTTGGACCATCTTTTCAGCCCCAAATGGAAGGAGATAGGAAGGGAGCAAGAAAGGTAGAGTGTCATTCCCAGGACTTTTAATTTCTGGTCAGCTTTTTCAGAGTCCTGACATGTTCGGGTTAATCTGTCCTTGCTTCTGATAGTGTGTCTTTTCAAGTGCACTTCTGTCTGATGATCTGAAGGGATCCTAATTTCAAAATTGAGGAATAATAGTCTAACTATAATAGCTCGGGTGGAGACCATGTTATCTAGAAGGTTTTGCTGTCTTTTTTGCACATGGCAATAAGGCAAGAGCGCTGAACCTGATACTTCTGAAGCAAGCCTCCTAGTTTCTGTCCTGCCACTATTTTGCTATGTAACCATGGGTAAGCCATTTAGTCTTTCTGTATTTCAGTTTGCTCATTTGGAAAATGAGGACTATAAACTACAATCCAGTGGCTCTTATCCCGGGGCTTGTGAACTTTTAGAAAAATTATACATATAAATATTTGTTAACTATAGTTAAATAGAATTGTAATTCTATAAATTATATTTCTTTCATTAAAAAGTATTCTGAGTTGTCCAAGAGGCTTCATGAAACTGTTTAAAGTATCTACAACAAAAAAACCACACCCACAAATCATAAGAACCCCTGGACTAGATGATCTGAAAGGGCTCCACGAATTTAAATAGTTGATGAGTTTACCCTTTGCATGCCTAAAACAAAGAGAAAGTATGGTGTAGAGGCAGCTGGGAGGTACAGTGGACAGAGTTTTAGGCCAGGAAGATGAATTAAATCCCAAATTCACACATTTATGAGTTGTGTCATCCTGGGTGAGTTGACTTAACCTGTTTCCTCAATAGGAAAAAGAAGCTAAGAGTAATAGTAAATTCTCAGGGTTGTTGTGAGGGTCAAATAAGATAACATTTGTAAAGTGCTTAGCACAGTGCCTGGCACAGGTAGGTAGTACAAAGATGATAGCTATTATTATCAGAAAGCTGGCCCTATAGCCAGGAATAGCTGAGTTCAAGTTCTCCCTCTCATTTGTACTAGCCAAGTGATCTTAGGTAAATTACTCAACTTCTTTTTATTTTTTAAACCCTTACCTTCTGTCTTGGAGCCAATACTGTGTAAGGGTGGGCAATGGGGGTCAAGTGACTTGTCCAGGGTCACACAGCTGGGAAGTGTCTGAGGCCAGATTTGAACCTAGGACCTCCTGTCTCTAGGTCTGGCTCTCAATCCACTGAGCTACCCAGCTGCCCCCTACTCAACTTCTTATTGCTGTAGTCAACTCCAGTTTAAGAACGTATGTTGTAAAGAAGGCACTAACCTGCATTAGTAAAGGGAATATCCTCACCTGAAAGTTTCCTATGTCTATGAAGTTCTGTGTCTGCTCTCACTGTCTATGATCAAAACCATTATTATTCCAGGGGAAGTGCAGGAACCATTTCCAATCCATCAGCTCCAATTCTCAAGGTAACCTGAGTCTGCCTATTCTGGAGGGGAGTACAAGTTTCTCAGTTTCTCAGTTGATTCTGGCTTTAAACAGTATGGATGGGCTTCGCAGCTTACCTACTCCATTAAGTACACATTCAGGCAAGTGTGCTGGTGGGGTGGTAGGACAACTGTTTGAAAGCCATTCTCCTGAGTGACTGCTCTACATGGCTCTTGGCAGTCCAATATGCCAGAGGATTGGTACTCAGTCTAGGCTCATTTATCTTATTTAAATATTGTAGAGAAAGTAAGCTCAGCACTGTATTAGCCTGATTCAGAGATTCATTTTCATCTCCACCCTCTAAATGGCTTGCCAGCCTCATTGCTGAGGGGAAAAAAAAACCCAGGAAGAAATAAAGGGAAAGTGAGTTAAGAAACCCAGCAGCAAGTGAATGATATATACCAGGGTGCACAGCGCTCAATATCCACAATGAGGAAACATATGTCTTGGACCCTAGATATATGACTCAGTCCTGCTGTTGAAATGGTCAAGAAGAGAGATAATCATTATGTTTTCTCCCAAGGCTTTAGAAATGCCTCAAGTTGAATCTCCCACTGTAGAAAGTAGAAAAAGAAGCCAGACCTTACTTGAATTTGCGCTTTCAGAATCCTGTGTGGTCACTTGCCACTCATCCAAGAGAAAAGGTGTTTGGATATCAATATATCTGGATGAAGTGGACACCCTGAGTGGCAGAAAAAGCTCTCTGAAAAACCCATGGGGCCAGTCTGAGTCAGGAAATCTAAACAGAGCCTTGGGGTTTGGGCTCAAGGTTTCTATGTATAGGTTTAATTTACCGTCTTGGAGGGAAAAAAAATGTCCTAGCCTAATGCTCTAGGGTGAATTTCGCCTGTGGATCCAGCAAATCTGAAAATCATGGCCAGTATCCATCCCTTCACTTTCTGAGCTCAAATGTTCTGATGCTGGGCAGGATCCTATTTTATCCGTGGCAGATAGCGCTGGAAGGAAATTAATTCAGCCGCAGCAACACGATGGCAATGATGATCCTTTCACCATTTCAATTTATTTTATTTTATTTATTTTTTTTATCTGTATAACCATTCCCTTCCCCGCGCTGAACTTTGAAATCAGCCAGCCAGCCTAAGCCAGGTTTACTGTGCTTACTGCGAGGAGAGCGGTGGGGGATGCCGACTCTGGTCCAGCCATAACACTGGATAAACATCTTTCGGGCCATTTTAACCAGAACAGCCAGAAAACACAGCGCGTCCCCCGTCCCGCTGAAACGCTATGGCTCGGTGGCGAGCCGGGATAAGGTGCGCCTGGAGTGGCCAGAGCGCATCCACTCCGCCTCCGCCAGGCTCAGGCAGGCTTCCAGCATAATAGAAAGGGGAGGCAGACCAACTCTGATGGCACTCTCTTAGACTGTGCAGGCAGCCAGACCAGATAAATCAGGGCAAAACAGCCTTGGGCAGGGGAAGGAAGGCTGGCTTTTTTTTTTTTTTTTTAAATATCTGAGATAGGATTTAATAGACCTAATGCCAAATATGCCTTTCATTTTCTGCTGTGAAATCAGAGCTACCTCCGTTTCCTCTTTATAGCCAACCCCACTGAAATATTATGTCCCCCTTTTCCCCCCTGAAAGTACCCTTAATCCGTTTTAATAAGATTTGCTATTCTCTTCTTTGGGCCTTAGTTTGCTCACCTCTAAAATGATTGGGGGCTGCTGTTGAGGAGGAGGGAGCAAGATCTTCTCTAAGTCTCTTTCTCAGACAGAGGACTGCCCTTCAAATACTAGCTTTTTTCTTTCTGTGTATTTACCTGTGTGACCTTGGGCAAGTAACTGAAACTCTCTTGGACTCAGTTCTTTATCTGTAACATAGTAGGGGGCTAGATAACCTCTGAGGTCCCTTTACCTTCTCAATCTATGATTCTGTCTCCCTTGGGCAAGTCTCTTAATCTCTTCCCTAGGTGTCAATTGCTTCATCTTTAAGATGATGGGTTTAAACTGGAGAGCCTCAGAGGTCCTTCTCAGCTCTAGTTCTGTGGTCTTGTGATACCAATGTACTTGCTAGAAGGTGCCTCACTTCATGTGATAGGGACCTTCTTGAAAAACTATGTGCAGGCTGAGTTCTGGTATGCTGAATCAGATTAGAAAGGAAGCCTGGCAGAGTGCAAAGGGCAAATGACTTTGAGTCAGAGACCTGGTTTTTAGCCTGCCCTCCACGCTTATTAGACATGTCATTCTGAACAATTTAACCTTTCTCAGACTCATTGTCCTCACTTGTAAAATGAGGATCATAATGTCACCCACCTATTTTATAGAGTTATTAGGAGGATAAAATGAGAAAATGCACATCAAGCCAGATAAAAACTCTTAAGTAGTTACATAAATGTCAGTCATTGTTAAGAGTTGAATTCCAGTGGAGGAAGTTACCAGAAATCCTATGTAAATAATTGTGAAAAGCCAACTAAGAAATCAATAAAAGAAAATCTTTTTTATTTTGTAAATCTGAATGTCAAAATAAGCTTGCTTTGCGTGAGATGTGCCTGTAGTAGGTCACCTACATGCCTTTAAACATTTTAAATGCACCCTATTCTTGCACATCTCCAAGATACACAGACTTAATCCAGGCCTTTTATTGACTTGTCTGTCATCATTGCAGCAGGTTTTTTATTGAGTAAAAGGCTAACACTGGAATAATATGAGCTCACATAATTCCAGTACTCCCCGGTGTTGGAGTGAGAGGTATGGGTTACCAAAAAGCTGTTGCTAGAGTTGTTTGCTTACAGTCAGAACAGCTTCAGGGTGTGTGTAGCTGCTTCCTACAATGAAAATTGTGGCTGTGGAAATGAGAGCAGCCTCATTCAAGAAGGGCTCTAGTAGTCACTCTAGTCACTCGTGAACCATGAAGTCCATTAGTTGCATTTCCCCTAATAATCCTCTAAGTCCTGTCCTTGCCCAGCCAATCCATTGCAATTTGTGTTCTGTGAGTCTTCCTTGAGTTGTCAGGAAAATATTCCAATCCTCAAATCAGTTGGCTTAGTTGGGTATACTTCAGTAAAGAACTACCACAGGGAATCCTATTGGCATGGCTTAGTTATTCTTGCAAATGCTATCATTTCTAGCTTTGCAATTTTGAACAGACAGGGCCTCCAGTGAATTACTTTTGGAATTGCAAGCTGAGAAGGAATCAACTTTTCCAACAACTTTTTTCTCCTGAAGGAATCTCTGTTCTTTCTCTGACTTCGTAGAGGTTATGCAGTTCCATCATCTGTTTTTAAAGATGAGGAAACAGATATAGAATATGTTTCTAAAGAAATCAAGATGGCTGTCACATAGAGGGCAATGGTGAGGTGCATAATAAACTTGAATGGGTTGTAAGATATAAACTGTTATAAACAAAAAGGGGGGGGCCTAGGGAGATATAGATATAGAGTGATGTGAGTGTATCAATCTGTATTCTCCCTAGCTACAGATGATGGAGGAACACCAACCCTGATCACCCTTGATAGTTGTTATAATTTTCCCTTTTCTCTAATAGTTGCCCAGGGAGGACCCTGAAAGGTTAGGTAGATGGGTAACCCTTTCAGGTCCACCCTGGGGTTGGATAAATTATTTTGATTTGCCTTGGATCACATTTGATATCTGACTGCATTGTCTCCCTCCCCAAGGGCCATGATATAAAGACCATTCAGGAAGGTACTTGTTAAACTCTATCTATAATCGGGGAAAGAATAAATAGGACTAGGAATGAGGATTGGAGACCCTGTCAATCTAATATCTGTAACAAGTTGACAATCAGGACTGGAGGCTATTGATCTAGTAGAAGCTGGAGCTTTATTCTCCCCTATACCTCTGGCCCATAGCCAAGCCAGAGAACAGGGACTGCTGTTGATGCAGCTGTGTTGGTGATCTTATTCTCTCAGCTTTCTCACTATCAGTGTTTGGTGATGCACTAGCTCTCACAGTCTTCAGGAAATATTGAGATTCTTCCTACCCTCTTCTTTATAGACCTCCCAGCCTCCCTTTACCACCCAGAGACCTAGAGACCTAAAGAGCTAGAAAGACCCAGAGACCTAAAGACCTAAAGAGCCGCCCAAAGACCCAAGACCAAAAGACCCCTTCCAAGAGGCTGTCAGGGTTATTTATATTGCCAGGCCCTGGCTCATGGCACCTGGGAATATTCCATGCCTTCCAACTGCCTTCCCTGTCATTCAAGATGGCATCCATCATTTCCCAGGATATGAATATAACAAAACATAATGAATTTTGAAGAACAGGACTGAAAGGTACCATCAAGTAAATGTATGATAAGAAGAGGAGAGGGATAACAAGTGACTAACTGGTCATTGTTCCATGGATACTCTCATGATATCAGGAGAAACAGAGAAGGGACTCTTAGCATCATGGATGGACCAATTCTTGTGGAAACCTTATGGGAAGATATAAACAAGAGTTGTCTAGTATGTTGAAGCATGGAAAGCTTACAAGTAGTTATATCATCGGGGACTATAGCAATCAATGATATCAAAGATCCATTTGAGTATCTCTGCAAAAAAGGGCAAAATCATTTAAATACTTAAAATAATTTTTTTGTGAAATCACTTTGAAAAGCACAAAATGACATGGAATCATATGGTAATGGATGGAAAGGAGGAAGCCCTTTCTGACTTTTGAGGGACGTGATGGAGCTAAGGATCTCTGAATATAAACTTATGTCTTTGATTTATTCCCTAATCCTTGAAGGACAATAAAAGAAATCAAAAGATAATATGAGTCTGCTCTTGATAGATGAAGAGAAACAGAGTAAGTGGACTGCTTAAGGTTCATATAACAGGTCAGTGGGCACCTTAAGAACTCAGGCTTCCTAAATGCTTACTGTGCTTTTCCAGTACACCAAGCCATTTCTTTAATAAATAGAACAGAAATAGGATAGAGATTAGAAATGGGAAAGGGACCAGGCCTATAGGGAACTTCTCCATGAAGAAACTCCCTCTACCAATGCAGGTTAGTACCTGTAGAACAGAAATTAAGAAGAATAAAATAAGCATATGTGACTCTTTGAACTTTTACTTCCATGCCTCAGTTGTCTTTTAACCCTGGAATATTCTTTTCCTCTGATATCCCACTTCTTCAATGAGTGGATTCCTCTCAGAACCTCCATTTTGGGGGAGAACCTAGACTGGCCATCTCTCTTCCCCGACTGCTCTGCTTGGGATTCTCCATGCTTTACTGCCATGGTCCCATGTGGGTTCCTTACTCCTTCTATCATAACCATTTTTGTGGTTCCTTTTGTATGCTGAAGATAGTAACATTACAATGTAAGCTTCTCGAAGGATGAGATTTTCTTTTCTCTTGTATTTCTATTCCCAACACTTAGCACAGTACTTACACTTAGTAAGAACTTAATGAATGCAACTTGTTGTCTGTCTGGTATGTCCCTGCAGAGGTAAGGTACATTTTTTTTGGTGAAACTACCCAGACCATGTCCACCACAATACTTTCTGCATATACTAGATAATAAAAAAATAATTTACAACTTTATGTTATTCTACAAATGATATCATCCATATAGTTTTTTTAAACTGTCAAACAGGGACTTCTAGAAGTAAATCTATTGTAATTTTCCACAGCAACAAAGGAATAAGTCATAGGCATGAGCTTACTTTCAAGGACCTCTAGATCCACTCCATGACCAACCCAAGGGCATTCTTTCTCTTCATTCACTATAAATGCTAAAACCTTAAAATCATGCCACTTTTTACTTTTCTAAGAGATTCCACAGCGCCTTATTTTGAGCATTTTAATGTTTCTGCTCTGTTTAGCAGAGATACTCAAATGGATTTCTGATCTTTTTGATTCAGAAGTTATTTCATGTTGCAGTTTGCAAACCTTCCATTCTTACCCATGTTGGACCACTCTTATTCTTGTTCTCCTAGGTTGCCCCTGGAGTTACTCTACCCAATATCCTGAAGGCCTTTCTTGCTTTTTACTGATTTTGTGGGGACATCTTTGGGAGAAATTTTCTGGTCCCTTGTTATTCATCTCCTTCATCAAAAGGCTGGCCCATTTTTCTTCCTATCATACACTCCTTGTCATTCATTCCTTTTAGTCCTGTTCTTCTTTAAAATTCCCTCTTAATTATATATTATAGCCTATTTACTCCCACAGTGCACCTCTCCAGTTGCCCACATATGACAATCATCTTGAATTTTTTTGAAGACTTAAGCCTTTGGAGACTCTGTAGTCCATGCCTCTATGACATACAGAAATGATGGCAGAATCTCAGTAATCAAAAAGTGAATTTTTGTTTCTGTAGAAGTCCTGGAATCATGAATAAGATTTTGTAATTTTGCAAAGGCAATTTGGCTTATTCTCTTTTTGTTCAATCCTGGTTCCAATTCATTATCTATTGTTGTATCCCAGATATATAGATAGACATGTTCCATAGGTTTATGAGGATCCAGAGATATAATAAAGCAAGGAAAGAAGGATTTGAATGAGTACTGAAAAAAATTATCCTATTGATACAAGTAAAAAATAATGCTTTTTTGGTTTCTCTTTTATTTCTCTTTTTTATGTGTGGCAGATGGGGAATCACATATTTTTTTTTACCAGATCAATCCAGATTGACAGTCTATAGTGATTGCAAGTGTTGGCTGATTGCTCAACTCCTTATTTCACTTTTCCTTTGAGAACACAGTCTTGGAGCTAATGGATGGTCAGGTATTATATAAACCTACAGGATTCTTACAGTTATTCAGAGAGAACTTGGTTCTTTGAATTTTGTTATGTGTAACCAGTCCTCTTGGGAAAGCCAAGAAACTTTCAGAATATCCACTTCACTTAGAAGAGACAATTAACTTTGTGATACAATTAGCAATGTGGTTAGTTAGTGGATACCCAGAGTATTTGAATTGAACATAACAATGTCAATTCTCTAAAAAAAGGCAGTATGGCAGTAGAAAGAATGCTCGTTTTTTAGTCAGAAGATGTGGGTTTAACTCCTTCCTTTGCTTGGGGAAGTCCTTGGGTTCAGATTTCATGACTTTAAAATGGGACAGCTGGACTAGAGGTCCTCTGGGGTCCCATTCAATTCTAAACTTTCAATGAATTCTCAAAGTTGAGACCCTTTGGGGTCCACAGCTGCTGAGGAGGGTGTATGTTTTACATACAACATTTCCTCATGATTCCTATTCCACCTATAAGGAGAATAATTAATTGAATTTTGGGAAATGGGGGAGAAGTCACATTTTGTTGGATACTTTTATTCTTTATAGTCATTATAATATGTTTTCAATGGTGATTTGATTTATATAGCATCTTCTCCACTCCATGAGGCCAGAAGCCAAATGTGCTATGCTTTTAATTGTATAGGCAAGAAAACTTGAGAAGAGATGATTTGTTATTAATTACAAAGCAAATGTTAGAATTGGGTTTCTCACCCAAGTATTCTTACTCTTTTCTGCCACACTACTCTGTTGATGCTGATGATAATACTTGTTGGTATACCAACACAAAATATCATTGATAGAGGCCTAAAAATCCAGAGTCAATTCTTATGGTTCTTTTGGCTGGTTTTTGCTGATGGATGACTTCATGACATCTCTGCATTTGAGGTTTAGGATAAATTTATTATTATATCTTTTTCACCAAGGATACTCAATGTCACATACACTGAATATATGGAATACATTGAAGGGACTTTTTCTTACAGAAGAATAGAAGAAATTGTATTTTACTTTTACTTTGCAAGAAGGTCAAATATCAAAATAAGTGAGACAGAATGGGAAGACTGAATCTCTTCTTAGTGCATGATATTTTGTAGAGGTTATCAAATGCAGTTTCTTATCTTTATGACACATTACCTTGCCTTAATTCCATTCTCCAAAGTGCTTAATTAATCTAGTTACTGCCACAGAGAATGATGCAGAATGTAATTCAAGTTTCAAAGTGTCTCTCTTGACAGGAAGACTGTTGACCTTGTTTTATGGAACCCCCAAATTTGCCTTTGTCCCTTGGGAACTTGACTTTGGAGATGTCCCACAGGGACCCTTCTCTTAGACTGAACAATAAAACTTGAAGTACTCAATGATGTCAGCCTAGATAGAATTAGTAGATATAATCAAATCTCAAGTGCCCTTTTGTCTTAGAAGTTTCTCTGATTATATATAGATATTATGCTCTTGGTAGAATCCTCCTTCTCTAGTCTTTGTTATAAGCCAATCAATTGTCCTTCTGGTCCTTTATTTCCTCCAAAAGTATATAAGGCCCCAAGTTGTTCAGATCATGAGAAAATCTCCTTTCTCCCAAGGGCAGTGTTCTCAGAGTCCCAGAGCTTGTCTCTGTATTATTTTGTGCATAATTCTGTGTGGAGGTCACTTGAGCATTGTCTCCCTTGTCCTGATAAAAAATTTGCTTTTTCTAACTACTTTGGTGGTTCTGTATTTTTCAAGGTTGGCAAGACCATAGTACAGTTGGTGGAAAGGCTCTCTCAAAGTCTCTTGTTTGTATTTTGTTCTCATATGGGAGAAACCCTGGTAATTTTAATTTCTGTCTCAATGTGCTCTTCCAAATGACCCTTAGCAACTTTGCAAGTACTCAGTCTAACAAGACATAAAATATGGAACAGGTTTCATCTAGTACAGAAACAACAGCCTATACCAAAAAAGACTCAGATCCTAATTGCATGTTGCTTATTGCAAAGCAGTTACTGAGAACTAATTACTGATGCTCCAGTCTCACATATTGAACTCTAAGAAGGATTTAGATCATGAGATAGATGAGCAAAAGAAAAATTAACTGCAGGGAGGGAGGAGTGGGATCAGTCATGTAGACCCAGGATACTTGGTCTTTATAGTCACTTTGGATATAAAGGTAGGATATATACTATGGTTTAATCTTGAAAACTCTGCCCATTCTAATAAAGAAGAAAATATACCTCTTAAAATCATAACCTCAGAAGATGATAAATAATCTTACAGCCATTCTAGGGTCTAAAAGCCATTGAGATAGTCTGTGATCTTCTCTAACTGAGTCCTCTGTAATCTAATTGTAGAGTTGTTTATAATTACTAACTTGTCCCTAGATGATATATTCCCTAAGGTATCAATTGGATCAATGGCCAAAAGCAGGAATGGATGCTATTTTGGCTGTTGCTATTTCTGGATACAACCCACTTGATATCTCTGGATGACTTTTCAACAAATGACCTCGTATCTGACCAGGAAGTGGGAATCTAACTCCAAGAAGAGAAAGACTGCTATAAATATGTCTATTGAAGCACAATGGACTCAGCTCCTTCCTGACAAACATTTCTTTGAACTTGAGGAATGGACTTGAAGCCTAATATAAATATGTAGGAAACTGGGATCCCTTCATTGAATTGGCATTAATTACTTTTTTAAATGTAAATTTTTCTGCTGCAAGTCTTCTTTCTTAATTAAAAAAAATTCTTCCAAGTACATCAGGGTAAATCAAAGATTAATTGGTGACCAAATAATAGGGTTTAGTAAAGCTCTCCCCGCCCTCCATAAATCTGTTAAAAATAATTAGGAAACATGAATACATGCATTTTCTTTCATTAATCATATGATGAAAGCCCGTTTTTGAAAAATATTCAGCTTTGACATTTTCATTATTTAGTACTTTCCATTTAGCTACTCTTTTAGTTACCTACTGTTGTCTCCTTCTCAAACACAAGCTTACGTGGCTCAGTCTGCTTAAAGGACTTCGTAGCATGAGAATATGCAATGGATTAAGGCAAGTTGACTTGATCCCTGGAACAGGTTTGAAGTACTGAGCAGAAAATGCTTTGGAATGAACGTTTCTAGGAAACGTGTTTTTGATATCTTCCATTTTACAAGAATATATTCAGGATAACCCCTCTCAATATCTGTTTTTCTTTCCTTCTTTGAGCACCGCTGCTGTCTGCATCAGACCAGTTAGTTCTCTGCATGTGAAGTTAGAGTCCTTTCATCCCTATTCAGATGGTCATCACCTTAGTTTAGGGTCTGGTAATCTTTCTCCTGGACTATAAATCAATCGAGCATTTATTAAGGATCTGATTCAGATACTGGGGATTTGTTGTTGTGGTTGTTTTTGTTCAGTCCTGTTTGATTCTTTATGACCCCATGGATTATAACATATTAGACCCTTCTATACTCTACTATCTCCCAAAATCTGTCCAAGATCATGCTTATTTTTTCAATGACACTATGTTTTTGCTTTCAGTCTTTTCTAGTAAGTCCTGTCTTCTCATTATGTGGTCCAAGTATTTAAGCTTCAGCTTAAGCATCTGACCTTCCGTTAATAATCTGAATTAATTTCTTTAAATATTGACTGATTTGGTTTCCTTTCTGTTCAAAGGACTCTCAAAAATCTTTTCCAGGACCTTAATTAGAAAGTGTTGATTTCTATGGCACTCAATTTTCTTTATAGTTGTACTTTTATAACTAGATATTGCTAAGGGAAAAAAGAAACCCAAAGCTTTGACTATATAGACTTTTATTGCTAGGTGATTTTTTTGCTCTTTAGTATGCTGTCCATATTTGCAATAGCTTTCATAACAAGCAACAATCTTTTAATTTCATGACTGCAGGTACCATCTTCAGTTATCTTTGAGTACAAGAATATACAATCTGACATTGCTTCCATTTCTTCTTCGATTTGCCAGGAAGCGACAGGACAAGTTGCCAAGATCTTAGTTTTTATGTTAAAATTTCAAGTCAGCTTTTACACTTTCCTCTTTCATTCTTCTCAAGAGCTTCTTAATTCTTCTTTTCTTTATCTCATCAGACTAGTATCATTCACATATATGAGACTGTTGATATTTCTCCCAGCAACCTTATTTCCAGCTTTTCATTTGTCTTGCCTGGAATTTTACATGCTATATTCTGCATATAAATTAAATAAATAAGGTGACAATATACAGTTTTATTCTACTATTTTTTTCCAATCTTAAATCAATCAGTTTGTTCTGTGTTTGGTTATAACTGTTGCTTCTTGACTCTCATATATGTTCTTCAGGAGACAAATAAGATGATCTGGTACTCTAGTCTCTTTGAAGACTTGTCACATTGTGTTGTGATCCACACAATCAAAGGCTTTAGTGTACTTTCATCACAATCTAGCAAATCTTGGCAATTTGTTCTCTAGTTTTCTCACTCTAGATTAGTAGAACCACACTCCTATATCATGGTTATTAGTGATGCAAAGATCTTTCTTGCATAGTTCTTCAGTGTATTCTTGCTATCGTCTATTGATCACTTCTCCTTCTGTTAAATTCTTACAATTTTTTGCCTTTTTATACCCATTTTTGCATGAAATATTCTTTTGATATCTAATTTTCTTGAAGAGAATCTCTTTCCTATTCATTCTATTGTTTTCTTCTATTTTGTTGTATTGCTCATTTAAGAAAACCTTCTCTCTCCTCACTATTCTCTGGAACTTTGCATTCAGTTGGGTATATCTATTCCTTTCTCCTTTATTTTTCCATTCTTTCCTCAGCTACTTGTAAAGCCTTATCAGAGAGCCATTTTGCTTCCTTGCTCTTCTTTTTCTTTGGAATGATTTTTGTTGTTGTCTTATCTATCAGATCTAATCCCTTAAATCTGTTAATCACTTCTACTTCATTTTCATAAGGCATGTTATTTAGTTCAATCCCATATGACCTTTTGATTTTTCCTTACTTTCTTCAATTCAAGTGTGAATTTTGCAATAAGATGCTCATGATGTGAACCACAGTCGGCTCCAGGTCTTGTTTTAACTGACTGTATACAGCTTCTTCACTGTTGGCTGCTAGAGTATATAATCAGTTTGATTTCTGCATTGGTCATTTGGTGATGTCCATGTATAGAGTTAACTTTTGGGTTGTTGAAAAAATAATTGTTGTGACCAGTATCTTATCCTGACAAAACTATATTAGTTTCTGCCTTGCTTCATTTTGTCCTCCAGAGCCAAACTTGCCTATTATTCAAATTGTCTTTTGATTTCCTACTTCCTCAAAACCCCTATGATAAATGTGACTTTTTTTGGTATTATTTCTAGAAGTTGTTGTAGGTGTAGATTGCCATCTGACCCTAATCCTACATAGGTTTTTATAGAAGTGATCTACTTTGGCCTCACTGACACCTTTGGTTGAAGAACAGACTTGCATTATTCTGATGTTGAGGTTTGCCATAGATATGAACAGATATCATTCTGTCATTTTTGAGATAATACCCTACTACTGCTTTTCTGACCTTTTTATTGACTATGAGGGCTACTGCATTTCTTCTAAGGGATTTTTGCCACAGTAGTGTATGTAGTGATCACTTTAATTAAATTTACCCAGACACCCAAAATGCCAATGTTTAATATTTCCACCTCCCTTTTTGTAACATCCAGTTCACCTTGTTTCACAGAACATACAGCTGCTTCACTACTACTGGAACTTCTCATAGTTGTCCTCTGCTTTTCCCCAATAGTATGTTACTCAGTTTCTGACCAGCTCATCTTCTATTGTCATATCTTTTATTGTTTTACTACAAGCTGTGGGGTTTTCTTGGCAAAGATACTGCAGTGGATAACATTTTGCCAGAACTCTCTACTATAACCTGTCCATTTTTGGTACCCCTGCTTAGTATAGATTATGGTTTCATTGAGCCACACAAGATCCTCAATCAACATGAGGCAATGATTGAGGAGAGATTCAAATACAAGTAATAAAACCATCCATACTCTCAAGGATCTTGCATTCTGTTGGGGAGAGATAAAAGAGGCACATGTAGGTATATATGAAAAAGTAGAAAAGATATGTGTAGTATTGGGGAGAGATAAAATAGGTATATGGAAGTATATATATATATATATAAAAGTGAAAATGATGAATAATAAAAAATAATTAAATATGATATAGATGAGAGACAATGTTGTTAGAGAATCATAAAAGACTTATAGGTAGAAGAAATGATTAAATTGTTTCTTGGAGGAAGAGAGGATGTTATTAAGTCACAAAAAAGGAGTATATTTCAGGTAAGGCACAGATGAATGAGATGGGGTTGTCATGTGTGAGGAATAATGATAAAGCCATTGTGACTGGATTGCAGAGTATAGGATCATACAACGTGGTAGAAAGATAGATCGATAGGTTGGGTCTAGATTGTAAAAGGCTTTAAAAACTAAACAATAGAAATTTATATTTGATCCTACAGGAATTGAATTTTTTGAGTGGATAAGGAACCAGAATTGCCTTTAAGGAAATCCACATTAAAAGCATTGTGGAGGGTAGATAGGGATAGAGAAAGACTTGAAGCAGGGAGGCAAATTAGCAAACACTTGTAAAATAATCAAGGTGAGAGGTGATGAGAATCTGAATTAAGGTGTTGGGCATATAAGCAGAGAGATATTGGGGTGGAGAGATGCTGTAAAAGTAGAAATATCAAGACTTAGCAACTGTTTGTCTATGTGGCGTGAGGGAGAATAAAGAATTGAGAATAATGACTAATATACAAACTTGGGAGACTGGAAGTATGGTGATATCTGCAACAGAAATAGGGATGGTTATTGGGGAAAAGAGAATGAGTTAAGTTTTGTACATATTCATTTTGAGACATTCAGTTTGAAGTGCCCAATAGGCAATTGGTGATATGGGACTAGAGTTTAGGGAGAAATTGAAGCCAGATATATAGATCTGAGAGTCATAGGCATAGAGATGATAATTAAACTCATTGGAGCTTAGGATATCACCAAGAGACAAGTGTAGGGACAGAAGAGAACGTTGAGGGGTACACCCATCATTAGAGAGATGAGTTAGGAAAGGATGTTGAGAAGAAGCAGTCAGATAGATAGGAGAACCAGGAGAGAATAATATCATGAAAACTCACAGAGCAGAGAGCATCAAAAAGATAGTGGTCAAATGTAGTAAATAGTTTGAGAAGGTTGAGAAAGCATCCCCACACTGAGAAATTACGACACCACAAATCACTTCAGAGAGTAATTTTAGTTGAGTAATGAAGTGGAGGTTGGCAGCCAGAATATAAGGAGTTGAGGAGCAAATTAGAGGAGAGGAAGTGAAGGCGACGACTACAGAAAGCTTCTTCTAAGAATCTGGCTGAGAAAGAGAAGAGAGTTGTAGATTTTGGCATTTCAAAGGCAATAATAAAGTACCAGTAGATAGGGAGATATTGAAAATTAGAAATAGATTGGGGTAACAGTCCACTGGAAGAAAGTAGGTCAAGGCGTATATAGGTGATGAAAACCTACCAGAGAAACATAGGAAGACTTATATGAACTGAATAGGCAGAACCAGGGAAACAAAATAAACAGTGACCAAGACAATGTAAATGGAAAGAATAACCAAAACAAAAAGAAATTGAACAATAATTTAACATTACCAACTTGGCTGCAGATAAAAATGGAGAAATATTTCATCTTCTCTTCTTTATAGAGGGGAGGGATTATAAATATGTCATATTGCAATTATTTCCAGAAATAGCAATGTATTAGTTGGGTTTGTTGAGCTGTTTCCCCACCCTTTTTGAAAATCCTTATTACAAAGGATGGCTACCTAGGAAGGAATGCTGTGACTGTATATTTAGAAATGATGGTGATTTAAAAAAAGTCAAGGAATTAATAAAAAGAAAAATGAAAATACAAAGTCAGGATTCTCTTTTCTTTATTGTTTTTATTTTTTGAAACTTAAAGATTAAGAGAATGCTTACTTTCTGAAGATATGAAATTTTTTTATGTTCTTTAATTGTCTGTCTTCTGCTTCACATCTCTATCCCATCCAACACACATAGAACAAAAATATTGCTTATTTTCTACCAAGAAACAGAACCTTGTGTGTCCTTATGAATTCTCCCAACAGCCCTATAAAGTAAGTAGGGCAAAGTATAAATAATCTTAAATACGTCATAATTTCTTTTTATTTCAATTCAATTTAGTACAATTTAAAAGGGATCTCTTAAGTGCAAATTGTATATAAGGCACTTTTAGAAACTGTGACTATACAGATGAGAAAGAAAAAATCATGGATAGGCCTCAAAGAGTTGTAACCTGTAAAGAAATAAATATGCATGAAAAAAGGTAGAAAATAATAGAGCCAAAGGAGACATCAAGACCAAACACTTTGGGACAATTTGAAGTAGAGAACATTTTTCAGTTTGGGGTAAAGTCATAGAGGAAGTGACATCTTAGCAAGGCTTTGAAGGAAAAGCTTTCAACAGATGAAGATGGAGAAACACATTTCTGGAATGAAGTACAAATACCTGTCCAAATACCCAAGGTGGGAGATGGCACCTTCTCGTCCAGCTGGTATTATTCCCATTTGGATAGAATGTAGAGTATATAAATGGGAGTACTGCAGAACAAATGCTGACAGAGTAAGCTGGAGCTAGATTGGGGGTGTCCTTTTAAAAAAATAACCCTTACCTTCTGTCTTAGTATTAACTCTAAGTCACAAGAGCAGTTGGGGTGAAGTGACTTACTGGGGTCACATAGCTAAGAAGCATTAGAGATCAGATTTGAACTCAGGTCTCCCAACTCTAGCTTTAGCACTCTATCCACTGTGCTACCTAGAAGCCCCCTAGTTTTCCCATCTTATCAGCAATAGGCACAACCAGAAGTATTCGAGAAGGGGATGGCCATGGTCAGATCTGTGATCTAGGAATATTCTATTGGCAATTATGCAAAAGATGGATTAGAAGCAGACCCAAGATGGGAGATGTTGGGAAGCAGGGAGATCATTCAGGAGGCTATTACAATAGTTATATATTTGGGAAAGGGGGGGTAGATTAGATGATCTCTGAAGCTTCTTCCAGCACTTAAACTTTCATCAATGTAACGTTCTTACATATTGTACATAAAAGTTTGCTGTAACCCTGCCTTTGCTATTTTTCTCTCTCCACTGTGGCTGGGTTAGCTCCCTCTTTACTCTAGCTTTTTATTTTCTTTTACTTTAAGTTATTATTAATTATTAATAAATGTTATTAAATATAATACTTGGAGATATTGTATATTAATTTTTAAGCTTACAAAGGTCTGAACTAGAGTGGTGACCATGTGGGCATAACAGGGGGGGATTGGTGGTATTAAGAAGCAGACCTGAGATTTGGATCAAAGACTTTTCAATGAAGCCACATTAATCTTCCTAGATAGCAGGATATCTTTCTAAGAGTTCTTCTTTTCAATATAGTCTGGTTTTCCTGCACATTACACACAAAATTAAACAAAACAACAAACAAACAACTAAGGTAAAAAGAGAATATAAATCAATGGATTTTCAATCAGAAGAATCTGATCCAAATCCTGATTTTCCCTGTTACAACCTGTGTGACCTTGGGCAAGTCACTAAAACTTTTTTAGGCCTCAGTTTCTTTTAGTGTAAAATAAGTAACATGAACTAAATAACCTCAAAGGTCCCCAATATTTCCAACTAGATAAGGGAACAGATACTTTCTTTTTTCTTTTGATGCCTATTTCCCTTAGCACAATGCCTTGTACATTGAAAGCACTTGTAGGTGACTGTTGATTCAAATTAAAATGATGCCATCGTTTTGTATTTTTATCCTTCATGCTAAAACAGCACTTAAAAAAATCTTTAAAATGTTTTGGTTTGACAAATGGCACCTTTAAGACGCAATTTAGCAAAGTATTTTACCTTTGTAATTTTAAAACTGTCACTTGACCGAAAATATAGGTGAATAAGTTGGTCTTTCATATTTAATGTTTTTTTTATTTTTCTCTTATTCACAAATTCATCCAGTTCAGCTTTGATTAACGAAGTGGCAGAAAGAGAATGGAGAACGGTCAGCAGTCAGCTAATTCATTATATGTACTGGGAAATCTGACTCTTCTAACTCATGTGGGTTCTTTCACCTGTGAAGCTTTTCCAGCATCAGCCCCTGCTGGATTCATCACATCAGATATGCATCTTACCCTTAAATGCTAACACAGCATCACAGAAGGATGTTTGATTTGAAGGGGAGAATGACAGCAGGGGAATTGCTCCCTGCAATCTGACTGTAATCCTTAGGTGATGTGCAGATGTCTGAAAGGAGAGTTAGAGCTCAGATTAATTGATGATTATAGTAGGTCAGAAAGAATCTGGTCTAGGAATGAAAATAGTGAGTGGTTGGGTATACAGAATATTAAGCTGTGAGTGTTACCAGACTGTTTGCAGTGCATTTTCCTCTTAGATGCCAGATAGGCTGAATTCAAGTTGAATAGGCAGAAGTTTTATTCCTCTTTCTATCTCCTTTCCATTTACCTTCTCATTAATTAAGAATGTTATTTTGTAAAGAAAAATGAGATTTAAGGATAATCACCTATCTATTAAATTGACACAATTTGTTGATTTCATTTCTGCAATATCTTTTCTACCCATACTCTTCTTTCCACTCATATGGTTACCACATCAGCTTTCTTCTGGAATATCATCATGCCTCTTAATTAATCTTTCTTTATGTCTCTCCCTTCTTGAGTCCACTTTTCACGAAGCTGCCAAAGCAATATTCTCAGTACAGATCTACCATGTTACTCATCTGTTCAACAAACTTCAGTGACCCTCTATCGCTTGCAAGAATGAATATAAGTGACTTTATTCTTTGAGGCTCATCGCATCCTGGTCCCTTTGCTTTTAACCTTATTTCACATTAATCTTCTTCAAGCCCCCCTGGCAAAGTAAAAATCAAATTTTTTGTTGCTCTTCTTTCAGGACATTCCATTTCTCATCCCTTGATGCTTTGAATAGGCTGTCTCTCACTGCTTGGGATACTCTTCCTCACCGCCTCTGCCTTAGAATCCTTTATTTCCTTCGGCGTTCATCTCCAGTTTGACTTCTTTCTTGAAGTTTTTCCTGAACTCCCCAGTGGCTAATGTCTCCTCCCTCAAATTACCTTCAAGTCTTTTTCAACATATTTAGTAAGAGACGTGTCATGATACAGTGGATAGAAAAATGACCTCCAAGACAAGGTTCAAAGTCCATCTCTGACACTGGCTGTGGGACCCTGCAAATCCTTTAACCTTTCAATGTTCTGGGGAAAAGGCTCTTGGATCATATTGCAGCTGTAACACTTCCCAGTGCAGCAGAAACCAGATTAAAATGCAATTGGGAAATATTTAAAGAAAGAAATAACAATTAAAATAGAATATAAATAATGTCAACATATGGTTTTCTAAGTCAATATGCAGTTGCCAGGGATCCTTATGCATGGTGTAGTAGTCTCCTTTTTTATTTGAATTTGACTATTTTGAGGTGCTTTATGCAGTTCTTTATTTTTTTATTTCATTTTTTTCATATTGTTTTATTTTATTTTATTTTTTAACATTTAATAATATTTATTTTTTAGAAAAGTTAACATGGTTACATGATTCATGCTCTTACTTTCCCCTTCACCCCCTGACATCCGCCCCCCATAGCCAATGCACATTTCCACTGGTTTTAACATGTGTCATTGATCAAGACCTATTTCCAAATTGTTGGTAGTTGCATTGGTGTGGTAGTTTCGAGTCTACATCCCCAATCATGTCCTCCTCAACCCGTGTGTTCAAGCAGTTGTTTTTCTTCTGTGTTTCTAGTCCTGTAGTTCTTCCTCTGAATGTGGGTAGTGTTCTTTTCCATAAGTCCCTCAGAATTGTCCTGGGTCATTGCACTGCTGCTAGTACAGAAGTTCATTACATTCTATTTTACCACAGTGTATCAGTCTCTGTGTACAATGTTCTTCTGGCTCTGCTCCTTTTGCTCTGCATCAATTCCTGGAGGTCTTTCCAGTTCACATGGAATTCCTCCAGTTTATTATTCCTTTGAGCACAATAGTATTCCATCACCAGCATATACCACAATTTGTTCAGCCATTCCCCAATTGAAGGACATACCTTCATTTTCCAGTTTTTTGCCACCACAAGAAGTGCGACCATAAATGTTTTCGTACAAGTCTGTTTATCTATGATCTCTTTGGAGTACAAACCCAACAATGGTATGGCTGGATCAAAGGGCAGGCATTCTTTTATAGCCCTTTGAGCATAGTTCCAAATTGCTAGTCAGAATGGTTGGATCAGTTCACAACTCCACCAGCAATGCATCAATGTCCCAATTTTGCCACATCCCCTCCAGCATTCATTACTCTCCCCTTCTTTCATTTTAGCCAATCTGCTAGGTGTGAGGTGATACCTCAGAGTTGTTTTGATTTGCTTTTCTCTTATTATTAGAGATTTAGAACACTTTCTCATGTGCTTATTGATACTTTTGATTTCTTTATCTGAAAATTGCCTATCATGTCCCTTGCCCATTTATCAATTGGTGAATGCTTGATTTTTTATACAATAGCTTTAACTCCTTGTATATTTGAGTAATTAGACCCCTGTCTGAGTTTTTTGTTATAAAGATTTTTTCCCAATTTGTTGTTTCCCTTCTGATTTTGGCTGCATTGTTTTGTTTGTACAAAAGCTTTTTAGTTTGATATAATCAAAATAATTTATTTTACATTTTGTAATTTTCTCTAACTCTTGCTTGGTTTTAAAATCTTTCCTTTTCCAGAGATCTGACAAGTATACTATTCTGGGTTTGCTTAACTTTTTATGCAGTTCTTTAAGACTAAAAATTGCAGAGAAAGTATTGACCTGATTTCATAGGGGAAGTTCCTCACCTGAGAGCATCCTATACTGATGAAATCACAGATCAAGTCCCTGCCCCTATATTTGAAAAATGCTTATATTTTTAGTTAAATGTATTTTTTTTGATTCAGTCATTTTTAGTCATGTCCAATTCTTTGTAATCCCATGTTGGATTTTCTTTCTTTCTTTTTTTTTAAACCCTTACCTTCCGTCTTGGAGTCAATACTGTGTATTGGTTCCAAGACAGAAGAGTGATAAGGGCTAGGCAATGGGAGTTAAGTGACTTGTCCCGGGTCACAAACCTGGGAAGTGTCTGAGGTCAGATTTGAACCTAGTACCTCCCATCTCTAGGCCTGGCTCTCAATCCACTGAGCTACCCAGCTGCCCCCGACTTTGGGTTTTCTTGACAAAGATCCTGGAGTGGTTTTCCATTTCTTTCTTCAGTTCATTTTTACAGAGGAGGAAACTGAGGCAAACAAGTTTAGTGATTTACCCATAGTCACACAGCTAGTAAATGTCTGAGGCTAACTTGGAACTCAGGAAAATGAGTCTTTTTTAGTACTCCACCTTATTGCTCCAGCAGCCTAGCAATGTATATATTTATAGATATATACATATAAATATACATGTATACACACATACATATGTGATATTCTCCCCACTAGTATGTGAACTTCTTGAGTACAAGTATTGCTCCATTTTAGTTTTTGTATTGCCAGCACCTGAAGTATGTGTGTGGTGCCTAATAAATGTGAGTCATTACATTGATAGGAAAGAATAGAAAAATTTTAAAACCCTTCATTTTTTTTGATATCAACAAAACACAATTAACTTACACCCATGTCTTTTTTCTATGTTAATTCCTAACTACCCTAATAATTAAAAAGTTCTTAGGTTTTCTGGATCTCATCTTTCTACATAGGAATATAAACAGGTTAATTTAAGGAGTCCCTTATTATTTCTTTTTCATGTTTACTTTTTTGTTTCTCTTGAAACATGAGTTTGAATGTCAAATTTTCTATTCAGCAATAGTCTTTTCATCCATAATATGTGAATTTCCTCTTTTTAATTAAATATCCTTATCTACCCTTAAAGGTTTATACTTGTTTTTGTTGGGTTTATTATTCTTGGTTGTAATCCTAGTTCCTTTTCTTTTAGGAAAACCATATTATAAGCCCTCTGTTCCCTTAAGGTAGTTAAATTTTATGTGATTCTGAATGTGGCTCCATTGTATCTGAATGTTTTTTTTCTGGCTGTTTGTAATAGTTTCTTCTTGACATGGGAGCTCTGATAGTTGGTCATAATATTCCTGGGAGTTTTCACTTAGCATCTCTTTCAGGAGATGATTGATGTAAGTCTTTCTATTTCTATTTTATCCTCTAGCTCTAAAATGAGACATTTTTTCTTTACAGTTTCTTGAAATATGATGCTTTTTGACTATGACTTTCAGGTAGCTCAATAATTGTTAAATGAATTCTCTTTGATCTATTTTGCAGGTCAGTTGCTTTTCCAATGAGATATTTCCCATTTTCTTCTTTTTTTCTTTCATTGTTTTGATTTTTAAAAATTATTTCTTGATGTCTCATTAGCTTCCAGTCACCCAATTTTAATTTTTGAGGAATTATTTTCTTCTGTGTGTTTTTGTACAGTTTTTTCCTATTTGGCCAACTCTGTTTTTTAAGAAAATTTTTCTTCAGTGAATGCTTGTACCCCTTTTGGAATTTTGCTAATACTACTTTTAAAGATTTTATTGTCTTTGATATTGTTATGCGTCTTTTAACAAGATATTAATTTTCTTTTCACAATTTTTTTGGACCACTTTTATTTCTTTTCCAAAAATTTCCTTCTAATCTCTTTCTTTTGTTCTTCCAGGAATTCTTTCTGGGCTTGTGTCCAATTTCCATTTTTCTTTCTGGATATGGTTATAGGTATTTTCTTGTTACTGTCTTCTTCTGAATTTTTCTTGATCTTTCCTGCCACCATAATAGCTTTTTATGGAAAGGTCCTTTTTTTGTTGTTGTTTATTTTCTAACCTATTTCTTGACTTTTAATTTCAAGTTAAAGGTTAAAGTTGAATTCTGTTCCTGGGGGATGGTAGGGAATTTCCTAAGTTTTAGTCTTTTTGATTGTTCTTTTCATCATTCTGGTGTGTGTAAATTAAATGTTTAGGAGACCCCAATCCTAAGGAGACTCACCACTTTGGATAGGATGCCAAGAGTCATCTGTTTTAATTTGCCAGCATGGTAGGAGAGGTTCCTGACCAGTGAAAGTCTGATCACTGGAGTGAAATTCTGGCTAGTCAAAAAATTTTAGGGTTTAGACCAGTGGTTTCCAAACTTTTTGGCCTACCAACTCCTTTATAGAAAAAAAATTACTTAGAGCCACTGGAAATTAATTTTCTAAAATTTTAATAGCAATTAATAGGGAAGATAAATGCACCTGTGGGCATCACTTCCCCCTGGATTGCTGCAGCACCCACCAGGGGATGGTGACACCCACTTTGGGGATCACTGGTTTAGACTAAGCTTAAAAAGCCAGCACATGAAGTGGAGCTCTTTCTGCCATTTTTTGGCTTGTGGAAGAAGCTTTCTCACTGGCATTCTTGACACAAGCCCATTTAAGTCATCTCTGGCAAGTATGTAGCACAGAGCTAATGCAGCACTGAGCTGGTGGGGACCACACAGTTTGGGAATCTAGGATCTGATGAAGCAGCAACAATATGGTTAGATACTTTGGGTAATTAGGCTGGTAACCTTCTTTCTCTTTACTAATAAATCTTATAAATTTAGCATAAAGTCTCCAAAATAGATTTTTATTTATTATAGGGGGTCTATTGATTTTTTTTAGTGTTTCCAGGATGGAGCAACCTAAGGAGAAGTGTGTTCATTTATCTCCTGTCCTATCCTGTGGTCTTTACCCAAGAATGACTTGTTGTACCTCTATAATTCCTAGTGCTAGTACTCCTCTCAGCTCTGCAACTATTAACAAAGTCCCTGTTTTATGGTTATACTGAATTCACAAAGGTTAGTGCTACTTTCTGCCCTGGAATTATGCATGATTAATAGATAGAATCCTTTTCCCAGTGTCTACTCAGAAGTCCCTGCAATCATCTTCTGATCAGTTGTCCAACCTCTTTACTTCATCTAGGCTGAAAACTCCAGAAGCTGTTGCTTCCAAAGTCCAGTACAAGTGCTACCAAGGCAGTGTTACAGATCTCTCCTTCCAACCTAAATTGTCTTGGGATGGAAAAATGTTAGACCTCAACCTTTTCTTGGCTCTGCTGTTTTGTTGGCATTGCTACTTTAGAATTTTATTTGCTATTTTTAGTCTGTTTGGAGGCAAATGTTGAGAGAGTTTGTTTGGATTGTTGATCTACTCTGCTCTCTTGGTTCTGCCTTCCTCATTAATTCTTGATGGGTGTCAGGAAAAGAGACAGAGAACACTACGTATCACAAAAACTTTGTGACCATAAATAAACATTAATTTAACTTAGTACTTTAAAGGTGAATAGTAGAGGATTTATAGATGATGTAGCCAAGAGCAACACAGGTTGACAAAATATTAATAGATCATCTTGGAAGAAGGGAGAATTCATTTCAATGAGTGCAGAGATCCATGGAAATATACTACATATGAGATTTTTATTCAATGACCAATAAGTGAACATACTATTAAAGGAAAGGAATTATATCAGCATTGAGATTTTTGTTGTAAATAGAAGAAAGTGATACCAGGATTTTGTGACTAAGTAGAAGTATAGCTCATAATTTTCTTTGGAGAAGCAAACAAATGAGCTAGAGGAGTTAATGTGATTATTCTCAGAAGCAATAAGAAACATCTTTTCATGGTACACTCTGTCATCTTGCCTTGTAGTACTCATGAGCCATAAGCAAAACATACACAGTGAAGATAATTATAATTTATTTATATATATGCATATATATATAATCTGTTGCAGAGGATAAAGTGAAGAAATTTTATTAGATTAATAAGATACTCCAATTTAAATAAAAATATAACAATGCTAAATGACTTCAAATCAAAGATGGTCAGGAGAAAGATAAATTATATATTAGAAAATATAGTTCGTGTTCCAAAAAACTTTTGACTAATGTGTCCAAAATAATCAAATAATGCTTTTATGGAAATAGATTGAAATGCTTTGGGTAGCATTAATTGCTTTTTGGTACCACAATTAACATCAGTCATAGTTATTGAAGGGACTTGATTTAGGTTTTTTAGGATGTAGAGGTGATTCTCTTTCCTGATAGGACCCACATTTCCTAATATTATTTGACATCTAGCTCACCAACTATCCTTTCTCAAATGAATCTAATACTCATGCCAATGACATTAAGGGATTCTTAAGATGGATTCTCAGAAGCTTTGGTGTCTATGAAAATGGATAAGAAGAAATATATCATTAATTTCACTAACCTTTAATTTCCTTTGTAATCTTATGTATTTTATTTTATTCATTGGAGAACATTATTCTGGGAAGAGGCCCATAAGGTTCACCAGACTGCCAACAGTTTATGGAATAAAAAAGGCTAAGAACCCCTTTTCTAGCTCGAAGTTGTAAGTGAATATGGCTTTGATTCTTTGGCTGTGCTTGATTCACAGGGTTATCACATTTGACTGCTGAGACCTCTGGTCCAACTATTTTTTGTGTCAGTGGGTTTATTAGGTTGTACTATTGTTCCATTTCTCAGCAGACTTTCTAAGCAATATCCCCTTTGAATGTCTCACCTTGCTTCTATAGTCTATATGTGATTAGATATTCTGAAGCAAGTCAGGGACAATATCTTTGGCACAAGTCACTATATTCTTTTGCTGATTTATCCTTAAATAATCTCCGTCTGTAGTAACTGCTCATATTCAACTTGTTTTTATTCTCATCAAGACTGAATATTGTTTAGCACTCTACCCCTCATTGGAGATAAAAAGAGATACCTTTTGTTTTTATGTTATCTTCATTTCTCAGTATATTTCTCTTCCAGTGAGACATCATCTATAACCAAATATAATAAGGGAAAAAAGTAATTCCACAAAACTAAGTGGACAAGACATTGAACAAGTCTTGTATTACATGCATTGTTCCATAGTTATCCACATCTGAAAAGAAGAGAGGAAGTTATTGCCTATTTCTTCTTTGGGGCCAAGTTTGGCCATTGTAAATTTCACATCATTCATTTTTGTTGTGGTTGTTCTTTTTATAAATTATTGTTGTCATTTTGGATATAATTAAATAATCTGGAGATTATGTACTTTGGTGAGGTAGCTGCCACCTGTAAGTATATAAATATATAAATGTGTTGGGTAAAAGGGCTGAGGAGTCTTTTTTCCTAAAAAAATCCTTATCTATATAGTTGCAGAACCAGTCCAGATCATAGAAAGAATCTTCTCAGTGGTTGTCATTCCTCTATATCTCTTCCTTACTTCATCCTGAAAGACTCATATGCCTTGCTCTATTGATATACAATATCTAGGCATATAAAATCTATTTATATCCAGCTCTTCAGGCCCATGAGAAAAACCCTGATGACTTCTAACCTTCTCTGTATCTCCAAATCCTTCTGGGAGATAGAGTCTAGGAGAAAAGGAAGTTCTAAGGCAGCAAAAGTTGATTACATATGTATATAATAAGATTCTCCAGATTTTCCTGTTTTATGGTTGACATTAAAGAGATGGCATAAAATCCCAGAACACTGAAGAGACTACTTAAAGAGAGTCACAATTTCTCACAAGAGTTTGACCTAACAATCCCCAAAGGGAAAACTAAATTGATGGAGCATAGATGTTATCCATAACTATTACATACAGGATATTCAACATCTTTAATAATAGGTACCATATTTGAACAAAAATCGTACTTAGAACTGAAAAAGAGAAAAGAGACCTAGAAGATCTTTGAGAAATTTTATAGTATAATAATATCTTTTGTCCTGAAATATAGGACATATTTTAAACAGAATATAAGGTTGTAAATAGTGGAAAATCACAATTTCTGAGAAATAATGAATAATACAATGAACTACAATTAACTAATATATGGTAGATATAAATGTACTGCAGCATGTTACTGGTGATGGCTGGCTTCCACAGATGACCTATTATCCATCCTGCATGATTGGAAAAGGGACTGGAATAGTCCTGCACTGAGAACATGGATGACTATACAGCTTATTGCTATATTGATGCCTTGTAATTTCAAGAATCCTAGAGAGAGTCTCTTAGAATATTGGGTGGGTGCCCTGAGGAGGATTTATAAGTGAACATGCATAAGACTTTCACAGGATAAGAACTGAGAATGGATTTCAGTATTTATATTGCAAATAGTATGCACACTGATGAACTCATAGAACCATTTGAGTATTTTAAAAAATGTATGGGCTCAAATCTTGTTCAGTTGTTTATATATCTTTCTTGGTTGTGCTTCCATTTATGGAACAATGGACCTCTTAGAGTCTGAGCATTTAAATAAATAGTCCTTTTACTAAAAACATATTCCAATAACCCCAGGTAAAGATAGTTCTCAAGCTGGATAAAAATCAGTTAAGGAATATAAAGGCAGCCTAAAAAGAGGTTAAAATCAGTTGGCAAAGAGAATCTCTGGATTGTCTGTAATTCCTGATAAAATCTTAAAATCTACATTTTATGTTCTTCTTGCCCAAAGGGTCTCTATCTGGGTACCACCACGGGGTAAAGATAAAAATCATCCCAGATTTACATCACAGATTTCTTGCTCACAATAGACCTGGATGGTCTTTGGGAGTGTATGGGGTTAATTCACCCCAGCCATATTCCACTAATATACTGGCCCCTCACAACATCTTTTGAATATCTTTGGTAGAGTGATTCATACTATGATTATTTGTCTTGTGACTTCCCTGCCCTTTGAATCCTAAAAATGGTCTTTATTTTTTTAACTTGTTTTGTTCCATTTTCTCAAACAAAGATGGGTACACAGAGATACTTAAAGGATATTGGAGCTATCACTATTACTACTTCTTTTCCTAAAGGGACACTCAGTTGGAGATCCTATTAGGAATTGCTTAGATGGAGTATTGAAGAACTTTAAGCCAGACAAAAGAAAGAACAATTTCAAGGCTAGAAAGTAAAGAGAAAAGTAAGAACAAAATGGTATCTAAGAGAAACTGTAATGATCAGAGAGCCTCTCCAGAGTAGGGCAAAGTGTAATTACCCAAATTGAAATCTGGCTGCTACAGCAGGGCTAACTGTTCTACTGACCACATAAGGGCCTGTTTTAGCAACTCCAGCACGCTTGAATTAATTAGTTACACATTTCTATTCTTGTTTGGGAATTCTTGGTTTGTGAGGGACCTTTCCCAAGGAGCACGGGGTGTATTTGCAGAGTGCCTAGAAAATTGCCTGGACAGTAGCAGTGAAGGAAAATGTAAAATCAATAAATAATTGGGCTGAATTTTAATTGAATGTTCTACTAGGGGCATGCTAACATTTAAATTTAAAACATAACCACTGGAGAATACTACTGCTTTTCTCTCTCTTGGATATTACTTCTCCAGGGTCAGAAATGTGGATTGGCTGTCCTGCTTATTTTTTTCCCCAGTTCTCATTTACTTTCTCTCTAGAGGTATTTGTTGAGTAACAAGGTGAATTTTAAGCAAACAACTTTTCTACCTACTTCTTTTTCTATTTAGGAAATTGAGTATATAGTAAGACTATGAATTTAAAGGATCATTAATGATCATAACCCTAAATATTAGTAAAATAGTTTTTCTCATTTCTCATTTCTCATTTGTTTTTTAATAGTTGACACATACAACTAATCCGTATGGATTCCCCCCTCTCCCAATCAATAATTCTATGAAGTAGGTTTTATAGTTACTATAAGCCCCATTTTTAGATGAGAAAATGGACTCAGAGTTGTGATTGACTTTCTTCCCTTCATGGAGCTAATAAATAGAAAGAAGTAAGATTTGAAACCAGATCTTACCTACGTCTATTGCTAGCCTTCTTTCCCTGGCACTATCCTTTGTAAATCCCAAGTTACTATATAAATATATGAATTAATATTAACTGCATTCTGCATATAATCTAACTATATCACCTTGTATGATCAATTATCTTCCAACACCTGTTATACACTAACACTGTGGCTGGTACAGATAAAAATAAAAGTCAGGGTCCCTGTACTCAAGTAGCTAACATTCTCTAGAGAAAGAAAAAAATGTACATATACAAATTTGGAGAGAATTCATTTGAAATAAATGTGAATGAGTTTTGGAAGGGCATTAGCATTTGGGAGAGGTGCATTGGGAATGGCTTCTTATAGAAAGAAATATTTGAGCTGAGTCATGAAAAGAAACAAGAATTAACTCCTTGCAGCCAAGGGTAATAGGATCATCGATATTACTCTGTGAGGGACTTCAGAGGGAATCTAATCCAACCCCTTCATTTCATAGATGAAGAAACTGAGCCTTAGGGAGATTTAGTGATTTTCTCAAGGTTACAGAGGAAATAAAGGGCAGAATTTGATTCTAGGACCTCTGAGGAGTCCATGATTTTCCATGGCATTATACTGACCCCTGGGGGCCTTGTCTCATTTCTTATTATCCCAAATATTTCCTATCACCAAAATAATGAAAATGATAAAGATATAACTATAATAATGCTATTTCTAAATGACTTAAGAGTCAACACAACAATGTCCTCATCCTGTACCTCGTAGACAAAGTAGGCACAGTCAGCTCTGTGCACAGAAAACACTCAAAAGGATAGTTCCTAAAAATCCTGATATTAGATCAGGAAGAGACCCTTCGAGACCATCTAGTCCAAACTCCTCATTTTACAGATGAAAAAACTGAAGGTCAGAGAAATTAAGTGACATTCCATGCTAGTGAGAGATGGAGCTAGGACTAGAATGAAGTCTCTTGATTCCAGGGCAATATTCTTTTTGTTACCCCATACTGCTTCTCTGTAATTAATGCCTGAAATTTGCCTACATTTCTTTCACTGAAGAAGTGGTCTTTCTGTATTGTCTTGTACAAGTCCAGATCTGGCACTCCATCACTGAGTGGTTATAATCCTGGTAAGCTCTCCTCACTGAAGCTCTTCACCTCCTGCCTCAGAAGATACAATATGGATGTCCCAGAACTGTCACTCATTGCTCACACCACTGAGAGTTTCATTAACTTCTAGGTTGTTGGGTTCTGGTACTACACTCATTTCATAATTGTGCTATGCTCATCCTGGTTAAAAGTTCATGAGGATTTTCAAGCAGTTCATAATGAGCAAGTCATTTTTAAAGTCTCAACAAGATTGCCATTGTGTGTTCATGAATACTTAAGAACATCCAGCAACTGAGATGCAAGGGAAGTGAGCAATTTCAGTTTATGGACTTATCCACGTCTGGGGAATTCTTGGGCAACAGCACCATAAAAATGTTCTCTGGAACTGTCTGACATCGGAAGATAAAGCCCTTTGCTAAACAAACTGCACTGCCAAATGGAAACAGCAGCTATCATTTTGGTTCATACATCTGTGTGAAGTTCAATAGAAGCAGGAAAGAAGGACAGAAAGGACTGTTTTTTCATTTCATTTTTATTTATAGAGAATCAGGATAGTGTAGTTGATACTGGGCTGGTTTGGATAGAGATGGTTCCTGATTCAAATTCCATGTTTGGTAACTTATTTGTCAACTTTTGTTTTTGAAGATGACCCATGATGTCACAGGGTAATTCTTGACTCACTGGTGAATTGAATTTAAGGTAGAATTGCACAATGTCATCAGCCTAATTGTTTTTTCCAGAGTCATCAAAATCCAATGGTAAGACAAAAGTCAGGATGACTGGTGATGATCTGGGATGCAGTGGATAACTTTGGCCTCTTTGATATCTGATCAAGCTCTAAGCTCTCCACATCTGCTGCTTTCATGGCCAATGGAACAAATTGCTCTCATCTGCCTATTCCTCCAAGCAAAGTCTTTATATATTTGGGATAGACACCTGCCCTAACTCACTGATGGATTCATGGTCCATTAGTTACCCTCAACATGGCTTAGCCCATTTGCCAAGATGATTTACTGGGGTGAAGCTGCTACTCATGCTACAGTTTCTTGGAGCCAGAGTTGAGAGTTGAGGGCCAGATGGACACCAAAGGTAGATGAGTAGCTCCCTGAGACTCAATTTCCTTGTCTACAAAATAGAGATAATAAAACCTGTACTATTCACTTAGCTGGGTTTGAAAAGATCAAATAGAATATGTAAAACTATAGGTATATGGTGACTATTTTTTTATTGACTTTGTTCTTCCACTTATTAGACCTCCTCAGTCTTTCTACTTTATTCTGGGAACCTGAAACTACACTGATTTTTTTTCAAGTTTTACACTAAAACCACTGGAAATAGCTTCTTTCCTCCCTACTTCAAACTCTTTGGCAGGAGACAAGATATTCTCCATGAATCTGATGAGACTATAGTAATGATAATTCCCATTTTTAGTCTGGTTGAAGGATTTATAAAATGATTTCTTTACAACAAGCCTATGAATTAACTTGAGCATTTTTGCCATTTTATAGATGGGAAATTCAGTGTTTTTAAGTGATTTGCAAAGAGGAAAATATTAGAGCTGAGACTAAAATTTAGGTTTTTTTTTTTGCCAACTCCAGGCCTAGTACATTGCCTTAGACAGAAAAAGAATAAAATAAATAATCATTGGGGTATTAAGTTGAACTGAGTCTTCTGACTCCATGACAATTACTCTTTCCAGTTGACTCAAACTTTCTCTACATAGATAAAGAGTGCTTGACCTTTCTTGAAGGGTGGTGGAGGAGGAAGTGGATTCTTAAAAGTTTATACACTTAAAGATCTTTGTATCATAAATTAGCTGAATGCCATCAGATTCTAAGATCATCAGAAGGATTCAGGCTACTTCCTTACTCAAATTAGGATTTTTTGAACCATAAATAATAAGGCCAAGAAGGGCTTCATGAGATCATCTGGCTTAGATGAGTATGAATCAAAGGGTTGGGGTCTTTTGTATCTCCTCAAGGTGCCTCGGTGAGTGCTCTGTAAATGCTCATTTTATTTTGGAAAATTCATTGAACTGCTAGTAGTTCAAGTGGTTTTCTTTAAATATAGGCTAAATATCTCAAGTAAGAAGGTTCTCATTTAAAACTGTCGCTTAACACTCTTGCACTTCTCTTTGAAGTCTGTTATTTTATTCATATTGTGGGGTAGAGAAGAAAAGAGTCAATAAATTATAATTGAGGCAGCTGAGAGGTTTAGGAAATGATAAGCAAAGGTAATGGAGACACCAGGGATATTATAATAAACTAAGTGATTTGTGGGTACACACACTGGGGTTTATGAGAGACTAGAACTGAACATGGAGACCAGAACATCCAAGCTGCTCCTAACTGACAAAGGGACAGTTGATCAACTGTCACCCTGGGCCAGAGGCTTTGAATCCAACAGGCAAGGTAACAAGTTATAACTGGTTTTAATTATGAACAACAAAAAGGTGGGATAGGAATGTCTACTCTAAACCCTTAAAACCTAATGACAAAACCCACAGGGAAAGGGGAGGACTAATTTCTACACTAACTTAGTGACTTAAACAGGCAGGGCCCAAGGAGCAGTGGAGTCTCTAGAAGGCTGAATCAATCCTGGTGCCAGCCAGTTTTGAATCAGCACAGCTATGGATCAGAGGGGTGTCTTTGAGGGTTCTCACAGCTTACCAAAGAGGTTCACAGGATGCCAAAATCCTAGGTGGTCCAAGATATCCAAGAAGAAAGAGTGTGCTTGAGAAACTGCCCACCATGTCCCAAACTTCCCCTCTTCTTGGTGCAGCTCTGTTGTTGCTGGAAATCCACCTCCACTCAGGATCCCGAGGAAATCAGGAAGCCGGGTCTGAGATCTCCCTGGGCTGGCAACAGTTTATGTCCACCACTAATGGAGTCCTCTCTCAGGGCACACACACTTCCTCCTCCTTCATTCTATCCTAGAATGCTCCAGCTCCAGCCTGCTTGATGAACCTTAATTCCTAATCAATAACTAATCTTCCTCACAACAGAGGCCAAATGCTCTCTGGATGATCCAGTGTCTCTGCTTTCTACCAAGATCCTATGACTGGGAGAGCTACAACTAAAATGAAAGATGGACGCTGACCTGATAAAGGATCTTGAGAGATCATTCAATCCAGCCTTTCCTCCAGTGAGGTTAACTCTGTCTACAGAATTCTAGAGCATGTTTGGATACTCCTACTGATAAAGACTTGAGCAGTTTACCAGGCAATCCATGCTATTTGGGGCTGTCTCTCTCTTATCAGATAATAACTCTCAATCTCATATCTGTCATAAAATTGGGAACTTCTTCTGCTCTATCAACTTGAATAAGTCTGTGAGGCTGATAAACTAGAACCCTATTGTATGATGTATTATAATGGATAGAATACTGAATTTGAAGCCATGAAGACCTCTTGAATCTAGTTTCCTCATACGTAAAATGAGAAAATTGGACATGGTTATTTCTTTCTCTAAATCTATGATTCTAAGAAGATGACATATGTATGTAAAATTGGCTAGATGAGCAATGTGAAAAGAGAAGACAATTTCATCATGGAGTTGGGATTTTTTTTCCTCTTTCAATTTTTCTTTCCAACTTCTTGCTATACCTGGTTGTATGGTGCACTAGAAAGAATGCTGGATTTCTAGATCCAGGTTCAAATCCTGACTTTGTTACTTGCTGTATGTATGACTTCGGGAAAATCACTTATACCATTTTATCATTTTGTAAGACAAGAGGCTTGGGACTTAGTAGATTCTAAGGCTCCTTTCAATATTAAGTCTATAATTTTTTGATTTCTAAAATCTGGTAACAAAGACAAATTCAGAGCTGGGACATTAATAATGTATACACAATCTATATAAATCAGATTAGAGAAAAGGAGAAAGGGGAAAGAGGAAATGGAAACAGAGACACAGAGGGATAGAAGGGAAAGTTTTACTTTTGTGAGGGGTTCTATGCTAAAATTGCAACACAGATTGGAGAGTAGAGACACTGGAGTTGGAGAGACCAGTTAGGAGACTATTGCATGAGCAAGAAATCATGCTATTTCAAAGGAAGACTGGTAGCAGTGGTTATGGGGATTTGTAGAGGGGAATGTTGGGGACTTAGTGATAGATTGGAAAAGTTGAGACATGAATGATTGCTGAAAAAGTGGCATATCACTATGGCACTTAAGTTTCAGGAAAGGTTTTTTGGAGTAGATGACTCCAAAGTCATCCAGATCACACTTCATAGCTTTGACCTATTCTTTCTGTTAATAAATATTAAACCCAAAAGAAGAGCTCCAAATATGTGGGAGATAGGTAGGATTTGCCAAAAAAAAAAGGATTTGGATAAATTGAACATGAGCCTGAAGTTTCTGGCTTGAGATACCAGAGAAGTCATAATGTGTGATAGAGTAATAATAATAGCTAACATTCACATGGTTTTAAAGTTTGCCAAGTGCTTTACAAACATGATCTCAGTTGAGCCTCACAATAATTCTGAGTTAGATTCAATTTTCATTTCCATTTTACATATGAGAAACATTAGCCTCAGATAAGTCAAATAGCTTGACCATGGTCATTTGCCAGTCGGTATCAGATGAAGTTCAGAGCCCATTATTTTCTGATTTTGATCAGGGGAATCATGTGATCAAATGTGTACTTTCAGTGTCATTTTTATAGCTGCGTGAAGGATGGACTTGTGGAGACAATTGACAGGCAAGAACATGAGTTAGGAAGCTATTCAAAAATTCCTGTTGAGAGGTTGATGAGAGCATGTGAGTAAGAATAGAGAAAGTAGATGGATGTGAGAAAAAAATTGTGGAGGCAAAAATCATTCAGTCTGACCTGGAAACTGATTGGATATGGGGAATGAGGGAGAGTGAAGAGTCAAAGATGATTGAAATGTGGAGGCTGGTTGGCTGGTAGTGCCATGGATCACAACAGGGAAGTTGGGAGGAAGAACAGGTTTGGCTTGGGGTGCAAGTGAGGCATAATGAGTTAATTTTTGGATTGGTTTATATGGAGACTTTGATGGTATATCTAGCAAGTAGCTGGAGATTAAGAAATCAGGGGAAATAATCACATCAGACATGTGGATTTGGAAGTTGTCTGCAGAGAGATAACTGATTTCCTGGTAGGGGATAAGATCAGCAGCACAGAGGAAAAGAGAAGAGAATTCCTTCAGAGGACACAGTTTTAAGGAATGCCTACACTTAAACAATGGGAAGGGAATGACCAAAGAGAACAAGAAGAAGCATATAGACATATAGAAGGAGAAATAGAAGAGAATAGTGTCACAGAAGAAAAAGAAAGAGTATATCCAAGAGGAGGTCAACAGACAGCATCCAATGCTGGAGAATAGGAAAGGAGAACAAAGACTGAGCAAAAACTACTGGATTTAGGCATCGAGAAGTCTTTGATCACCCCGAAGAGAACAATTTCAGGAAAATGGCTAGAATGGCAGAAATTATTGTGCATTGTGAATGCAAGACATTCACAAGTGAATGGATAGTCGTGGATAGAGTCAATAAGTCTAGTAAACTGTTTCTGATGAGTTTAGAAGAAGGGGAGGCAAAAGTATTGGATGCTAACTTGAGGAGATGCACAATCATGAAAAAAATTGAAGGACTAGGGGGACCAGGAACATGTTTATAGGCAGCCGAGAAGGAACCAGCAGAGAGAGAAAGATTGATACTCATAAGATTTAGGTTGGAAGGGATAGTAGCGGGCATTTAGTCCATCCCATTCTTTTGGTGCAGGAGAAAACTGAGTTGAGGGAGTAACTTCCTGATAGAGACTGAAAGAAGTAATGGGATTAATTGACACAAGTAGTTAGCTTTCACCAAGAATGTGACTTCCTTATCCTCTCAGACTGTAGCAAAGGATGAGGGAAAGGTTGAAGACATGGGGAAGAGAAAAAGAAATGAAGGGATTCTTTAAAATGACTGTAGCTTTCTCCTTAAAGAAGAGGTCAAAACATCTGCAGAGAGAACTTTTCCTAAACTTTCAAGAGGCAGCAGAAGTTTCCCATATTGCCATTTCAAAACTCTGTTAGAAGAAGCTATATCTTTCTGGCTGTCCTTTCCCCTCTCATTACTTAAGATATTTTATTGTAAATAAGAACTGTCTCTCTGTCTCTCACTATCTCTCTTTCTCTCTTACTCTTTCAATTATAATCTTTCCCTTGCTCTCTGATTCATTCAATGATGTTACAATCCTCAGCTTGTGATATGACATTTCCTCTCATCCTGGGGGAAATTGTGATGTCACAAACATTGGATTGATGCATTTGACTGAATTAAGCAGAAGGAGGAAGATAATTACAAATGAGAATGCTCCCATCTACACACATATGTGTCTGAGTAATCAGCAATGATGGGAAGAGAAATCCAGCAAAGGTGCATGGTAATTTAATGAGCTGTTGGTAGAATCTTTTTTTAGAAAGTTTGCCAGAGTGTGGTATTTAGCTAATGAATTTTAGATACTGCAGCAAGTTTTCCAAAATTGGGTTTTGCCTTTATCTTTAACCTAAGCTAATGATCAGAGCACTGTCATGCTCTTTAGTCTTTTGGCTCCGGACCACCAAGATAACCCAATACTTATGTTTTTGGTTCTAATTAACAGTGACTGTGCTAGGGAACAACATTGCCAATTCTCTGTACATAACAAAGTGTAATAATATTTACATAGTACTTTAAAGTTTGCAAAGCACTTCACATATGTTGTTTCTCATTTCAATCTCACAACTCTGTGAGATAGGTAATATTGTTATCCTAATTTTACAAATAGGGAAACTGAGGCTGAGAGAGTTTTGTTTTTTTTTTAGTAAATTGTCTAAGGCCACATAACTAATAAGAGTTTGAAGCAGGATCTAAAGTCATGTCTTCTGTAGCACTTAGTCTCAGTGCTCCATCCATTGTACCATCTAGCTACCAAATGAGGTGATTATAAAAACTTAAATGGTTCTGTTGTCCCTTAACCAGGTTGGTGAGACCTGAAGTCCCCTTCTCAGAATGCAATGTTAAAATAAATAAAATGAAATACATGGGATTATAAAGGAAATCAATTATATTGAAATATAGTTATCAAAATACTTACAAAAACAAGTTCATGGTCCCCAGGTTAAGAACCACCACACTATATGAAGGTCAATTATCAATTTTGCATAGGACCCACCCTAAGTGACTTGGGAAGTAGTGTGGTAGAAAAATTATTGGGCATGAAGTAGAGTACTTGGGTTTGTGTCCTACCTTAGCCATTTTCTAGTTATGCAACACTGAGTATATTACTTAACCTTTTAGCGTTAGTTTTCTTATCTCTGGAATAGAAAAAATACTACCCATTTCACAGGGTTGTTGTGAGAAAAAAATCACACATTATTATTATCATGCTCCCCCCAAAATTATGTACTAAATCAAATTCAAACTAATTTTCCAGACATTTAGAGTCTCCTACAACATTCTTTCCAGCCACTCTATCATTCTAATCTATCTCATATTGTTCTCCTCTCTGCATTCCTCGCCCCAGCCAAATTGGATTGCTACCAACCCCTTGAATTTTTAGTGTGCTTTTCTGACTCTATGACTTTGCACTGATATTCCCTATGCCTGGAATTCCTCTTATCATCTACTTCATCATTGAAATACTTCTTTTCCTTTAAATACAGCTTACATGTCATCTCCCTGAAGCTTTCCCAGATCTTCTAGTTGGTAAAGACCTTCCCCTTTCAGCCATATGTAGAGCTTGTTTTAGAAACCAAGGAATGCATTTATGTTTTACCTTGGGCCCTAATTATTAGAAATTTGGTTCTCTTCCTTATAATGTTATCCCTAAGAAGGCAGGAACTTCATTTTAATCTAAACTTTATTCCCTCCCCCACCTCAGAGCCAAGCACAATATTCTGCATGCAGTAAGCATTTAACAAAGGTTGTCAAATACACTTTTGAAGAGGGTGGTTCCCTTTCTCTCTTTCCATTTTGATGTTAAAAAATTGTTTGTCAATGTAACCACCTTGCAATGATGTAACTTCCTTAGAGTTCTTAGCTTTTTTTAAACTTTTCCTCATCAAATCTGGTCTCATTTCCATTCTCATCTGAAAACTCATTTATCTCTTGCCTCTTAATTTTTCTCCACTTGCTACTCTATAACTATATTGCCTACACTACACAATGGATTATAGAACAATACTGTTACAGAGATATGAGACGTTTATGGCATTAAGTAATCAGATAAAGATTTTAAAAGGTCCACAATTCTGTTATCTATTATTAAATTCAGAGACTATCAAATAAGTCAGAACTATACTACATGAATTCTATAAAAGTCTTTGCATAGGTTCTAAAGCAATTTGGCTTAGTGAATATAAAACCAGCCAAGAGTCTAGATGAACCTGATTCAAGTCCCATCTCTGAGATATACTAAATTCAGGTTTATGGAAAAATCATTTAAACTTTTGGGACTCGAGATTCTTCTCTTGGCCTATAAATTAAAGAAGAATTGACTATTGGGAGTTCTCTATACCAGTAAAGTCATAGGGCTAAATAAGAACAAAAGATTAGAGACATGAATTCTTGGCAAATGTTGCATAAAATATATAATAAGAAGATGAATTTTTAGCAGAAGTTCTACTCTGTTGTGATGAAGAACAGAGATGGCTGTTGGATTTTCAGAGGGTATGACACTGGAGCTCAAGTTGTGGGAAGCTCAAGTAAGCTAGGAAGGCTAAATACATACATTCAGTGATAGTTAATTGGTCTGTTGATTTTCACCAGAAGGCTGGCTAACAAATGATGAAGTTTTTTGGTCACAAAAACATCATGAAGAACTGCTTAGTACCTATATCTGGGGAAATGAGACCAATTTATAAAAATAAGAGTCATTCATCAAGTCAAAGAATATGAGAAATTAGTTTTCAAGAGAAGAAATCAAACTATCAGTAGCCACATGAATGATACTCTAAATCACTATTAATTAGAAAAATTCAAATGAAAACAAATATGAAATACCATGCTACACACTTAATCGGATTGGCTAATGTGCTAGAAAAAAGAAAATGACAAATGCTGGAGGAGATGGGGAAAAATTGGGACACTACTGCACTGTTAGTGGAGTTGTGAACTGGTCCAGTTATTCTGGAGAACCATCTGGAAGTTAGTCCAAAGGGTGATAAAACTGCTTATATACCCTTTGAACCCAGTAATGCCACTAGTAAGTCTGTATCAAAGAGTTTAAAGAAAAAAGGAAAAGGATATATATATATATATGTATATATATATATATATGAAAAAATGTAAGTTTTTTTTTGTGGTGACATAGATTTGGACATTAAAAGGATGCTATCAACTGGGGAATGGTTGAACAAGTTGTGTGAGATTATTGTGATGGAAAATTATTGTGCTATAAGAAATGATTATCAGTATGGTTTCAGAAAAAAATGAGAAAATTTATATGAACTGATGCAAAGTGAGGTAAGCAGAAGCAGGAGAACATTGTACATCATAAGAGAATATAAAGCTGTGGAAGAGTTAGCTAATACTATGTTCCATGACAATTATAAGAGACTCATGATGAAAAATGCTATTAACTTATACAGAAAGAATTGATAAAGTCTGAATTCAGCTGAAGCATCATTTTTTTCTACTTTATTGTTCTTGCTTTTCTTTTTTGCAACATGGCTAATATGGAAATAAGGTTTAACTGACTTTACATGTATAATTGAAATCATATTGCTTGCTTTTTCAATAGGTGGGGGAGGGATTGAAGAGATAGAGATTTTGGAACTCAATTTTTAAAAACGAATGTTAAAAATAAATAAATTTAAAAAGAAAACTGCCTATTAATGTATGAACGGTAAGCAATTTACATAGCTAGAAGGAAACATCAATACTGATGAAATCACAGATCTTTTGAAATACAGACTTGGAACTAGTTATAAATTTTGTATAATTCCTCTCTGTGTATGATTCAATTGCACTGACATGATTTACATTTTGGAGAGGTGAGAAGAGAATTTTTTCAGCAGAGAGAGAAGTTTATCAGAGCAATAGTTGATAAAAATCTAATATACATTAGCCATACAACTAACCTCTAAGGTAGTTGGTGCGAATATTATAACCATTTTATACAAACAAAAACTGAGACTCCAAGAAGTTCCCTGGCTTCTCTGACATTGCACATCAAGTAAGTGGCATACGGCAAGCATTCAGATAAACCCTTTTTTAAATTCAAGGTCAGACAATCAACAAGCATTTATTATTTGTTTGCTATGGTTTAGACATTATGATAAACATTGGGGAATATGAAGAGACATTAAAAAGTCTCTGCTCAAAAGAAGAAGACATTCTAACTGGGGACCCATGTAACTGACAAACATACTCATTTACTGTTTATACTATATAATATTTGAACTATAAAACTAATGAAATGCTATTCATTTGGGCTAACTAAGCTCCTAACAGTATGCAATCTACTCCCTATAATTCTGATTAACCAACTACCTAAGGCTCAGCATAAGGAAACTGACCTTCAAATAGTAGCATCAGGGAAAATCCTGACTTTGACTTAGAACCCCAGAAAGTGTTTATACTTACACCTCTTTGTTTACTTTAACTTGGCTCCAAAAACTTAGAATAACAAGTGTTAAAAAAGAAAAGAAAAGAAAAGGAAAGAAAAGAAATGTTGCATTGATCTTTTCAACCAATCTTGATCTTTCGGCATATTCACAGATAACCAGATCTGAATTCTTAGTAGTCACAATCCCTTCACCTTTCTGGATAACTCTTTTACCTTTTCCAGATATTATTCCAAAGTCAACCAACCTATTGCCTGGACAGGATATTAATTTAGTCCTTGTCTAATCTAGAACTAGTCCAAATAATATGTTTAATAAAGATGTGTACCAGTATTTTAAAAATCTACATGATCAACATAGTTCTAATTTAGAAAAGCTTAGCCTTCATAGTTTTACCTCTGCCCCACTCTGCAACAAACTGATCTCATTTAAGATCTTCTCTAGTATAGGGATGAGATATGTCATTGTTCCTGGTACCTGGAGAAGATCTTTATCTATCTTTATGTATCTGGACTCCTTCAAATATTTTTCTTAGGTCTTGGTAATCTGTCCCAACTTAGAGGCATCAACTTTTTATTGTCATTGTTGGAGAATGTGATCTACAGACTAGCTTCCTTAAGGTTCCTTGCACATGCCCTTTCATTTTCTATTTCTGTTTTTGTCTCTGCACTGGCTGCTTCTTATGCTTCTAATGCTCTGTTGTCTAATCTCTTCCTCTAACTTTCCCAGGTTCCCTTTGAGATTCAAATTTTTACCTTTTGGCTCTTTGAGGTCTTCCTAGATCTCTTTACCTGCTGTTATCTTTCCCTCTCAAATTGCTTTCATCCATTCTTTTTATATCTTGCATATACCTAGTTATTTACCTGTTCCCTTCTCCATCAGAATGTGAGCTCTTTGAGGACAGTTTTTGCCTTTTTTTGGATTCCCTAGTACTTAACACAGTGCTTGGCACATAGCAGATGTTTAAGAGATGCCTGTTGGCTGGCTGATCTCTCTGGTCTGGTATATAGGAACCTTTTGAAATAGTTGAATAATCCCTCATTTCAAAAGGTGGTTTTTAAAACCTTATGGCACTAGATTAGAATCTACACTCTCTTCTTTGAATTCCACTCCCATTTCCCTTGGATCAGGCAGTCTAAGCTTTACTTTGCCCTTTATTGAGACTGACTCCTCCATGCTGCTTCTAGCATAAACTCTTTTTCTATACCAAACTTCTTTTTCTACTGAAAAGCCTTGCTTTTGGGTGGCCCTCCCACTAGGATGCTGTTTCAAGGCTTCCCTGGTCTTTATAACAGTGACATTCTGGGGGTCAATTAACAATGAACACTTTTATGTGGCTCTTTTCTTGCCTTTCCTCTCTCCTTCTTATTAGCACCGGCTCATTGAATCATGACTCCAACACTTCCCCAGGGGGTTGGCTTTCTAGTCTCCAAGCTTTAACATTAACAAACTTAAAAAAAAGAGAGAGAAAGATTCTTGCCATCCAATAACAATTGCCAATCAATCCATCTCTTTCTTCCTTCCCTCCTCACTCAAATATGCAACCTCCTTCCCCTTCCCCATTAGAGGAAGGTCATGACACTACAACATTGCATAGGGGTACATATGTTTCTGTCTTAGGGAACTGGGAGAACACGGATTATGTGATGGTATGAAATAGTATGGGAAAGCATGTGTGAGTCTTTGGGAAGTTGTGAGGTCTCTGTAGTATTTTTGAAACCTATTTGTAAGATCTTCTTAGAGCACTTAGCTGCTTTGCAGCCAGTGACAGTTGCCACTGCCGCCTCCAGAGCTGACAGATCAAAATGTCACATTACCTCCTTTTACTCCCTTCAATTCTTCTCTCCTTGGTTCTCCTAAATCATCTCCTCAAGTCTCTTTCAATGAACCCCCAATTCCTATCATTCACCTTGTAGAGTCTGTGATCATAAGCCTGGGGCAAGAAGAAAGCAGGAAAACCCTTTATCTCAGGACTGTCAGGATAAATTTTCTCCATCAGCAATTTCTTCTCTATCACCAAAGGCCAACACAAATATAAGGCTTACTTTACTTTTTTTTTTTTTTTTTCTAGGAACTGACCCCACTTAGCCCTTCCTCTCTGGGGAAATGAAATGGAAGTGCTGCAGGAATTCAAGCTTTACCTTGATTTAACAGGACAGCTAGAAACCCAGGATTCATTAGAATTATCCAGAATAACACTTCTCAAACATCCCAGTCTCATTCATCCTAAGGGTAATAGTACATATTCTAATATTATCAGTTGCTGTTCCAGTTTTGGCCACTCCCTCATCCTGGGATTCCATCCATATGTATGACTTGTGATAACCAAGAGTTATTACCATCTCCCCCCTCAGGCAAGGCTAGCAATTCCCCATGCCCTCCCATTTCAGATTCCCCAGGTATGTCCTCTGAGCAATTATAAGTAAAGAAAACACCCAGGACTCCAGCTCTAATAAATTACAGAGTGCTCTTCTAATTAATAAGGTAACAGTGCCTTACTGCATTATAATCATAAGACATCAACCATTTAAAACAATTCATCCCTATAGAATAGTAAATGAAACTTAACTCTGAATACACCAGTTAATATGTAATCACAGTACAGAGATAAAATGAGCAAAGATTGTGGTGTGGTGTTTGCTCAAGTGCATTGAGCAGTGGACTTGGATTTAATAACCCCAGACTTCTACGTGATCACAGTACTTTGGATGACTGATCACTAACTTCCTTCAAATCTCTGCTCAAATGTCACCTTCTACAAGAAACCATTTCTGACACTCCAGCTGCTAGTGCCTTCCCCTCTTGAATTACCTTGCATTTATTTTTAACATATGTAATTCCCAATTCTATTCAAGCCTTAGGGTAGAACCTTGTGACCTGTGCCCTGTGTTTGCATAAGACTGTGCAACTCCTGACTGGCTGAGAGGATTCTGAATCTCTAGCCTGGATGGGTGAGTAGAAAAGAGACTTACATCACTTTGTTAGATATAATTGAGAAAGGACTTGTAGAGAGAGAAGAATTGGGACAAAGAGGCAAAACATGAACTGGCAATGGCTTTGGGGGGAATCCTGTTAGCTTTCCATAAATTCATTCCGCTCCCCTCTCTCTTTCCTGAAGTTCTCTCTTCTATATTAAGATGTATCAGCATTTTTCAGTCATTCAGGAGTCACTTTACACACACACACACACACCACACACACACACACACATACACACACACACGGGTAAAGTGACTCCTATATATGCCCATATATAGTGTGACTCCTGAATAGATAAATGTGTGCATATATAAACATATGTGTTTATGTTTATATGCATATATGCATATCTACACGTGTGTATTTATAACACACATTATATATCATATATTATCTATCCATCCATCTAGCTATCTATCTACTATCTATCTACTATTTATCTCTATCCATCTATCCATCCATCCAGCTACCTACTATATATCTACTATTCATCACTATCCATCTATCCATCCATCCATCCATCCATCCAGCTATCTACTATCTATCTACTATTAATTGACCTATCCAACTATCTATCTATCTATCTATCTATCTATCTATCTATCTATCTATCTGTCTGTCTGTCTGTCTGTCTGTCTGTCTATCTATCTATCTATCTATCTATCTATCTATCTATCTATCATAGATCACTGGTCTGTCCATTCTATTGATCAGTTTTGGGAAAAAGTGAGGTTGCCTTTATTAAAGTATTCATCTTGTTTTCCCCAAGAGAATATAAACTCATTGAAGGAAGGATTTTTTATTTGTATTCCTAGCACTTAGCATAATGCCTGACCCATAGGGATAGCAAATACCTATAATGGAAAAAATTCCATTGGTGTTGGGCAGTCCCAAACGAGGAAATTCTCTTTACTAATAATGCAAGTGGACATCTTTTCTGTAATTTATATATGTAGAGAATTGTTTAGAGCATGGAAAAATTTAGTGATTTGGTCAGTTATGTGGGCAGTATTTGTCAGAGGTATTCAAAGAAGCACATAGTAGTTGTTTAATGACTCTGTGGGTTGTAAAGTCGATAAAGAGCGGAATTTTAAATCAGAAAGATCTGAGCTCAAATCCCGCCTCAGACACTTATGAACTATGTTATCCTAGTTAAGTCACATAATATCTCAACCTCAATTCCCTCATGTGATCAATGAAGACAGTATTTATCTCACAGGGCTGTTGTGAAGCCACAATAAGATAATAGATGTAAATTGCTTTGCAAACCTAAAATGGTATGTAAATGTTAGTTATTGTTATTCATGTTTGTTGATTGCTTTATTAGAGATAAAGTCACTGCCTACTCTAAACCAGTGATGGGCAAACTTTTTAAAGAGGGGGCCAAAGGAAAGGAAATGCTCATCTGTCAGTCTGTTTCTAAGGCAACTCTTTTGAAGTTTCATTGTATCGTATCCTACTCTTTGTATTTGTCAGACTAGGAATAATGTCACATGGCTGGATAGATCATTTCAGAGGACCACATCTGGCCCGTGGGCTGTAGTTTGCCCATCATTGCTTTAAACTAAACAGAACTAATCTCTACCTCTCTAAAATTGTGATAATAAGTATTTACTACTTTGCCTTTGGACGTGCAGTGAAAGACCCAGGAGGGAATTGTAATTGTACTTTGACATCTCCAATGGTAAAAATTAAGATGTATCCCATAAAATTATGAAGAGTGAAATGAGCAGAACCAAAAGAACATTATATATAGCTACAGAAATATTGTTTGAATAATGACTTATGAATGTCCACCTCCAGAGAAAGAACTGATAAACTGAAATGAGCAAGATGTGATTTTATATATATGTGTGTGTATCTTTTTGTCAAATGATGTCTTCTCTAGTGGAGGGAGGGAAAAGTGGGAGTTTATTAACCACAGTAATGGAGGACACTCAATTAAAATACACACAAGAACAAACAAAAACACTCCCACAAAGTGTACATTTGTTAAGCACTAGAACAATGTCTGATACATCTTAAACTCTGAATATATATTTTTTATTCATACATTCCTTCACTTACCCACCTAAACATGTGAGGCATTGTGCTAGACACTGGACATTAACATTTCCAACAATGTCATTGATTAATACAGTAAAGCCTATTCAGTAAGCCATCTGCCTTGAAAGACCATCTGCCTACATAGACACATTTTATGAGTCCCAGTTGTATTTTTCCTATAAGTGATGATTTTTTTTTGTTGTTTTGGGAGACCAGACATTAAAATTGACTGCTAGCAGTTTATAAAATGTGTTAGATTGTGAAATGGCTTTTTAAAGAAGGGCATTAAATGTGTTACAGGTCTTGACTTGATATAGAATATTTCTTATTCAGTCTCCTCTACAATTCCATACTTCTCTCAGGCTTCCTGATCTCTAATCCCTTTGGCATCAAGTCTAGTATTTGATTATTTGCTTGGGAACATCCCAGCAGAGAACATAGTGTAGGCTTCTTTCAATGCAAGACCTTTCCAGTCACCATTATCCAGACCCTACTGTCCCTTGCTTCAGTTTACTGAGGAGACTCCATCTGGGAAATCTGTCAGAGACACCTCATCTGCATTCTAATTTAGAGCTTAGTGCTGATTTAGCTTATATATTTCTCTATACTTGGTGCTTCTCTTATCCTTCTCCAATACTTCAATGAATCTCTTGTCTCCAGCCCATCTACAACCTGTCATTGTGTGCAATAAATTTCCATCTCCCATAAATCCTCTATTGAGGATCTGGCCAATGTGCCAGGATTTTTTTCTTTTAACATTACAAAGGAGCCCAGCAAATGGAATAACTCACTGTTATTCTCTTCTCTTGCTAGTAAATGAATAATTATCCTTTTACTATCATGCATGCCCTGTATATCTTATGAACTTTATCTTTGGTGATAGATTTTAACCTACTTATGCACACCACATGGTACCCACAATTTCCTCTTGAGTGTTTCACAGATTTGATTTTTTGTAGATGGTGGTCTTCCATAGTTTGCTCTTATGAAGCATCGCTAGAAGAATACTCAAATAAGCAAAAGATATGTCATTTGAATGACGTGGGGCACTCCTATTGTGAGACTACCTTCTATCGATGCAGTTCACAAACTTTATATTAATTAGTTCAATCCTAAAGAGTTGCCTGTAGCATACAGAGGTTAAGTGCTTTGTCCAGGTTTACACAGTTTTTAAAAAATGATTTTTACTTCTTGCATATTTGCCAGTTACATGTAAAACATTCTAACCATGTTTAAAAAAATTGAGTTCTAGGTTTTTTTCATTTCCTCTCCTTATTCTCCCTCCTTTAGAAGATAAGCAATCTGATATCAATTATACATGTGAAGTCATGCAAAGCATATTCATATATTAACCATGTTGCAAAAGAAAATGCAATACATAATAAAAATAAAGAGAATATAAAAAAGTATACTTCAATATGCATTCAGAGTTCATCAGTTTGCTCTCTGGATGTGAATAGTATTTTTTATCATGGGTCCTTTGGAACTATTTTGGAGTATTGACTTGATTAGAGTAACAAAGTTGCTCATCTTACAATATTGCTGTTATTGTGTATAATGTTCTCCTGGTTCTACTAATCTTACTTTGCATGAGTTCATATAAGTCTTCCCAGGTTTTTCTGAAACAATCCTGCTCATCATTTCTTATAGCACAATAGTGTTCTATTAAAAATACCACAACTTGTTCCTCCATTTCCCAATTGATGGACATTTTTGATTTCCAATTATTTGCCACCACAAAAAATAGCTGCTATAACTATTATTTTATAAATAGGTCCTTTCACAATTAAAAAATCTTCTTTGGGGTATAAATCTAGTAGTGGTTTTCTGGATTAAACAGCTTTATAATCTTTTAGACATAGTTACATATCATTTTCCAGAATGGTTGGACAAGTTCTACCATCAGCACTTTAATGTCTCAGTTTTTCTACACAGGATCATACGTAAGTGTCAGAAGTAGGATTTTAATCCAAGTCCTTCTGACTCTAATTTTAACTCTCATAGGATTCTAGGAACAGAGATTTTAATAGGAAATAGAAGTTTGTGATCAACTTGTCCATTTTCCTTATTTTACAGATAGCGAAACTCAGATCTAGAAAAGTATAGTGACCTGTCTAATAATACAAATGTATATTTGAAAGAACTAGAAGCAGAATTCAGGTCTCACGATTTCAATTTTAACATTCTTTCCACAATACTGCACAGCCTCTTTTTACACCAGACCACATTGTCTCTCAATGGAAGAATATTGGTATTTAATTTAGAACTTTGTTTCATGGAGAAGTTTAAGGTCACTCAAAGTGCTATATATTTTCCTCAAAAGAAATACAACCAATTCTCTTCCTTCTGCTCAATTCTTGGCCTAATTCATTTCCCAATTACAGTGTCTTACCAAGACATATGTGCTGATGGATAGCTCAATGAGTTTTCCAATTCACCGTACATCTTAATTTGAACGATAGTCTTCATCTTCTTGGTTTTTCCTGTATATAATGTAAAGCTGAAATCCTACGAATAGTTGTAGAACTCATTTAAAAGCTCTGTAGTATTCTGGTCTTAATGCAACCAGTCATTCCACAAATAAGGGCATTTGAGAGACTTCAGTGTATTTAGCAACTCCTTCTTAATTTGGACTTGGAATCAGAGTCCAAGATACTTTCTAATAAATGGCCAAAAACTAATTTAACCTAAAATATTTCTAATACTAATTAGTATAGTAAACTTGTCAAAAAAAGGAAATGTAATTAGTCTACCATGATTAGTTTTTTAGTGAATCAATGCCATTTTATAGAGATTGTCGTTTTTCTCTTGAATCTCTCAGATGATCTATGTCAAACTGACCAGTCTATACTTTTGCCCCGCTTGGTTTTAAAAAATAATTAAACCTTGTTTTGTCTCTCATCTTCTAGTATCTTTACCACTGATTAAAACTCGCCCAAAAGATCTAATGAAGAAATTAGAGTATATTCTTTATTGATGTTTAAAATAGTTATTTTTAACATTATTTTTTAAATTCCAAATTCTCTCCCTTTCTCTCACTCCTCCCTTATGCACTGAAAAGGCTATCAGTGATATCAATTATACATGTAAAATCATGCAAAACATATTTCCAGATTAGCCACATTGCAAAAAAAACCCAAAAAAATTAAAGAAAGTGAGAAAATGATACTTTAGATTGTACTTAGAGTTCATTAATTCTTTCTCTGGAGGTGGAAAGCATTTTTAATCATGAGTCTTTTGGAATTTTATTGAATCATTATATGGATCAAAGTAGCTAAGTTTTTCACAGTTCATCGTCATTACAATATGTTACTGTGTATAATGATCTTCTGGTTCTCCTTACTTTACTTTGTAACAGTTCATATATGTTTTCCCATGTTTTTCTGAAATCATCTTCCTCATCATTTTTATACCAAATTGTACTCCAACACTATCATACACCACCCCCTGTTTAGCCATTCCCCAACTGAGAATCATGACTTCAATTTCTAATTACTTGCCACCACAAAAAGATTGATTATTTTTGTATGTGTTGATCCTTCTTCTTTTTCTTTAAACCATTTGGGATACAGACCTAATAGTATTACTGGATCAAAGAGTATACAACATTTTATAAATAATTTAGGGCATAATTCTAAATTGTTTTCCACTGACAATTCATTAATATACCCATTTTTCTCATTCCTTCCCACATTTGTAATTTGTAGTACATGTAAAGTGATAATTCAAAGTTGTTTTAATTTGCATTTCTCCAAATAATCATGGTATGGAGCATTTTTTATTTGATTAGAGGTAGTTTTAATACTTTTTACTGAAAATTGCATGTTCATATCTTTTGGCAATTTATCAATTACAGAATGGCTCTTATTTTTATAAATTTGACTCATTTTCCTCAGTTTGAGAAAAGAAGACTTTATTACAGAAACTTACTTTAACATTTTTGATACTGCTTCATTTCTATGGCATCTTTTACCAAAATATAATTTTCCTGAATATCTCTTTTAATTTGGTAATTCTCTCCCTGCCTCCCATTCTCCCCATTAGAGAAAAAATCATGTGACAAAAATATATATAATTATGTATAAAACTATGTGTTGCCTATTTCTGTTTATCAGTTCTTTCTCTGGACATGGAGGACAAGGTTATAAACAGGACTCTTGGAAGGGTATATAGATTAATAAAAAAGAGGGCAAGGGGATAAGTGAAGGGAGGGATTAATGGAGGTCATTTATAATGGGAAATAAAAAAGCAACAGGAGAGTTAAGGGATGAATCCTTAGAAGGGTGAATAGATTAACTACCTAAAGGTAAGAGGAGGAGATAAGGAATAAAACTTTAGAAGGATAGGTTGATTCAGAAGTAAATGATTGGGAAATGAAAATAAAGGAGAGATTGATGAAGGGGTGTGGATTAGAGAAAAGTTAGAAGAAAATTAGAATTCTGAGGAGAAATAATATGTTTAGAGGCAGAGAAGGAAAGACAGTGAGAAGAAATAGAACAGAGAGAAATATACAACTTGTAATTTGGAATGTGAATAGGAAGAATTAACCCATAAAAGGAAAATGGATAGCAGAATGGATCAAATTTGTCAAATTTATGAAAATATGAGTCATTTTCCAATTAATAAATGGTCAAAAGATGTGAGAAGAAAGTTTTGGAATATATTTAAATAATGAATTTATGGTGTCAAATTGCTAAGACTTATGAACTTTATGAACTATGCGAAGAGATTGAATGTATATGAAGATTGAAACACTTTTTCTTTTCTTTTCTTGAATATATCCCAGACAGGAATTTGTTTTGCATGAATATATATGTATACATATATGTGCATGTATGAGAATACATACATATATAAGAGGATTTGTTTTTCTTGCTTTTTCAATGGGAGGAGAGTGACAGAGGGTGAGAAAGGGAATTTGGAGTTGAAAATATGAATTATAAAAAGATAATATGGTCAAGAAGTGTTTAAAACTTAAAACGTTATGTTCAAACTGAGTAAAAAAATGATTTTCTGGTTTAGCAAAGATATATATATATATGTATATATATACACATACATACATATATATATATATTTACAGAAACATATTGTTCTTTTATAACTTGTAAAGATGAATATAAATCTCCATTAGCATTTGAAAAAAGGAATTATTGGGGGCAGCTGGGTAGCTCAGTGGAGTGAGAGTCAGGCCTAGAGACAGGAGGTCCTAGGTTCAAACCCGGCCTCAGCCACTTCCCAGCTGTGTGACCCTGGGCAAGTCACTTGACCCCCATTGCCCACCCTTACCAATCTTCCACCTATGAGACAATACACCGAAGTATAAGCATTTAAAAAAAAAAAGAAAGAAAGAAAAAGAATTATTAGTAACAGTGCTATCAATGACTTGACATTTTGAGAAACTGTGATAAAAAATGCAATAAAATCATTATTTTTATCTTAGAAATTGTAAGCCCAATTTATAAGGGATTTAACAATCAATAATTTGTTGTTGATTAAATAACTATAGAGGACCTGATTAGTCTGATTTCACTTAGTCAAGCTCAAATTTTCTTAGCTTAGTTTTAGTAGCAGAATATTCACTTGATTCTTCCTGCCATAAAGTAAAACCATATAAAAAATTCTAAACGTCTTAAATAATCCACATATTACTATATCTTTAGTAACTTATTATAAGTTTAATATTTGATTGTGTATTATATAATTTTCATAAATTTTTCTTTAACTGAGTAAAATACAAAAATACAGTCTAGGAAAAAATTGTGCTACAAGAAAACAGAGTACTTTCATAACTACACCAATAAAAACTACTTTTTCCTCATTTTCAGTGTTCCAGTCTTTGTACTGTCTTGCTCTGCACAAGTATTTTTTTTCCTTCTTCGAAGAAATGCCTATCATTTGTTTGTTTGTTTGAACTAGGCTTTCTTTGTGCCTTGAACTTGATGAAGCTTTTGTCAGGCTTTGAAAGGTGCTGACAGCAATGTCTCTCACAGTCAGGTCCCTCTTAAGGTCTTTGATTACTTTTCTGAGAGAATTAGAATGTGTGGAGATTAAAATTAATATACAAGAGCTAAATATTATATTTCATAAAGCTTTATTAATGATAAACTAACATAAAAAGCTAACTAAAAAGGCACTAATCAGCCCTCTCCCAAGAGCAAAAGAGAGAGAGGGAGGGAGAGCCTCAGAACTGATACAAATATGACCAAGCAAATGTGGACAAAGGGAAAAACAGAAAGAAAGTTTGGGTAATGCAGCTTTTAAGTGTTCAAGATTTTCCAATTATACAAATGCTTCACGGCAATTGTTTATTGGTACTTAATAGTTTTTCAATTTTGACTGCTCTTTCTTTGGTGCTTCAGTGCAACTAATTCTATTTCATCATAACTTTGAGTAATCCTTGAAGTAATTGCATGGTTCCTTCATACCACCAGCCAATGCAATATCTAATGATTATTTTTATTTTCTTTAAGAGCCACAACTTTACGTATTTTGGTGGTAATATCCATCCTTAAAAATGGATATTAAAAATCCATTCTTAAAAAACAGTAATAAAATATAAAAAAAAGAGATCAATACAATATGTGTACAACCCAAAATCCAGCACTCAACTGACAGCAAATAATAGGAAGAGGAACTTGGATCAATCCAATTTCGTTAAGTCAATGCCAGATTTCCAGAGTCAACTTAGAGTTAGTAGAAGTAAACCTACTTAAGTATTGCTGTTGCCAAATGAGTCCTTCTATAATTCATTGTGTGTCTGGAGCGATTTACATGCTACCTTATCTTCAAACATGCATTAAATGAAGTGGAAATAATTCTGTCATAAGAGAGGAGCTGTGTGCATCTGTGTGTCTATATGAAAGGAGGAGGATCTTTTGCCACATCAATTCATTACTTCCTGACTTCACTTTTGTTAGTAGGTGTTAATTCTAAAAAGTGGCATTGTGGATTCTAAAGCCCGTCTTGGGATCAGGTAGAAATGGATTCAAATGCAGCCCATGGAGCCTCCTAGATCTAGTCTCTGAACTTGTCAGTGTCCCAATCAACTCTCTAGGACTATAAGTAGCAGAGGGAATCCTCTCCCTGGGAAGGATGAATGGAATCACAGGTCCAAATTTAAAATGTCATCTCTGTCTTATGCCAGCAAAAGTCCTTGGTGCCTAATAACTGTGCCAAGCTTGCCCTGGTAGCTTAGTTAACATTGGTTGTTGCCCATAGCAAATATTATTGTTGATAGTAAATATTGTTATCTCTACTTTGTAAGTGAGAAAAGTTAGATTCTGGAATGCCCACTGATTTTCCCAAAGTCATTCAATAAGTTTGGAATAGAACCCAATCTCTTTAGCCTTAATTGTGTATTCCCTCTCATCACTATTTCCTGGCAAGGTAATTCTTTGGGTCATGGAACCTCCTCTCCATCCCTTCTCTCTATTTCCTTCTCTATGACCCCTCATCACTACCAGAACATCAAATCCTAGACATGACAAGAGGCTAATCCCCTAAATCTTACAGAATAATTCATTTACGGAACTAAGCTTTAATTTCAAAATAAGTAGAAAAGATAAGTTTCTACCTCAGGTATTAATGGTGAAGTGGGAACAATGTAATACAATGTACTACATGTCTACCAGGAACTGGTTTGAGTGTCACTTTCCCATAACTAAATCCTTAAAGCTACTTACCGAAGGCTTCTGGTGAAGCAGACAGATTCTCTGCAATTAAATTACCATACATTAGGCATGAACTTATTATTAAACTTGGTAGAAAATAAGGTCTGCCTGGCTATAGACTGGCGCTGGTAGATCATTTTAATCAGTAAAAGAAAATTAATCTTCAAGAAGTTCTAGAATAAATGTGATTTATCTAAAAAACACATACTCAATTATACTCAAATGATAAATTATTTTCACAGTTCCCTAAGAATATAATAGTTCCAATGAAAAGGTTGATTTTTCCTTTAAATTTCGGTCATAGGCTGTAGGACATCAGCAAGGTGGCTCTGTGTGAGAAGTTTCTGAACAACCCAAAGCCCATGGTGTTTATGAAGAATTTGGGATGACCCTAAAATGTAGGAATGATATCTGGTTTGGATTTCTGAAGTCTTCTCTATCAGCTGCCCTTACACAAACAATACATTTATCTTTCAAAAAGCTATTTGGGACTCCAGTGAAACTTAGTGGACCCAGACAAATGGAAATTGCCTTCTCTGGGGCTCATCATAATTCTTTAAGCTCACATGGTTGGCAGGAGCTGCTTTCAGGGAATTTGGGCTGCCAATTTGAGATGGCCTGAAAAGCACTCTAAATACTGACCTGAATGGAAGTGTGAATTTTCTGAAATCAGTGCCTTTGCTCAACCAAACTGTTCCTTCTTTATGCCACCAACTTGACATGTATGTGTCTGTGACATGTGAGTCTATTAAAACTGAGCAGAAAAAGTTCAAAACACTTTAGACCTTGTTCCACTTCTCTCTTGTTGTTTGAAAAGTAATTGTTGGGAATAATAAGAAATAAAAATTTTTACCATACAGATGATTATTCCTAAATATAGAGCAGAGAAAATAAAAAAAAATCAATAGTTCCTAAGCTGGCAAATTATATTAATATTACTAGTGCTTTTTTCAATCCACTAACATTTTAGATTCTCTTTCATAATGCCTTCATAATTTAGAGCAGTGATTCCCAAAGTGGACGCCGCCACCCCTGCTGGGTGCTGCAGTGATCTAGGGGTGCAGTGATGGCCACAGGTGCATTTGGGGGTGGTGAATAACTGTAAGGGGGCAGTGATAGTATGTGACAGGGGGCACTAAATAATATTTTTTTTCTGGAAAGGGGGCTGTAGGCCAAAAAAGTTTGGGAACCACTGACTTAGAGTATATTTTTGATATTTTGAATATTTTTACTAATGATATCATTCATTTTTTCCCTAGTTTTCTGACTGATATATCATCTATTTTGATGCTTTGATGGATCTGTGATTTCAACAATATAGTCATGTCTACCAATAATGCAGATAGCAACCAATCCTTACTTGCTCATGTTGAGTAATTCTAATCCACATTTCCCATAAATCTCTAACAAAAGGTCACCTAATTAATTGAGGTCCTTGTCCAAGTCTTCTTGATGTTTTGTAGATGAAAATAGAGGACATTGGTTATCATTTTTATAACTATTTTTTCCTCTTGTTACATAATTGTGCCTAATTTTTGTGTCCTATCTCTCTCTCTCTCTCTCTCTCTCTCTCTCTCTCTCTCTCTCTCTCTCTCT
>NC_058132.1:587156817-587189317 GCF_016433145.1 Gracilinanus agilis | reverse complement strand
CAGTGGGTGCTCTGGCACTTTTGCTCCCAAGGATCTCTTGTCCCTGGCGGTGTCAGAGCAGTCATTTTAAAAACAGATTTCTGCACAGCCCTTCAGCCTAATTTAGTCAGCAATCCCCAATTCTGCTTAATAATTTCCTTCCTCCCTCTATTTCTATTGGTAAACTATAGAGGAGCCCAGCCCTGAGTTTAACCCCATTTGCCTCTTGTCAAAAGGACTGAGTGCAAGGGTGAGCTGTTTCTGAAAAAAATCATGCAATTCAGAAAAATTAAGTTTCAGGCCAGCCATGTGGTTCTGACAGCATCTACTGCTCAGCACTTAGCAATAATGGAGAAAATGCCAGTAAAAATGAAATGAACGGCAGAGTCCTGACCCACCAGGTAATTGTATATTGAACATGTCTCAGCTCAAACTAAGGATGAGTTTGCTTAAATGAATTAAGGTCAAAAATGCATGTTTCAAGTTGTATAAAAGGAGACCAATGTCCCGTACAATTAAAGATAGTGCAAATTAGTATCAAGAGCTCCTTTAAAATGGAGAATTGAGGAAAAAAATAAAATTGACAAAACTAAGTTCTGGCTATTAAACATATAGCAATAATTCATATGTGGACTATAAAGAGATGATGCTGTTCTCATTTTGATATGATCCCAGTTCTTTCTTTAAACTCAGGAATTCATTTCCTCCCTTTACTCCTATCCCATATAAATACAATAACAGATCTATCCTAGACCTAGGGATAAAGGCTCCATTTTCCACAAACTGGCTGTAACAATGACCTCACCTGCACAGAATTAGGTTGGGACCTGGGGGACCCTGTCTTCTAAAGAGAGGGACTAGTTTCTTTCTTATTATCTCTGGCTTTTATGTGAACTCTTAGGGAAAATCACTTAAATATTAGGTTTGGTAAGGTCTTTTCAAGAAGGATTAGAAATAATTAATATATAGGGTAGATCAGGAATAAGGCAGCCATGTATTTCCCCCACATAAAATAAATGCTTTAAACAAAAATATATTCCCAGTACATGCTAATAATTTAAAACATAAAGTCTATGATACCTATTATACTCATCTTGGAGGTTGATACTTAAAATAAAAAAGAAAATGAAACATTTTACTAACTAACTGCTAAACAGCCATTTCAGCTTCACCTCAGCTTGGTACTGTCCTAACAATTCACTCATGGTCTGTATCTCCTTGCAAGCCAGGCCAGGACTTACCTTCCTTTTAATGTCATTTTCTCTAAGACAGATGTAGGTGCAGAAAACTTCTGTTCACATTAAATTCTGACTGAAGGAACTAGAATCTCCCTACTTTTCAAACTCAAAAAGTTGCCTCCAAGGCCTAAAGAATCTATTAAAGGATTATTGTTTATATTACTCTGGTTGTGAGATTCTGAAAGAAGAAGAGAGCATTTTTTCCTGTTAGCCGCCAGGTAAAGAAGTATTTACTGAGTGCTGAAGAACAGATCCTCCTCCTCTCCCTCTCTCCCTTCCTACTTCCACTTCTCCTTCCCTCCCTCCCTCTCTCTGTGCCTCTGTCTCTGTCCCTCTCTCTGTCTCTGTCTCTCTGTCTTTGTCTGTCTATGTCTCTCTATCTCTGTCTCTCTGTTCTCTGTGTGTGATCTTTCTAAAGAAGTTTTGAGAAATAGAAGTCCAACTTGTAATCCAAATCCAACTAATGAAATCCAGGAAAGCATCTTTTTGAGTCCCCTCCTTCTTTTACAGAAATGATCCCAATGACATGCTAATTTGCATGAAAATGTATATATTTTGGTCTAACTTTAATCTTAACTTCACAGAATGATGGAAAGAACATGAGAAATCATCTAACTGAAACTCTGCTTGATATATAATTTTCTTTTTTGTGACAATGACAAGGAATCATTCAGGAGGTGTTTGAACACTTCCAGGGATAGAGACATCATTACTTAATTAGACAATCCATTCCATAGATGAGCAGCTCTAGCTGGTAATTGTTGTTTGTTGTTGTTGTCTGTCTTTCCTTTTCGAGGAGGACCGATGACATGGGATGACATGTTGGTTTATGTGCAAATTGGATTTAAGTAAGGCAGAGTCGCACAAAGTCATTGGTCTCTCTCTTTCTTGCAGAGACATCAAAGTCCAGTGGCAAGAAAAAAGTCAAGATGACTGGTGATGGGCCATGAAGCAGTGGATGACGTTGGTGTCTTTAATGTCTGACCAAATGTCCTATAGGACCTGTTTCAACTTGTATAATAGTTGTTCAATCAAATTATTTTCATTTGCTCATTTAATCAGGGGAAATCTTCACATCTGGGGTAGACACCCCTCTCATCCACCAATGAGTTTGAGGACTATTATTGGTTGGTAATAATAATATAATAATAATAGTAATAGCAATCATCTATATAGTACTTTATTTTTTTTAACCCTTGTACTTCGGTGTATTGTCTCATAGGTGGAAGATTGGTAAGGGTGGGCAATGGGGGTCAAGTGACTTGCCCAGGGTCACACAGCTGGGAAGTGGCTGAGGCCGGGTTTGAACCTAGGACCTCCTGTCTCTAGGCCTGACTCTCAATCCACTGAGCTACCCAGCTGCCCCCTATATAGTACTTTAAACAGTATATGATAATTTTTTCTCATTATAGCCTTGGGAAGTAAGAATCACAAGCATTATTATTTCCTTTTTACAGATGAGAAAATGGAGCCTCAGAGAAGTTAATTGATTTAACAAAGATTACAAAATTAGTAAGTTGTAAAGTGAAAATTCAAACCCACATCCCTTGAGGAAGCTTCAAACTCCAGGTTTCTTTATAAACCTGGTTAAGTTCTCATTTGGTTAGTTTTCTTTTAAACTCTAGATGCCTCAGTTTTCCCATATTTAAAATGAAGAGATTAGGCTAGAAGATCTTTAAGTTTTCTTCCTATGAGCTGAATAGAGTGGCCTTTCTAGAAAGTCCTTCATTTTGTTGAGCCAAAATTCTCATTTTCTGTTACTTCTACCCATTGGATCCAGCTGTGTTATTTGGAGACCCACAAAAATAATACTTATCCATTTTGAACATATTGATCTATTTTTTCTGGTATTCTTAGACATACACTTAGACAAGGTTCAGTCTCTATACCACCTTCATATCAGAATTTCAGCCTGGATTTCTGAGCAGCATTGTTATCATTATAGGCACATCTGGAAAAATGGAAGTCCTCTTTCACTGGGGAAGGTAGCAAACATGTTTGTAGCACACAAGTTGTAGGGGGGTTGGGAAACTCATAAATAAACATTGCTTTCTAGCTGCTTTGCTACCAGTCAACACACCAAGGAAAACACATGGACATTATCAATTCAGAACTCAGGATACCTTGGTGAGGAAACCACCTTGGCCAAATCCAATTCCAGAGTTTACGGGGATCTGATATCCCATCTGCAAACAACGGAATCCACAAAAATAAGAGAAAGTTGCAGTTAGTCTAATTATTAACCAGCAACAAGTAACAAGTCCTTAAATACTGTAATATTTTGCCATAATTTTCCACAAATGCAGAACAAATACCAACTCCTCTTTTTGGCTTTTAAATCTCTGTAGGTAATTCAGTAGTCAAGATAAAAAACAAATGCAAAATTAAGTAACACCACAAGGTAATATTCCTTGAGCTCCTTTTCCAATTCCCTGCTTGCTTTTTATTTCTACCTAGATTACATGCCAGCTAGATCGTGATCCATGGCATTTCATCATGTATAATTCTTATCCATTTCATTTCACATATCATGTTAAGAGTACTCTAGATTCTTCTGGGTTTAAATTGTCTGAGAAATATTCATGATACAGGTAAGATATTAATGGAAACTTCGAGGATGGTTTAGATTGGTATAGATTCAGAAGATGGGAGACGCAATTTTTATAGAGTGCACTAAATGGCCAAAGGTGCAGAAGCAAGAGAACTCATGATATGTTTGTTCTATGACATTATTGTAGGGTAATAAGCATTCAAGATCTATTTTTCCAACATATATGGGCCACCTTTATCTGGATGGCTTAGTGGTAACTCAAATTCAGCATGTGCCAAATTAAGATTTCTGTCTTCCTGTCAAATTTACTTTTTCTTTTGACTTTGGTTCCCAGGGTTAAAATCTTGGGATTATCTTTGACTCTTTTCTGTTCCTCATCAATCATATCCAATTAGTTACTTTGTCTTATTAATTCCACCTTTTTAACATCTACAAAATCTAACCTTCCTCTTTCTATTTCTGACTGAGAGGCAGTTGATAATGCAGTAGATAGCAAATGGGACCTCCAGTCAGAAAATCCTGAGTTCAAAATCTAGCCTCACATATTTACTAAATGTGTGACTCTTAGAAAGTCATTTTACATCTCTGTGCCTCAATTTCTTCATATATAAAATGGAGATAATAATAGCACAGTGTTTGGCATATAGTAGGTGCTATATAAGTGCTTATTCTCTTCTCTTACAACTGCGCCACTTTTGTATAGGTCTCTATTATCATCCATTTAGTTTATTCCAAAAGAATCCTAAATTTATTTTCTAATTTGTTCTTCATACATTAACTAGATGTATTTCTCTTATTTATAGATCTAGCCATATGAGTCTTAAGATTGTCTTCTTAGAAATTATCTGGTAGATAAATTATAACTTCCTCTGCTTGACATTTAATCAATCAATCAAAAATTTATTAAGCACCTGTTATGTGCAAAGCACCCTCCATAAACTGGTACCATTATCCCTTTCTAGACTTATATCACTGTCTTACATGAGCATTAAGATCTAACTAAATTAGAAAACTTGTTTTATCCCAACCAAACAGACCCTGATTTTTCTGGCTTCTGTCTGCTAAGTCTTCCTTCCTCCTAAATTGCTGAATTTCTGTCTGCCCTCTAAAGATCAACTCATATGATACTTCTTTCATGAAACTTTTCTTTCTTCCCCTTAGACCTTATATATTTCATTATGTTTTACAGCTCTCTCTCATCCTATATGTAAAGTTTGTGCATATGTGTGAAATTATATAAGTACAGGAACATAATATAAAAATTTTGAGAAGAAAAAAATACTAACAATTGGTAAGGGGTGGGGAGCCAAGGATGCTTCATGCAGGAAGTAGGGGACGCCTAGTTTGAAACCCTGAAATGAGATAAGGATCTGAGAGGTATCGAAGGAGATGGAACATATTTCAGGAATTGGGATGAGTTTGGAGAGTAGCTAGCAGTCTAGTTGTTTGGAATACTGTGTTGATGAAGGAGAATATGAATAAATAAGGCAGAAACGTAGATGGGAGCAAAGTTTTGGAGGGACTTAATCAATGAAAGCTTGTGAAATTTAGACTTTTTCTGCTAGGAAATAGGAAACAATTGAATTTTTTGAGCACAGAAGGGTCGTGATCATACTATTTTTCAGCTGTGTGGAGGATACAACTGAGAGGTTATAGACTACAAAGAATAAGCTTGATTTGGAGGTTCCTTTAGCAGTCTAGGCAAAAGGCAGAGAAGGAAGGGCAGATAGGTATAACAATAGATAGAGCATCAGGCCTGGAGTAGGGAGGACCTGGGTTCAAATCTGGCCTCAGACAATTTCTAGTTGTGTCACTTGATCCAAATTGCCTAGCCCTTGTTTGCTGCTCTTTTATCATAGAATTGATACTAAGACAGAAAGTAAGGGTTAAAAAAAGTAAGTTGGGGACCAAACTAAGGTAGTAGATAGCTAGGCCAAGAGTAGAGGATTGATGTAAGAGATATTATGGAGGAAGAATCGATACGAATTAGCTATTTATATATGGCAGGTGAGGGACATGGAAATATCAAGAATGAAAAATGGTATTGTCAACAGAAATGGGAAGTTAAGAGGAAAAAGTAGCCTTAGGAAGAGGATGATAAATTCTCTTTTGGATCTACTATATTTGACATGAAATTAGAGAGCATCCAGGAGAAGATAACCTACATGTTGCTGATGATGTCAGAGTGAATTTTAGAAGCAAAATGTAATTATACAAATATTAGGAATTATATAAGTACAGATACCTGAACTCATGAGAGTTGATGTATGAATGTAAAGAAAGAATAGACAAAAGTCCAGGATAGAACCATGAGGAAAATCCACTCTACTGGAGGGGACAGAAAATGGATGATTGATTCAGCAAAGGAGACAAAAAAAGGAGTTGTCAGATAGATAGACAGAAAAACCAGGAGAGAATAGGGTCCAGATGTCAATAGTGATGAGAGGAAATAATGCATCTAAGATACTGCATTTTGGAGCATAAGAGTCATTTTAAGGTCAAAGATTTGGCTGTTCCTTTCTCCTACATAGATTTAGAATACAAAACTAGTCCCACTCCCAGGAAATTGAACCCCATTGCCCATGTGAAACATCATATTAATATAACAGTAGCTTACTCATATATAACATTTTGAAATTTACTAAGTGCTATACAAAGGATAAGCATTAAAGCTGGGATTTGGGAATTACTCTAAAGTCTAAGAATCCTGGGGGGAAACAAACAGCTGTTCCGGAAAGAGGAAGCACTGATGTAGCTTCTACAATTACTGTTACTAAAGAGTATCAAGAGTGTTTTTGATTCACTTAATAAATGTGGATCATTTGGCATGGCAGTAGGGGAAGTAGGCTGCTGGCATTTGATGGAGCAGTAAGTGAATGCAATAGATCCAGGTGTGTGTGTGCGTGTATGTGTGTAAGTGAGAAAGAGAGAGAGAGAGAGAGAGAGAGAGAGAGAGAGAGAGAGAGAGAGAGGCATAGAGAGATAGAGACAGAGACAAAAGGAGAAAAAGAAACAAAAGGAGATACACACATATATGTGTATGTACATATATATCCATTTTTATCCATAGCACTTTTTTCCCCCATGTGGAGGTTACTAGAATTTAAAATGCTGCCAACTTGATAGTTACACCACCTATATCAAAAATGGTTTCCAAAATGCTAATAACAGAACCTCCCATGGTCCCATGAACAGATTTTATTTACTTAGGTTTTGCCAGAGGACTGTGTACTCAACATAGAAATGGTTCTGAGTATACACATTTTTTTCTCTCTCACCCTGAAATTCTGACCATGGGATTGACACTGCCCCAAAGTCCTTCTTTCTCAATAGGTGACCTCAACTCTTCATGCTGGCAACAATTAAATCAAGTATATATATTCAGACCCAATGAAGGACTTTTCTTCCCAACAGAGAATTTATTTGATGTATTAGAGTTAAATAACAATACACCTCTCTTTACACCTTTGAGTCACAGGTCATGACCAACATAGAACTTGGAAAGGAATCTATGCTACCTGAGGTACAACTGATGGAACTGAGACTGGTAAGTTTAGAGAAGAGAAAATTCAGGAGGGCAATATTAGCTGTCTTCAAATATTTGAAGGATTATCAGGTGGAAGAAGAATGAGAATTCTAATGTTTTTGTCTTTTCTTCATTAGTGGTTTTCAAGAAGAATCCAGATGCCACTTGGGTGCATTATATTTGGGATATTTTCTCAGTTGTGTTTTGAGTTGGGTGTCCATTGAACTCCTTTCTGATTTGGAAGTTATGTGATTATATATATATATATATATATGCCCAAATATACATATATACATGTAAGATATGTGTATACATATGAATTATCATACATCAAAATGCTCCCTCTTTGCCTCTACTTTACTCTGATGGAGCAAGTTTTGCTCCTTGCATACAAATTGTCAAATAAGTGCATAAAATCATTGAGAAGTAAAACAAGAGTATTTATTAAGGCTATGAAAGAGTAGAGCAGAAAAATATAAAATTGGTGAAAAGCCAGCCCTGCCTGTTTGGAATGAGAATATGACCTCAAGCCCTGGGAAGCTCATTCTGCTACAGAGAAATTGTTCTCTACCAGCAAAGAGGGAGCATAAACTGGATTCAGAGATCTTATCATTTCTGGGAAGATCCTTCTTAAAGAGAACAAAATAATACTGCATATGTCTTGAATGCTATTTTCCAGGGTACTTTCCATGGAAGTGTTTCCAGGCTCTGAGAAGAGGTTTAATCATGGCAGAGGTAGGAGCATGAGCTCATAGACTTGGAGCTGGAAGGGATGTTAAAGGTCATAAAATACAACATACTCGTTTTACAGATGAATGAGGCTACAGTGGAAATAATTTATAGCAGGGAATCCTCTGGGCTGAGGCATCAGTGAAGTGCAAGACAAGAGGCCAGTATCTGGCCATGTCTTATTTAAATGTAGATCTACCCAGGATTCCTTGGTCAGTGTTCTCATCTGCTTCTATAACCTCCCTTCTCCCCCTCCATTTCTCATTCCTTGAGTGAGTTATTAAGATGATTCTCATTTAATGATGAAATTATAGAAAAGGCTTAGTGGATAGAGAGGTAGCCTATTTCTCATATAGAGGACCAAAATATCATGAACTAACATTAAGGATCTATTGTTGGGCTCACATGGGCTGGTATATTGTGCATGTTACCTGTTCTAGAACTAGGTTGTTTGTACTAGGTTCAGGACTGGGGAGTCCTGCCTCTAATGAGAAGTGGACTTTACTTTCTGCTCTCACACTTAGCTTATTAAATTGCTATTCTGATAACTCAGCGATATTTTTTCTTATTATATTTCCCTCAAAAGAGATAGAGACTACACTTATCAATTCACTGAAATAGGGAACTCATGCAAATAGTTTGAAGAAACTACCAATTCCAGGATACTTTTCAATGACTTTAGTCTTGGAGAATTGCCTACAATATGGAGGGTCATTTAATCAGTATGTGTTAGAGGTGGGATTTGAACACGGACTTTTCTGGTTTTGAGGGCAAAGAGGTGGCACAGGGAGAGAAGTCAGGAAAGCTCATCTTCTTGAATTCAAATCTGGCTTCAGACACTTACTAGCTGTGTGACTCTGGGCAAGTCACTTAACATTGTTTGTCTTTGGTCCTAATCTATAAAATGAGCTAGAGAGAGAAATGACAAACCAGCCTAGTATCTTACCAAGAAAATCCTAAAGGGGGTCATGAAGTCATACCTAACTGAAGCAACTGAACAATTCTTCCCACTACATCATGCTACCTTTTGTCAAGGTATGAGACATTTAATTTATTCCTAGCTATAAAAAATGCTGAACATAAAATACTCAGCATGTATTAACAGAGTAAGTTAAAACGAGATTTAGGAGCATGACCAGAAGCAGACTCTAAATCTTCCACATGATTAACCAGAAACAAGGGCAACTCCAAGCATGCTCCAAGGTATGGCCCTTTTCACACTAGGATTATAGACTGAGAGCTGGAAGAGACATCTCAGGTCATTTCAGATCAGGTTCATAGAGTTTATGACTTAGTATTAAAGAAAAACTTTGAATCTAGTTTTCAAGGAAGTATTTGAAAGAACACAACTTTGTCTACGTGCTCTGTCATAAAAATGTTCCAAAACTGTTTCTGCAAAACCTTTTCCTTGAACCACCCACTAATGGTCCTGCTATCATTTGCTGTGGCAGACGAGAAGACGTCTGTCAGTTTTTCTTGCATAGAACCCATCACCATGTAAAAGGATGGAGAGAGTCAGATTTGTTCAACGGAGGCTTTATATCAGAATGGGTCCCGAAGTTTCATGCCTTCTAAGCCCTATAAAAAGAGCCCGTGTAGTCCCAGACAGCTCACCTCAAAAACATTCAGAGTGTATGCATGAACATAACACATGCCTGCAAATGTCTGAGTCTCTTGGTGCTCATGCCAGGCTGGGCTGCCTTGAGTGACAGCACCTTCCTAAGATGTTGCATGTGATCTAGACTTGAACGGAATTGAATTATACAGTAGTCATCCAACTACCTGAGCATTATCTCCTCTGACATTTGCTAATGCTGTTTCAGACCATATATGGGATGAGCTGAATTTTGACAGCCGTTTTGAAATTTAATGTTCACCTCTTCATTACCGAGGCCTCTTTTTTTTTTTATTGTTTGAGTAGAGTGATTTTGCCTTGACACTTTATTCACCTTCAATGCCCCAGACCTCAATAAAGCTATCAGTTCAGATAGTTATTTTTTTCTTTCTCTCATGGCATTTCAAGAAATCGAAAGATTAAAAAATCAGATAATATACTGAATTTTGCATTTAAATTCTTTATTTTTCTTATACTTTCTCTTTTTTTAAAAATGTAATGTGGTCTCCATACTGATGAAATTATTGACCAAAAATTTTCCAATATAAGACATCATCCACTTGGAGTAATTAAATCATTTATCAGACAGACATAAAGCTTGATTCTCTTTCTTGGTATTTCTTGGAAAATTTTCCACGCTGGTTGAGTAGAATATTTTCATTCCTGCTTTAAGTTTCACAAAGATTCATTAAGTATCTACTATGTGTAGTATGCTCAGCTAGCTACTTAGATAGTTGCCTCATTTTTTTAAAACACCATATTTAAACATATTTAAAACACCTTGAAGATCGCACCATGTCTCCCACCTTTATGGCTAGTATTAAGTGGTCATTAAACCCTTAACTGTTGTAATAACAAAATTTAGTAGGCTTGAAGATTGATCTATACGTTAAGTTTTTCCATTTTAGTACGACCATCTAGGGAAAAGCATAGGCTTTGTTGGTATAACTTTCAAGACCTTTTGATCACCATTTATGGTGAAAACTGGAGTCAGATTTTTGTCGAAGCTGGATGAGAAAGAAATATTTTTAGAAAGGATATGATCTCTGCTCTCTAGGAACTTGTGGAGGAAAAAAAGTAGGAGGAAGTAGATGTAGTGCTATTCTACTACTAGTAATAATTGATATTTATCTAGCCTGTAAGGTTTGCAAAGGGCTTTGTGCATAGTGTCTTGATTGATTCCTATAAAGCAGGTGTTATTTTTATCTCTATTTTACAAAATGAGGAACCTAAGTGTCTCATTTTCTATCTATTGCCTTTCTATTAGTCTCTTCTAACATTATCATTTTAAGAATTTAAATTTGAAGCAGCAGGGTACTCTGAAGGAAAGACAGGAAATACTCCATGCCAGGTAAGTTAAATTATTGCTACTGCCTTGAGATCCTGATGGAGGTCCCAGATCCCCAAAGCCTTAGGAAGATCAACATTCCTCAAATCATAAAACTTGCTTCCAGACTAGCTATCTACTGCCAATATGGATAGGAGAAATAATTCAATCACTGTGAAGAGGAGGACCCCCTCTCTTAACACCACTTTCAGCAACTATCTCCAACAGGCCAATAAGTACAGGAAACCTGTAAGGGGCAGTACTTTTTAGAAAACTAGTCCTGCTTCCAAAGTATCTCTCATCTGGGGAAGTAACTTCTGTGGAGAAGTGGCCAGTCATTCCCATTAGCTGCCAACAAAATACTATCCACAAAATGAGGAAACCACCAGCAGGGGCACTCTTGGGGAAAGGCAGGGAGTTTGGGAGTAAACCACTACCATTACTTTGACCACCATCTTCCCTCAGACCCTGATGGATCTTTAGCTCTTTTAACCCCTTTAGCTTTGATGCAAAGAACCTTTGAAATTGCCATAGTTTCTGGTAATGGTCACAGCCATCATTCTGAGAAGCAGCCTTTGTGGAGATACAGCCTGGCAAAAGATCCTGCAGATGCTATAGTCCCAGCTACAGAAATCTGGAAAAGAAATTTCTTGTCAACAAAGTCTTCAGTAATTCAAGTGATTTTATTAGTGAAAATGACATTAAAGAAGAGGCATCAACACTAGCTTTATCACTGCCTGCCAAAGACCTTGGGACCTTTCCATCACAATTGCAGCTGAAACCTAACACTGTTCTCTCCCCTATTAGAATGTAAATTCCTGCCATTCTCCAAAGGTCATAAATCTATGTGTACCCTTTGACTCAACAATTCCACTACTAGGTCTATATCCCAAAGAGATCAAAGATGGAAGGAAAGATAATTTTACAAAACTATAGCAGCTTTTTTGTGGTGGCAAAGAACTGGAACTTAAGGGATGGATATCCATCAACTGGGGAATGGCTGAACAAGTTGCTGTATATGGTTGTAATTGAATACTATTGTTCCATAAGAAATGAAGAAAAAGATGATCATAAAAACCTGGAATGGCTTATGTGACCTGATGCAAAGCGAAGTGAGCAGAACCAGGAGAATATTTTACACAGTAACAGCAATAATGTATGATGATAAACTGGGAATAACCTATTATCAACAAAGCAAGGATCCAAGACAACTCTAAGAGATTCATGACAAAAAATACTATTCTTCATCATAGAAAGAATCTGAATATAAATTGATGCTTGCCATTTTTTCACTTTATCTCTATGATTTGATTTCTATATGAGCAATATATGTCTTCTTTCACAACATGAGGAACATTGAAATATGTATTGTGTGATAGCACATATATAATCTATATTGTATTACCTGCCATCTCTGTGAGGAGGGAGAACAAGAAGAGAAGGAAAGAAGGTGGATTGCAAAATATTAGAAAACTATTATTAAAAATTGTGTTGATATATAATCTGGAAAAAAAGAGAAACTAAAAAAGGAACTTGAATTTCTTGTGAGTAGTGATTTCTTACTTTTCTGTTTGTATCTTCAGAGCTAATAGTAAGTACATATAGTATTTAATCTGTACTTCCTCTGTATGTTTATTCATTCATTCAATCATTTGAGAAGATACTGTAGATTTTGAATCAGGACAACCTGGCTTCGAATCTTTCCTTAGACACATAATAGTTGTGTAATTCTTTGACTTATCCTTGTGGGAGTCCAGTTTCCTCATCTAGAACATAATTCTTGACCATGTCTTTCTAGGTAGTTTGGTAGGTGCTAAAATTTTGTCACTTGGTGAAATATCATTGTTTTGCTCTTAATATTATTGTTTCATCATTCTTATCACTAACTTTCTGGTAATTAGATTTTATGAATTAACTAGGTTAGTTATTGTTCAATAGTATATAATTAGCATGGAACTTGAACTTATTGCTTGATAGGGCATGCAAAAGCATGTACTCCACAGGAATTTACTCTGATATTCTTAACCACAAGAGACCACAATAAAGATTTAAGAATGGAATTTTTGTTAGGATAACTTTATAAGATGATATTAAGTTAGGAAAGGGGCTCTCTAGATCTTCAAGCTATTCTGTCTATAACCTAAAAGGCTGGTTCTAGTTATTTGGAATCTTTGTCTAGATTGAACTGAATGAAAAACAAGATTTATTTAATTTTTATTTATTTATTTTCTTCTTTTTAATTTAATTACTATTTAATTAGTTAATTATGTGACTTCTACATATACCTTCTCTTATATAGCCAGATGATATTTTTTGGACACAAAAGGAATGATGCAACTGTCCTGAGTACCTTCTCCAGATGTAGTGGTGGGTTTATTCTGAGTCAGGGACATTTCCTTTGTATAACCTCTCTCCCACTTAGTGCTGTTTGTTTATGAGATGGCAACCTAGAGTTAGGGCTTTTGGTTGTTATCATAAAACCAGAAAATAATATGCCCATAGGAAAATTTAATTTATGATCTTGACCTCATTAGCATCATGTTCTAATCAGCTAAGATAACATCCAGGCAAGTGTGAAAACCAAGTGAAATGGATGGTTAATGCTTTGATCTCTATGCATGTTCTCTATGATCATGAAAACTTGGCCTTTGGGCCCATTTTTGTGCATCTCTTACGCATCCCTAAAGGAAGTGATTGAATAGAACTATTAGTATATACAGTAGTTCTCATTCCAACCAGGGAAAATAGATTTGAATTTGTTAAAAATCAGGTACTGTACCTCTGCAGAGATTCTTGGGGAGAAATAATAACATTGAGATAGCTAAGAGGATCACATGCTGGACTTGGAATCAAGAAAATGTGACTTTAATTTTAATCTCTGACACTTGCCAACTGTGTGACTCTGGGCAAGTCATTTAACCTCTGCTGACTTAATTTCCTTATCTGTAAATTAGGGATATTAATCATACCTCTTTCCCAGGGAAAAATGAGATAATCTATGTAAAGTGTTTTAAAAACCTTAAAATTCCATATAAATGCTAAATATCATCATCATAATTTTCAGTTTCTATATATTATCTGAAATTGTTTTTGAGTTCCGAATTACCTGGTCAGAATACAGTGTGTCACAATAATCATATATAACCCAGTGGAATTGCTTGTCACCTCCAGGACAGGGGAGGGAACAGGGGATGGAGACAACATGAATCATGTAGCATTGGAAAAATTATGTGTAAATTTATTACTGGAATAAAATAAAGAAAAATTTTAAAAAAGAATAAAGCAACAACTTATCATAATAGGATTCAGGAAACTCTAAGTCACCTAGGGAGGATCAGAAGCCTAGAAAGAACCCTCTTAGATTCTTCTCAAATAGTATAAAAGTTTAGTTTTAGTATATAAGTCTTGTCCTGAACAGTTGTTGACTTGGTAGATATGGGAACTGAAATTGGCACCTTGGTTGATGTGTGATGCTGCTGCAGTGTGGCGTGGTAGATAGAGAATTGGACTTGGGGTCAGGTAGATGCAGGTTCAAATATCATCTCTGACACTTCCTATAAAACTCTGGACACCTCATTTAATTTCTCTGTGCTTTCTCTGCCTCATCTGTAAAATGAGAGTGTTGGCCTAGACGGCCTCCAAGGTCTTTTCTGGCTCTAAATCTATGATCCTATGCTCCAGTGGTAGTTAGGTTACACTGCTATCATTTCAATCACTTAAAAACAACCCATTGCTCCATTTGCTATCTGCCAGAAAGGTAAGAAGAAACTCCCTTAAAGGTCACTGAGGATTGTGTGAGTGGTCTAGTCATTCAATTTTATGGGATCTGAATGTGGCAGAAAATCTATACTCCTGTTCTGGTACCCTATTGATTGGTCCATAACCTTAGAGAAGTCTCTTGACTGTTCTAGGCCAATACTTTCTAGTCTCTGGCATGGGAATGACAACTGCTTCGTCTCTTATTTATAGGGGTGCTACGGAGACAAAATATCAGAATTTCAAATTGTTCTTGACTCTCTGGATAGCCCCACCCACAGGGATAGGGAAATTGTTAAAGACTATAATATACTAGAAAACTGGTGTTTTTGTACTTCTCAAACTATGGTATTTTTCAAAGATTTTCAATGTATTTCTTGATTTCGTTTCCAATACTAAGTAATCACAACACCAGAGTTGCACTGATTTTTTAAAAATTATTATTATTATTTTTGACTTATTTTAGTTTACTTTCTGAAAAATGCTTTGGCTGCTGAGGTGTGATTAGAGGTGATGTGAGTTTCAATATGCAAGGATGAGATATTAGAGAGAAAGATAATGCTTCAAACCTGATTTTAGCTTTCAATTTCAGCACTGTCCAGAACAGCTATAAAACTGGAGAAAGGTAAGTAATAGATCTGACAGCTATAATCTAAAATGGACCTTATTAGTGAAATATAAATTATAACCAGACATATTCTATCAGCACCCCATGAAGTTAATGATAAACAGTCAATGAGATTTATATACCTTTAGCATTTTTATAATGAGGCTGTTGCTTCTATGACAGTTTACTGTCAAACATTATGCTTAGAAATTTATAGCATTTGATACAAATGAATAGACAGTTTGTGATCTGTTCTGGTTTTCCATGTTCATGAGACTCACACTTTTACTTGTCTTTTGCTTGTTTTGTTTACTCCGGGCTAAGATTTAAAAATTATGCACTGGAAATAAGGAATTTGAGTGGGTATTGTGTATGCTGACCAAAAGGAAACCTGTTATAACTTTAGGGGAAAGGATTTAATGACTTCCCCAAACAGGAGAATCAAGGCAGAAGGAAAGAAAAATTAAAATAATGTTCTATGGCTATACTTGAAACACAATAGAAATATGCTGCAGGGGAGCAATGGTGAAGTAGATGGGGTACTATTGACAGGGAACTGAGACTTCTTTTTAACTAGCTGCAGGATATTGGGCTGGAAAAATCAGGTTATTTCTCTAAGTCTCAGCTCCCTCATCTGAAAAATGGGGGGGGGTACATAGACCAGATAATCTTTAAGAACACTTTTGATTCTCACATTCTATGAATCTAATTGGAAAAGCTTTGTTTAACCTATTCATAATCATGTAGATTATGTTTTCAATTTGGACTCATACTCCAGCCTTCTGAATTCAAGTCCATCTCATCATACCAGCTTGTGCACTGGAATTATCTGGTGGGGAGAGATTTCTGCTTCCGTTTTCAATTTAGTCAAGAAGAAAAGTCCCGTGATTTGAGAGGATTAATTTTTTTTTAATTTAAAAAATTGTTAACTTAAAAAAATTGCTTACATTTATGTCCCCTTCCATTAAATAAAGGAACAAGTGCCTGACGGGAACTTTTAAGACATACTGGAAAAAGTAGTGAGTGGAGAAAATAGGTGAGAATAAGAGTAGATAGTGACTGTTCTCAGTGGGAAATTTGAAAGCAAGGAGATGGTTATAGATGACACAAAAAGATGCCAAAGAGTGCAAAGGTGGACTGGGAGGGAGGATTGTAATCTTCCTGAGTAGTCATGGTAACATGGTCTTGGTAGAAACAGGTATAACAAGACTGAATAAGCAATGGGGAGGGCTATCTGTCATCAAGAACTTAGCTAAGAGGTATAAGTGAGAAAAGTATGTGGCACAAGGGATAGAACATTGGAGGGGGAGTCAGAGACTTTAGATCAGATCTGACCTCTTACAGTTATTAGATATGTGACCTTGGGCAAGTCATTTGCTCTTGTTTGCCTCAGTTTCCTCTTCTGTATAGTGAGCTAGAGTAGGCAATGGCAAATCACTCTAATATCTTTGTTTAGAAAACCTTAAATGAGGTCATGAAGCATTAGACTTGACTGAACAACATAGATGTATATGCATGTAAATGTAAATGGATACATGCATTACATATATGTATATATATGCACATATCAACAAGACAATGTTTTACAAATTTTAAAGCAACACATAGCAAACCAGTTATTATTAATTTTATTATTGTGATTATTACTCAAGTGGCTATCATTTTGAGTGGGTATCTATTTGAATTCTAGAATTCTGCCTTGCTAAGATGCAGAAGCTTTCTTTTTTGTACAGAAAATTATATACATGAATATGTCTGCTAGTATCAGACTGAAAAGCAAAATTTCCAAATCCATTGCCTTCTCTTTTCTTTTTTTAACAAGGTAAAACACAATTTATTTGTTATCAAAAGGACTTTAAAAAATAAAGATCAGGTTTATATTTTTAACTCACTTTTTCTAGGTAAAGACATACTTGGAAAGAGCATGTGCACTGGTTCTCAATGAAGAGATTAATATGCATATTACTGCTAAACCTCACTAATTTGCACTAATGACTGGGAAACCTATTGCAAATTACCAAATTAGTGAGGAAGCCAGCAAGCACAATTTAAAAAGCCCAAAGATACTGCACCAGAAAATGTATCTTTTTTCATTGTTTCATCAAATGTAATTGAAATTTAACTGCAGAGTGTAATTCTTAGGCTGTATATTGTATATCTTGCAAATATGCAAGGAGTAGCAGTCATCTTTGAGCAGTAAAATACCATTTTTATGTCCTGGGTCAGAATGAGGACCTTGTGTGCAAATGACTTTTCTGGAAAAATGGAAATAGAAAACCGAGCTGAAAGAACTTGAATAAAAATAAAATACTCTGTCTTATTGGATTCTTGATGGGAGATATATTATGTCAGTGTTCTTTCCTATTTCACCATTTTATTAGAGAATAATGATATTCAAAATCTCAATTAAAATTATATTGAATACACATAAATAGGACTGAAATCTGTTTGATGAGATAATCATTTTGTTTTTGAAAAATTATATTTCCCTCAAACCACTAGTCCATCAAGAAGGAGATAATTCTGATGGGAATTCAATTTAGTGCAATTCCTTTGTTTCCTTATGTAAAGATTATAAGCTCCATGAAGGCAGTGATAATCAATGGTTTCTATTTTATTTCCTTCACCACCTTGCCAGGAGCTCTGTAAACTGTAAATCCTTTGAAAAAATGGATCTAAAGTTTTAAACTTCCTATTGCATGCTGGATACTTTGTTGGGTGTTGCATGAGATAGAAAGTTGAGGTGGTTCTATCTTTGTGGACTTTACATGCCAGTATTGGGAAGAAAAGTAGCTCACATTTGTGCAATTCTTTAAATTTTATGAAGAGTGTTCCCTTCCAAAAATCATATATGAAAAGGGTTTATTGGAAAGATTAGGACTCTTATTTTATAGTTGAAGAAACTGAAGTCTGGAAAGATGAAATGACTTGTCCATAGTCACACAGCAATGTGTCTGGAGCCACATCGTCTCTTCTGGCTCCAAGCCCAAGGCTGTCCCCATAGCATCAATCCATCTAAATATGGCAGCAGTAAAAGGAGATTGTGTTACTTGGAACAACAACCTCACAGGACAATGGTGAGGAAAATACTTCTTTAAGTACAGTCTTAAGCTTAAAACTATGCTAAGATTTTTGGGACACCTAGTATAATTGTTAGTTGTAGTTGTTGTTAGAGATGGTGGTGGTGATAGCAACTGTAGTAGAATTTCATTAAGGGGATACCTTTTTAACCAAAAGATCCCATTACCAGATAAATGTGTGCATGTACAAATAAATATATATGTACACACATATATAAACATGTATGTGTAATAGACAATTTTATGACATGTGAATTTATATTATATTTTATAAAAATTGTTAGTTAAGTGATTATAATTCTGAGTGCAATAGAAAATTCCCTTTTGCTAAAGTGGTATAGTTTTCTTTTTTTGTACAGAAAATTACATATATGAATCTATCTGTTAATATCAAGGGGTTTTGTAAAGCAGAACTTTCAAATTCATTCATTGCCTTTTCATTTCTCTTTTTTATTAAAAGGCAGATCATGAAATACTTGTAATCAAATTTAATCAATTAATAAATTTAATCAATTTAAAAACAAAATCGGATTCCCATTCATGTACATGCATATATGTGTATGTACACATACCCCCAAAGAATTCAAAGATAGGAACCAGATTTATTAACATATTCCTAGCAAAACTTTTCATAGAAGGAGAGAACTGGAAGAAGAGTGGATTTTCATCAATTGGGGAATAACAAAAAAATGGTGCCACATGGTTGTAATGTTTAAAATGTAAGTATGGTTAATCCAGAGAAACATGGGAAGACAAGTGAAATGATAGAGAGTGAAATAAGTAGACCCAAGAAAAGAAAACAGTGACAATAATAATGGAGATGGAAAGAATAGTAATAATAAAGATAGATACTGAATGCTGTATAAATATAAAGATCCAAACTCTGCACTAGAGAAAAACTGAAAAATTAGTGTCTCTTTCTCTTTCTAAAAGAAATGGGAACAATGGGTATGAAATCATTCCATACTGGGTGGATGGGCTGGAAGGTTTGGCTGAGTTACTTTTTTAAAACTCTTTCATTTTTATTCTTTATTACAAAGGAAGTGATGGCTTGATGGGTAGGAGCAAGAGAAATGATGACTTGCTGGGGAAGAATGAGGAAAAAGATGTTTTTGGTGGGTAGAAGTGAATGAAATTATATCTTGGATGGCTTGCTGGACCAGAATGAGGAAAGGGATGGCTTATTGGTTATGACTTAGGGAAAGGATATATTTAGGAATGAAAATTTAAAAACAAAATATTTAAATATGAATTAGACAAAAAATAAAAATAAGCCATAGATTTAAAAGTATAAACAGGTTTGGAGAATGATCAAACAAGGAAAACATAGAGCTTAGGCAGGCATTCTTATATGCATAAAATCATAGATTTAGAACTGGAAGGGATATTAGAAGTCATTAAGTTTGTTAAGTTCAACTTTCTCATTTAACAGATGATGAAATTGAAGCACAGGCAGGATACATGACTTATCCAGGATCATATAGCTAGCAAGTATCTGAAGCAGTCAGACTAATGCCTTATTTCTAATTCTCTGATTTAGCATTGTCTCTATTCTTTATTATAGGGCAGAGACATTGGGTTAGAGTTTGTCTGTCTCTCCTCTTCCTCCTACATATCATCTGTCACAGACCCTATGTGCTTCCAGGTTAAAATTATATTCTGTTTGCTCCTTAGGTCCTGGAATCTGGAAAAAGGGTATGGAGTAGTGGTGCTGCCCAGTACAGTGCCTCTAGCAGTGAGGACTCCTTATCTGATAGCTATGCTATCTGGGCAATCCTCATGTAAATGCAATTTTAGCATGTACCTAGATGTCTGGATTCAAATCCTTGATATTCCATTCAATACCTGTATAATCTTGAATCAATCAGGTAACTTCTTTCTGTTTTCTTAGCTATTTAATGAGGGGGCTGGACCAGACTATTTCTAAGGTCTTTTCTAATTACAAAGGACCTCCTAATTAGAGAGAGAGAGAATACCTCTGGCTTTCTGAAGTATCTTGTTCGTTTCTCACTATATGCAGAAACCTTGCTATTTCTACTCTTAACTGTAAGATCTATGTCCCAAAAGAAAATATTGGAGTAATGGTGATGCAACATTGGGGGAGTTCAAATTTACCCAAAAAGGGCTATATAAGGAGAATGACTCCTTTAGGCTATATCTGTTATAAAAAAGAAGACTATGTTGCAGAAACCCCCATCTATTTTTCCATCCATCTCTTTGTCTTCACTTCCCCTATCATCTCACACTGAGCTCCCATGAATTTCAAAGTGTATTCAACACAAGAAAGGAAACACTATTTTAAGAGAGTAAAAAAGAATTTCAATCTAAATGCTCTTCCTGAGATTGATCTTGAACACCCAAATAGAATAAGAGGAAAGGTCTAGATGATCTTTTTATTTAAGGAAGTGATGATAGGAGGAATTAGCTGTGTTCTCAGATGATTTCCCTTCTACCAAGAATTTTCACTGCATAAGTTCTTGACAGTCTTATTTAATCCTTATAGTCTTCTAAGAAATCTAATGCATACAGACAGTGTTTAGCACTTGAAACAAGCAATTTTCCAGTGCTAAATTCTTTCTGGAACACACAAAGGAGAAAGTTTCTTTTGAACTCCTTTAGCTGAAGTGTACCTGTTTGGCAGTTTTGTGCTTCTCTTACAGTTTCAAGTACACTAAAGTGCTGAGCTTGATGGTGGTGCCCTCAAGTTCCTTCCCCTGGTTTTTATAGATTTAAGAACATTCTCCAGTGGTTTCCCTGGAGATGGTGATGCAATGGTCATTACAGGTACCACTCAACCTCATACAAAGATGCAGTTGGTACGACTGGTTAAAAACTTCTGAAGATGAAATCCCATTCCAATTACCAAGATACAGAACTTAAAACATCAGCAGAATACACTGGGAACACTTCAGCACCTTCCAGTTTTCCTCATACAGCATAGATATAACAAAAAAAAATTTTAGTCTTTGGGAATACATCAATGTCCTTTTCAAACTTTTTAAACTACTGTGCAAAGAGAATTTTGAATTTGACAATTTTGGTAGTAGTGTAAATTGGAGCTAAATTTTGTTTTATATATATATAGTGTTTGTGTGTGTGTGTGTGTGTGTGTGTGTGTGTGTGTGTGTGTGTGTGTGTATACTCCAATGAAGATTGGTACTTTTCCTGCAATTTATACTCTTAGAATTAGCTGGGGACACTGAGAGGTTAAAGGACTTAGGACTTGCCAAGTATCACATAGCTTTCGTGTGACAGAAGCAGGACTTGAATCTATATTTTACCAACTGAGACAAGCTTTCAATTCATTATAACATGCTATCTTATTCTTGTGTTAATTTGTGTTAATAAGGAGCTTTAAAAATAGTAAATGGTTATCATAAATTAAGTGAATATGCAATAATTAGCTTTCCTGCACTAATGCTTCCAGAAGAAAACCAAATCAATTATTATACCTCTTTAACAGAAAATAGAATACTTGAGCTACAAGTAACCATTCTCCTTGTCTTTATTTTCCCCTTTGTCTCCACCTATAGTTATAGATTCTCTCTCTCTGTCTCTCTCTCTGTCTCTCTTGCTCTGTCTGTCTGTCTGTCTCTCTCTATTTCTCTCTCTCTCTCTCTCTCTCTCTCTCTCTCTCTCCCTCTCTCTCTCTCTCTCCCTCTCTAATTTAGAAATGAAGCAGCACTTTTGATCTGATTCTATTATTTGGTCACTCAGTTGATAATAATAACAACATTTAGCATTTTATAGCTATTATCTCATTAGATCATTACAACAGTCCTAGTAGTTAGATGCTGTAATTATCTCCATTTAACAAATGAAGATACAAAAACAAACAAGTTAAGTGACTTATCAAGGATCACAAAACTAATATTTGAAGCAGTATTTGAACTCAGATATTCCTAACTTTAGAATTTATGTTGTATCTACTGCTCTACTTAGCTGCCTTTTAATAAGCATTTTAAAGCATCTACTATGTGCCAAGTACTAGACTAAGAGCCAGGAATGCAAAGAAAGGAAAACTGCAGTCCCTTGTCTCAGGGAGCTCATAGTCTAATGGGGGATATAGCTTTCAAACAGCTAGGGACATACAAGATACACAGGCTAAGTTAGACATAATATCAGAGAAAAGGCACTAGCATAAAAGAGAATTGACAGTATTTCTGGAAGAAGGTAGGATTTTAGTCAGGACTTGAAGGAATCCAGGAAATGGAGATGAGGAGGGAAAGAATTTATATTATTAGGAACAAACAATAAAAATGTCTGGATGCAGTAGATGGAGCATTTTGTGCAAAGCAAGGGAGTCATTGTCACATAATTGTGTAAGGGGTGGGGTGTAAGAGGTCAGAAGATTGTAAAGATGCAATGGAGCCAGGTTATAGAGGGCTCTATAAGTCCAAAATGATTTTATTTTTGAAGCAATAGTGAGTCACTCAATTTGACTGAATAGAGGAATTGTGGAAACAGGTTTCCCATATAGAAAGATCATCTGGACAGCTGAATAGAGGGTGGACTAGAGCAGAGAAACACTAAAGGCAGGGAGATCAGTCTTAGAGATATTGCAGTAGTCTAGATGTGAGATATTGCAGTAGTCAAGGTATGAGGTGATGAGGGCTTGCACCAGGGTGTATGGAAGTGGTACATTTGTGGGTGATGGTAAGATCAAGGAATGATTGTCTTTGTGGAAGCTGAGGTGGGTAGAGACATTGACCATGGGGAATGAATAAATTGGGGAACTGTGAAGTCAGAGTGTTTAAGGGAAAATCAATAAGACTGACAGCATGAAGGTAGGAATTAAGAAGGAGATTTACCTTGAGCAGTTGATCTGAGGAGACATTTACCTCACTGTGAAAAGATGGGAAGTATTCTGAAGATATGTAGACAATAGTTGCTAGAATTTTGATTGAGTGATAGATATGGATTTTTTTGTTGTTGTTGCATGGATCCTTATGATCTCATTTTGGGTTTTCTTGGAAAGAATAGTGGAATGATATTCCATTTCCTTCTGCTCATTTTACAAGTGAGGAAAATCATCTGTAAAGGGTTAAGTGACTTGCCCAGGTTTACATGGCTCGTAAATGTCTGAGGCCAGATTTGAACTCATCTTCCTGACTCTGGGACCAGTGTTCCATTCACTGCAACACCTAGCTGCTCAGCTATGGATTAAATGGATCTCAAAAGAGGAGAAAGATGCTCATTGATAGTATTAGAGGGTGAGCTTAGGTGTGGCAATAGGGAATAAAGAATATTCTAGCTGTCTCACCTCAAGTATTGAGTAAGGGGAATGGAGTGAAAACTCAACTACTACTGGAAAAGGTGGCTAGAGGAGTTATGCCAATGGTATGGAGCCAGGACTCAGTGATGGATAGAATGTGGAATGAGTAAGAAAAGGAAATACTGAAGATGGAATAATTTATTACCTATGAAACAAGTATTCCAAAGAGTACAGTGGAAAGAATGGTAAGTTTTAGAGTAGGGACTGAATCATTTTTTGCTAAATATTTTTTGTGTATCCTCCTCGGAATAGAGTTGGCCTTGGATTTTCAAAGGTCATGACAGTTCCTACCAGACTGGAACATATTAAAATTTTAACTCAATGATAGGATTTTAGAGAGGCTTACCAACTGTTTTACCTGGAGAGTGTAGAAGATGATAGATTTTTTAGTTCTAGCTATTCATAAAAGGTGTCTATTAAGAACTAATCATAATAGCTAATATTTATATGGCACTTTAAGGTTAGGAAAATGTTTTATGTATACATATTATGTAATTTGGTTCTCACAGTAACCCTGTGATAGAGAGTCTATAATCCTCACTTGACAAATGAGGAAATTAAAGCTGAAGTTAAGTGATTTATCCATGGTTATCCAGTTTTTGAGGTGAGATTTGACCCATCTTCTTGATTCCAATTCCAGAGATATAGCCACTATTCATTCTACCTAATCAATATTGTTGATGAAAGGATTATTCCCAGTAGTTGAGTTCTCAGATGCAAAGCAGAGTTGAAGGATTAGAAAGCCATGATGGTCTGAGAATTCAAAAACCTTAGCTTTAATCTTGGCTATGCTACTAACTACTTGAATTATTTTGGACAAATCACTTCACCACTGAACCTTCTTTGTAATAGGGAGGATTTGGACTAAAGATTATATGAGGTGATTTCCATCTGATCTCTTCTGGCCAGTTTTTGATTCTTTATGACATGAAATGTCCTTGATGTAAACTATATAAGAGGTTGTCTAATCTAAAGCATAACTGATCAGGAGTCCTCTTTATAACATCCCCAGTTGGCTATCTAGTCTCTTCTTGATGACTTCCAATTGAAGGAAACTTAATCATTAGTAAAGCAGATCGTTTTCACAAATGGGCAGCTTTAATGCTAAGAAATCTTTCACTTTAATAAGCCAAAATGTGGGACTCTGTAATTTCCACCTATTTCTCTTGGTTTGACCCACTAATAACATGAAAAATAAATTTATAAATTTATTCACAGGGTTGTGAATTCTTTAAGTAGTTATCACACATAGCTGGCATGATCTCCCAGCTCCCCAAATTCTCTCTTTTTTATGATAAAATTTCACAATTCCTTCTATCAATCTTTATATGATGCCAATAATTTTACTCTGATGGTAGCCTCTGGGAGACATGCTCATTAATGTCCTTCTTAGAAAGAGGACCGTAGACATGAACAGGATACAACTAGACGTGTTCTGAGGAGATAGAATATATTACTGTTCCTTCTTTCTCCATGGCTCATTCTGATATAGCCACTGAGGAAGGAGCAACACCTAATTTTATCTCCTAAAAGGTAAGTTATTCCCAAGAGTTGATTGGTCCAAGGAGTAAAGGCATAAGCTACTGATATTGGTTGTCGGTACCCTATAGGCATAAAAGAGACCCCTCAGACTTGGTAAATCACCACACCCTGCTTTGGACCACAAGCATTTTTGTATGAAATTAAAGGGGCTGTTTCTAACTTTAAGCCACTTTTGTGTTTTGCCTTAGTATCCTTTCCATGTCTTAGGTTGGTAAAGCTCTTTTTATTAACTTTCCAATTGTCTATGAGTGCTTAAATTCTATTTCTATCTTGTGAACTACTAGACTGACCTACAATAGCAGCCTAAGCTTTCATTGACTCTCTTGGATGCCATCTTATATTACAGATTCATATGGAGCAAATAGGTCACTAATGACTTCAGGTATTTTTCACAGGGAATGCTATCTAGTCATATCTATATGTCCTCTGTGACTTTATATTGTAATCTATAGTCAAATGGTAGGAAATGCATAGAAGGATTATAGATAATTCAATTCAATAAAGAAGGTGCCAGTCTAAGCCATTTCTATTTTATTCTATTGAAAATAGGAAACCATTGAAGGATGTTGTTTTGTGTTCTTAATCAGGATAATGGCATAATTAGAACTGTACATGAGGACAAAGTAAGTTGGACTATGGGTAAGGTATGACCACAAAGGAGAGCAGGAGAACAATCTAATTATACCAAAGAGGGCAGGTGGAAGGAATAATCTGAGGAAATAAGATTCTTGAATAAAAAGCAAACCTCTCTCTCTCTCTCTCTCTCTCTCTCTCTCTCTCTCTTTCTCTCTCTCTGTATTTCAAAATCAGAAAATAATCAATCATAAATGGAATTTAGATTGACATGAATGTGCAAGCATGGATATCTGTTGACCCTCTGCTAGCCTAAAAAGCATATATTCTTATTCATAAAGGATTGGTTCTGCTCAGAACCAAAATATTTGAGTAGGACCTGACATATTTTCTATGTCTGTGTCTAATGATATAAAGATGCTACTGTGGATAGGGTAATGGACTTGAAGTCAAGTAGATCCATTTTCAAATTCTGCCTCAGAAACTTAAAAATATATGATTCTAGGCAACTCAGCCAATTTCTTCATCTGTAAAATGGGGATAATAAATATCATCTACTTCCCGTGGTTGTAAGTCAAATGACTCTCACAATAAATAGATTTTTAAAAAGCACTGAAAACTTTAAATATAAACGTTATTCATCATTATGACTGACAAATATCTGATTGCTCTATATAGGTGTAGCTGTTTCCAAAAAGACGGACATGCTACCCACAGTCCTTTCTGCTCTGTCCTCGTGAGATCGTCCTTTGATGTGCATCTGCTCCCTCTGTTGCCACGCTTGTTGATGGACAGAATGAATCAATCAGCCATGTTCCAGTCTGTTCATTTCTTACAAATATACATGGACTGTGATTGCAAATAACAGATTACAAACTCTAATGAACTTATATCCGAAGACCATCTGTCAAAACAACCTCTGTTTGGGTTGCCGCAGGTGGGCTTTGTAAGTAGGTTTCGCCATAATCTAGAGACTCCTCTAAACAGTAGGCTAAGAACAGACATCCATATACGGCTACAGTAATTGTTTAAAGAGGACATTAATTCATGGGTAGAATGACTCCATCTGATCTTACCTTTCACTGTGTTCTACTGAAAAAAATTATTTTAGGTCATTTGTCTGGTGAGTTTCTGAACATTTCATAACAAATCATCTTCTCCAGGAAATAATTCACTGAGAGACATATTGATGGCATGTTTGAATTTTAGAAAATGGTAATTTACGGAATTAGCTCAGTTGTCTTGATGACCTTCACTAAACTGTACTAGTATTTAACTTATTCTTTTATATTCTTGCACTTCATACCTACCAGAGAATAATTCATATCCTTGCTAACCTTTGCAAGTGATTTCCCCAGAGGTTTTTCTTCATCAATACCACTGAAAACTAACCCATTGTCATCATACGTTAAAAAGTAATTAGCCATGAATAATTGCTCCAGCCTGACATCTTTCTAACTTTGCACTGAATTGATTTTCTTTTTCTTTTATTTGAAAGCAGATCTATTAATTGTGGAAGTATTAGAATGCTAGCACGCACCTATTTTCCCATTTCTTACTCTCTGTTTTTCTCTCAGTGCTCTGGCTTCCATTTTGCTTGTCTAGTTTAATGTTACTTGCATCTTCCCCCCAATTTTATTATACTTTCAATTCTAGACTAGAAGAATGGATTTTTCTATCTGGCTTTATTAGATTCGATTTTGGAATATTTAACTCAATGGATTATTTTTATGGCAGACCCCATGCAACATTTATATGGGAATTTTTGTGCTGCTTGATTAAAAAGAGAGCTGTGGGATATTTTTCCTGAGGATCTTTCTTGTAATGGCTATTTAGATTCTTACCATCAGGTAAGTGGGTCACCTTATTCTACTCACAACAGCAGAAGTCACTGAAATGCAATGCAAAAAGTGAATCAAACCAAACCAACAATATTGGATCATAAGTCTGAAAACCTATATTTAAATTCTGGCTCTGGACCTTAGAATAATAAAAGCTCATATTTATGGCATTTTAAGGTTTGCAAAGCAATTCACATATATCACTACATTTGATTATTTTTGGGATCCCAGGCAAATTCTTTTCCTCCTCTGGGCCAACAATGTACTTATCTATTGAGATAGGGCTCTGAACTTGGAGTCATTAAGACCTGGGTTCCAGTCCTGACTCAGACACTCTAGATGTATGACCTAGGAAAGTTACTTAACCACTTTGGACCTCATTTTCCTTCTTGGCAAAATAAAGGTGCTATACCAGATGTCTTCCAACATCCCTTCTAGCTCAAAATCTCTGCTCCAAGCTGATCTCCAAGTTCCTTTCAAACTTTAAAATCCTATGAATATCATCTCTGAGAGGGACTACTGCAAAGAACAAAGAAAGGGGAACGCATCTTATCTACCACTAATTCTAGTTTCCAGACTGACTCATGACAATGTGGCATACTCAGGAATTAGCCAGGAAAATTATTCAGAAGCTCTGGCTGTTACAGGATGCAGGCAGCTTGTTCTGCAGTGTGCACTGTAGTCTTCATTAGCTACTGATTTGCTTCTGGGCACAATTCAAGGGATTAATTTTTATCTACAAATCCCTGTGAAGTTTGGGTCCCAGTTACCTTGGCAATTGTCTCCCTATCCACTCAAAAGGCAATTGAGATTCTGGAAGGAGACTTTCTGATAGAATTATATACGATGAGAAGGCAGCACTCTGTGCTTAAATAGGTAACCTTAATGTTGTGTGACTTGAATTTGGCCGTAAACATGTACTTTATGTTCTGCCAAGATTTTACTATCAGATACACTCTCCTATTTGCTACTTAATGAGACAAGGTCTTTTCTTTCCCCCTTGCTTATATTGGATAGTTGCTGAGATTGATGTCTGGTTCAAAAGCAGCTGTTCCCAGTTGCTTCCCGGTACTTAAAGCCTGAACTATGTCTAGTGCTCTCAATTTGAAAACCTTTTGTAGCTGGGATGCTGAACTGATTTGATACTCATGCACTGGTAAATACAAGAGTAAGCAATCAAAGGGAAAAATGGTCATGCATCATGGAAAGCTCCAATTCTATTTGAAATCCTTGCCTTCCTTCAATGCTCAGCTTATATACCTCTTCCGCAACAAAGTTTTTTCTTGATCCTTCTTTCAAGTTTCTCATTTTGGTCCTCTCTTCTGGATTTATAATAATTTGTGTTATTTATATAGTTATTTATAGACCTTCCTTTTTATCAAGTCAAATCAATAAGCATTTATTGTGTGTTTACTATGTGCCAAGAATGCTTAAGCCCAGGGAATACAAATACAAGCAAAAAGAAAAAAGGAAGCTGAAAAATGGGGGCAGTGAGGAGGAGTTAACATAGCTGGTGTAGTCACTTCCTTAAAATGGAAATTCTGGGAGACAGTGGCAAATCAGAAGAAGAAGAAGATGTATTTTCAAGGTTGAGAATTCTGTTGAGGTATGATGGAGAACTGCAGAAAGTCAGGAGCAAGGGCAGCTAGGTAGTACAGTGGTTAGAACACAGATCTAGAATCAGGAGGACCTGGGTTCAAATCTGGCATCAGATACTTCCCAGCTGTGTAACCCTGGGCAAATCATTTAATCCCTATTGCCTAGCTCTTACTACTCTTCTGCCTTAGAAGCAAAACTTGGTGTCAGTTCTAAGCGAGAATATAGGGATTATGAAAAGGAGTCAGGAGCAGAAGTCAGAGAAGGATATTAGGTTATAATTGTAGAAAAGCACTATGTATTAGAATGCGAAGTAGATGTAGACTGTTGGGTCAAAATTATGGCTCCAACACTTATTAGCTTTGTGATCAAGGGCAAGTCCTTTCATTTTTCTATCACTTGGTTTTCTCATCTGTAAAATGGGAATAATACTTGTATCATCCAATTCATAGTTTTATCATTAAGCACTTTAAAAAAATCATTACTCAAATTAGTATCATTTTAAGCTCCTTGGAGTTATCTTATCTCATGTTTGTTTCCCTAATGGTTAGCATAGTGCTGTACATATAATATGTGATTAATTAATATTTCTTGAATTGAATTAAATTGAAAGCCTTATATATACTCTAAAGTCTAAGCTCCAATTACCTATAGACTCCCTCAATGACCTTGTCAAAGTCAGCCTTCCATGTTTCATTTTCCAAATTTATAAAGTCAGGATTATACATTTTCCTCACATCTGCGCTGCCTTCAAGGTTGATAAAGATTAAATCTTACAAAATGATGTTCCAAATGTAGTATTTTAGAATTTTAATCCAAATAATAATGCTACTTATAATCACCAGACATGCAATGTACTTCTGTAGCCAAAGGCCTAATGTAGAGGAGTCAGGATATCTGAAACCCAAGGTCTCCCTCGCTATGTTAGTAAAATTGTTTTCACAGTAATCTTCATTGGACCTAACGCTATGTTGAATTGTGGTCATTTGGTCAAATGTGGCATTTTCACTGAGCTGGCATCTTTTCATGGAATAGAAGTGGGTGTGGGGCGTAGGGTGGTAAGCAATTATTAACTGGAAAATTGAAAATATTTCCTGTAAGCATGTGGGCAAGATCCCTGTGGCTTTCTGACTTTAGTAGAAAAAAAATGAAACAAACAAACAAAAAAATAACCAAAAGGAAAAGGCCAGGCAAAAAAGGATGATTGCTGTATAGACTGAAAGGAATGGAATGGGAAGATTGGCAGAATTTCCTTTAAGTTTTGTGGGTGGTAGTCATAACTGTTCTTCCTCACATTTGTCATCAAACGAATGGCCATTTGTTCAGAGCAGAAGTCCCCTTGTTCTCTTCCATCCGCCCTAGCCTCCTTGTTGCCAGGAAAGCCCACCATGGACAGCTCAGCAGATTTGTTGCTGCTGCTGTCAGGAGGATCACCTTCATGCTTTTGGAGGCAAACCAACCTATCCTACAGAACTCACGCCTGGGTATGGGAGCTTGAACTATTATCTCACAAGACAGGAGAGAAGAAAGAAAGGAAGAGGGAAGAAAACAAGCATTTTAGTGCCTCCTATAGTCCAGGAACAAGGCTAATTGTTTTATAAATATTATAACAGTTGCTACTCATAAAAACCTGAAGGTAGTGCTATTATCTTAATTGTATAATTGAGGAAATTGAGGCAGATAGAGGTTAAATGCTTTGTCTGGAGACACACATCTAGTAAGTGTTTGAGACTGGACTTGAATTCAGGTCTCTCCTGAATCCAGGCTTAACATTCTACGGTGCTGTGACATCTTACTGCCCCTCTAATCCAACCTGACAAATCTGTGAAATCATAGATGTGACTACTCCTACTCAAGAAATTTCAAGGGGTCTTTATTATCTTCAGCATCAAATACTAGACCTGGTTGGCACAGAGTGGTTATCACAGCTTGGCCCCTTCCAGTCTTTATTGTCTTTTTACACTGGAGCATTCAGGTGGTTCTTTGAGTAGAACATTGGCTCTGGAGTCAGAAAGTTTTATTTTCATTGTTTAGTCATTTCAATCATGTCCCACTCTTCTTGATCCCACTTGGGATCTTAGCCAAGGTATTGTAAATTTGTCATTTCCTTCTTCAGCTCATTTTACAGATGAGGAAAGGGAGGCAAATAGGATAGACTTCTTCCAGGGTCATATGGCTAGTCAAATTTGAATTCAGGAAGATAATTTTCCTGACTCCTAGTCCAACACTGCACTATCATCTTGCCTCACATATTTACTAGCTGTGTGACTCTGGGCAAGTTGTCTAACCTCTATCTGTCTCAGTTTCCTCAACTATAAAATGGGGATAATAATAAAGCCTACTTTGCAAGGTTGATGCAGTATGAATCAAACAAGATAGTAATTGTAAAGCACTAGTAAGCACTCTGTAGAAGCTATTATTATTATTATTAATATTATTCGACTCCCTTCTACATGCTCCGTAATCCAGCCATATTGGCCTCCTTGATGTTCTTGCACACCAGACTCCATAGCCTGTATCCATCCCTCCACATCAACAAAAACAGTCCCTATCCTCAAGGAACTCACATTAACATGGAGGAGACAATGTATGTAAATTAGAACATGCAAGATAAATTCAGAGCAGAAGGAATATGCCTTTTCCAGAAGCAATGGTAGGATTAATTCGATTATTGGCTCCAGAGCAGTAGATGAAAAGTGGTATAAATAACCATGAGATGGCATGCTTACAAGACAGCCTGGGGTGGAGAGCTAAATGCCATGTGAATCATGCTCTTGTTTGGGGATAGCACACTAGATGGAGTGAGCAGCTAAGGTGAGTTACTGCTCTCTTACTCATCAACTCAGCTCCAGGCTTATAAGATTTGGACTTGGAAGAAGACGTTAGAGACGATCTAATTCACCCCCTATCATTTTAAAGATGAAGAAACTGAAACCTATGGAGAGAAGTGAATTTCTCAAAATCACACAGGTAAGGAGCAAAGCTGGGATTTGAATCCAGGTACTTGGCAGAACCATTGCTCAAGTGATTCCCAACATACCTAATCAAGCTATACAGAAGCAGCCCTGGGCAAGTGAAACAGAAATCAGGAAAACTGGGTTCAGTTCTGTTGATATTTCGCTAAAAATGGACAAATCACATGAGTATTCTGGGCTTCAGGTTCATAATTAGTTTGAAAAAAAACAAACCAAAGTGTAGAAGGGGATTAGACTAAGAGGATGATGTCTACAGTTACTTCTGGCTCAAATATATATATATATATATA
>NC_058132.1:587059444-587156501 GCF_016433145.1 Gracilinanus agilis | reverse complement strand
TCTCTCTCTCTCTCTCTCTCTCTCTCTCTCTCTCTCTCTCTCTTTCTCTCTCTGTATATACATACATATATATGTATGTATATATATATATATATATATATATATATCCAGAAATAAATCTCCTGTCTTTGAACCACATTAATCAAATATCCATAGACTGGGGCACTCAGTCACCAGTACCTTAGTGTGGATTTATTTATAATAAATAAATAAACTTGTGAGAAGAGGAACAGAGAGCAGTAGGCAGCAGGAGGCTAACAGAGAAGGCCACACTGAAGGGGCATAGAGTGAAGGAAGGCTGGAGGCAATGAAGACAAATTGTCTACTTCACAGTCTTGCCAGGGGCTGCTTCCATTTGGAACCGTTTCGTTTGAGGTTCCCTTGGTAAGGGAATTTTCACTGTAGTATTCACTGCACTGAGACATTGGATGGAACTCTTGACATGAAAGATCACATATTGACTGATCATGGAGTTCCTTGGAATAATAGTCAGCAGAAAAGTTGCTTATAGGATCTCAGTGACTCTCATCATCACCACTTCATATCCTTTCAGAGTGAGGCTGTATATAATTCAAAAATTCATACCCAGCAAGAGAAACAGCAATCAAGAATTGGTCTTGAAAGTCCAAATACAGTATGACTTTAAATTTGTTTGTGTATGTGTGTCTAGTAAAGAAACTCTACCTAACAGTAAAGTTTGGCAACTGTATTCTAAAAAGAATTTACTGTGCACCCTGGGAAGCGAAGTTATTTGTCCAGGGTCATGTAGCCAATAAATTTCAGTCAGGACTTGAATCCAGGTCATAGGATCATAGCTTTAGAGTCAAGGCAGACCTTGAATATGATCTAGTTCCTCTCCCCTGTTTAAAGAGGGAGACCTGAGGTCCAAAGAGGTAAATTATATTTCCTAAGGTCACACAGATGTCTTTGAAATTCTTGAGTTGGCTCATTTTTTATTATGTCATGCTCCCTGTCCTATGCATTTATTTGTGTCTACATATATGTTTATATGTGTATATATTTATTATATACCATAAATCACATAAACATATTTATATTTATCAAATATTTATATGATAAACCACATAAATATATTTAGATTTATCATATTTATATAAATATATTTGTATTTATCATATATTTGCATGATAAATCATGTAAATATGTTTACATTTATCATAGACATGGGTATTCCCTCCTGACACTTAGGGAATTGAAAAAAAAAAGATTAAGAGCTAAGAAAAAGAGGGTCTTTTACAATGCCCCTCTGGTATCACATTATAAAATCTGAATGAAATTAGAGGAATTGTTGAATTCTATACTGTTTCTTTTGCTTTGAGAAAGTAAAAGCAGAAACTACTATTGTGCCTGCTTTAAATGGACTGAGAAATTAGGAAAAAGAATTTAGAGGCTGAAGGCTCAGGATGAGGATTTGTCAGATTTTTCTCTCTGCCAACAATGTGTAGAACCAACTAACCTTTGATGCTGAGAGGTCTCTAACCTCTCAAGCCCTGGAGTCTAGGGCAGCTGCTCTTTCTTTGGCCAGACCAGTTGGCATTTCTACACATGTATGCATCTCAGCAAGTAATCTCCTCCAGAGAAGAGCTTTTGAAAAGTTAAATTTTATCTGTTCAGAAAACTCCACTCATAAAACGAATCTGGAAGCTTTAGTTTCATCCATTTGGGGAAAAGAAGAGCCAAGTGAACTTGCATGACAGACCCTGATCTCAAAGTTGTTTGGATGCTGAGATGAAATTCCATGTCCAAAACCGATATGCAACCTTTTGGGCAAGGGATACCACTGACTCTCAGATTAGATTCTAAGCTCTTAGAAATCAGAGACCACATCTATTAATATTGCTTTGTATCTCAGCACAGAACTGTATGCAAATGGATGAACAAAAAATGCTAACTTGTAACCAGTTATAGACATATTATCCTGACAATGTCACTCTCCTATTCAAGAAGTAACAGTGGCTCCCTATTGCTTTCAGAATAAAATACAAGCTTCTTTGTCTTTTCAAATTCTTCACGATTTGACCCCAGTCTACCTTTCCAGTTTTATTTCATATTATTTTCTATAATACACACTATTTTGCAGATAAACTGTTATAGTTCCTTTTTTTTTACATTGTTGAAAGATCGTCAGACCCCAAGATTTTGAGCAGCCTTGGTTGGCCCAATAATCCATATTTTCCCAAAGAAGACAAACCACAAGGGAAAACAGAAACACAGAAAAACTCAAGAAAACTACCTTGATAGACCAGATTGTCACAATCACATTGTTCTGCCAAGAAAAGGTCTGCTATGATGGTGTCTCGTTTTTCCTCTTTCCTGCTTTCCCTTTTATTATTTATAATCTGTTTGGTAACTAGAATATAGTGGATTAATCACACTAGTTAAGAAGTCCTGTTTCTCCCAGCTCTTTCCCCCTTACTATAGACAGCCTAATTTTGAGATAAAGTCTGGAGACTTCCTCAAGGCTACTGGCAGCAGCCTGTTTGCCTGACTTTCTAAGTCAACTGTTCTGCCTTCTTTTGTGAGTTATCCTAAAGGAGAAAACTAATGTCATCTTGGTTACTTCTGTTCCCCTTTGAATGGACCCTAAAAAATATTCAAAAATGAATATTTTAAATTCAAAATTATAAACAAGGAGATAAAAAAGCAGCATTATCCCTACTCTCAAATTTTATTCACAGTAAATTATCGCTGCTTCAGTAAACACTATAAAAGCTGTTATCTGATAATTGCTTGTTACACTAAAGTTTTTAAAGTTAGTTTTCTTTGTAACTCTAACCATGAGTACTCACGGCCCCTCACTAATAAATGTTACTGCCAGGGAGATGCGTAGCATAAGATTGAACTGGTGGAATTGTTGAGCAGGTGACAAATGATGATTAAAAAAAGTAAGACTACTGTACCAGGAAATATGATTTGTTAACTTGTTTTGACAAGTGCAGTTTAGCTTTAATTGTACGTGATAACAATTCAGAAGAGACGTGGAAATGTACTGAGATGTATTCTGCGAAGGTGATCCAAAGTACCTCAAGACAGTGCACTTTTCTCAAGTCTTTGCTGAGAAATGAGGTGTGACATTGCCAACTTTCCACGCCGCAAATGGTAATGTTTATAGATTAACAGAGAGAGAATGAACCTCCGTCCCAGATTCCATTGTACCGTCTGCTTGACTGACACCAGGATTTGCTTAATCACCTCCAATAATTGTGTACCTACTACTTTTCAATTTATAGAAAACGACTTGATAATTTTGCATTTTCTGCAGTAAGAAACACACCCGTGGCCTGTGTTCATTTATATTCTTCTGCTCTGTTTTGGGTGCAGTCCAGGGTCTTCTGCCACCAATTATGTATGCATGGCTTGTTTCAAACCAAGACAAATGCCAGGTTCCACCTTGTTTTGTTGCTTCTTGTTGATTTGCAATATTATGAGCTTTTTCGGCTATCTACTGGAAATGTGGTTACCACTGCATAAAATATTTAGGGAAACCTTAAAAAAATTCCAAAGGCAACCCTACAGCAAGCCTTTATTCCTGCCCTAGAGAAATTGCATCTCCCTCTGCCCCTGCGTCTAATACATTCATAATAGGAAATTGAGAGAAAAATTCTCTTTTGACTGTTTGATATCAAAAGCTCCATAGACATTTCCGTAGGATTGCTATTTAATCTCAGATGCTTTTCTGCTGCTTTAGATATAATCTCCTATTTTCCTTTTCTAATCCAAGTAGGCCTAATTATTTCTACATAATGTAAAAATTTGCATATAAATTATAGATGAGAAAGGAGGATACCCACAGAAAGCAATTGTATATATAGATGGACTTCCCCTTACCCCTACCTTCTATTCTATTAGTTTAAGTTTCAGGTGATACAATCTTCTTTAAACTTCTCCCAGGATTACTTTGCATTATTCCTTATTTGCTCTTTGCAAAGCCGCTGCAGATGAAAGGTTATTTACTATAGTCCTTGCACTTGCAAAAACTTAATAGGAAAAAAATACTTGTAAGCAGCCCAGCGATATCTGTCACAGTTGCAATAATTTGGTTTCAAAAAGCTGTCTGATCCCCTTTCTTTTCCGGAGAAGATGCTCTCTAATGTGGAAATTGCATGTGTACAACTCAAATGGTCAGAAAAATGACCCCTGGACAGTGGAAAGGGAAGAATGGCAACATATGCTTTCAATAACAAGTTAGGACCCAAATCCCTAGCCATGGGGGATGCATCCCTCCCCTCGGATTTTCCTTTAGTTATTGAAGAAGAGGGAATTTTTGACCTGGAATTTTTAAATAGGATTTTTTTGGGGGAGGGGGGAAAGATTTTTTGCCACCTAATACTCATTGGCATCAATAGAAATCCTATAGCCACAAGCAAAGAGGAACTCATTTATTGTATTATTCTGAATATAGTGAGATGTCCCCCCACCTCCATGTACCTTTGAAAGTTGTATTCATACTATATTCAGGCACTTCCAGCTTTGAAACTATAAGTTGTATATTGTGAGTCTCAGTATATGTAAAAAGCACAGCTATCTCCTGGGGCAGATGGGAAATGCCGATCAAACCTCTGTTTGTTTCGATATTCAGTTAAATGTCACTGTTATTAGTAAAGGTACCAAATCAGTGTTGGTTAAAACTACTGGAAATGAGAAAACTAGAATGACTGTGATGCTTTTAGTCTCAGCTGATGGTCGAAAATGGACTCCTTATATAATTTCAATTTAGGTATTTAAAATTAAATTTAAAATTAGGTAAAATAATACTTAAGGAAAAGTGAGCATCAGGAGTGAGCTTTGGTGTGCAGGAAAAGGGAGGGATGAATGAAGAACTCATGTTAGATTGGCTGAATGTGGTTTGAGGTAGGCATCTGGCATGTTACTGCCTCAGAGAGGGATGCTCCTACTCCACCTGTTCAAGGGGCACCAGACTGAAAATATACAGAAGAGAATTGTTGAAATGCCCAGAGACCTACCTAGTGGTTATTTCAGGAGGAATGGCCTTGCAAAAAACTTGGAATATAAAGTGCCTGCATTATTCACAAGTTAGGAGAAAGTTGTCATTTATTTATTTATTTTTTTTTTTTGGTGGGGGGAGGGAAGTTTTGAAGTGCTAATTCAGCTTATTCAGGATTTATTGACAGGGAGAATATTTAATACATTTAAAAGTTGTCATTTAAAAGGAGAAAATAAAATGGGTGTTTCCTCTTTCTGAGTTACCCTTCAAAATACTTGGGATTGCACTATATTCGGGCTAATATGGGTATTTTTTGTTGAGGTGTATTAGGGGTAAATTAGATATTGAGTTTTGGTAAGTTAGTGAATCCTGTCAGACTGTCAGACTGCCTTGGGTGGAACCTTGAGCTAAGGTCTTACTTAGGAATTCTGAGAGACCTGAGGAGTTGGACGTTCTGGGAAGCCCAACTGCCCCCCCCCCCCTCTCTCTCTCTCTCTCTCTCTCTCTTTCTCTGCCGGTGTTCCCTGACCAGAGAGGAGGTTATAACTTTGGCTCTTGGGAATTCCTTGAATCCGAGTGACAGTTTTGGAAAGAAAAGAAGTTGAAAGTTTTGGGAAAGTTGTGAAAGGAAGATCAACAGTTAGAAAAAGAAAGTCTGGGTTTGTTTTGTTCCTCTCTGGTTACAGAGTGGAGCAGGCTGGGCCCTACTTTCCAGGCCAGAAACCACTAGGCCCAAAACCTTGACTGAGCGGAAGTTGGAGAATTTAACTGAATAAATACAAGGAGGTTGTAACTTTATAATATATGAGAATAATAATGATTAGGAATAGGTTTAGATAGTTAGAAATTGGGTTCAGGTAGTGATAAGGAGAGAGAGTAGGTCTGGTTTTTACCAGACAGAAGTGGTTCTCATGAGAGGCCTTGAGTTTGGTGTGGTTTGAGTTAGTCCCCTTTTTAGACTTAGGGACCCCTATCCTTATATTCCTTCAACCTCTTAAATCCTTATTAACTTAATAAAGAGAGGTTTTGTTTTTTCCTATTGCCTCCACAGTTGTGTCAGTCCCTATCACGCAATAAGGCCTTATTGTTATACAGGCCTAATGGTTCTTGGCCTTCACTACAAAGTTTGGCCAGCTGGCTCTTCTTACCAAAAACAGATAAAGTTTTAAATTTTATCCACAACAGGTGCCAGTTATCCCACAAGATAAAGGAAAGTAATTATGAACTTCAAATGGACAGGATTTGGACTGAAATGGATACTGTATGTCAAGCAATACTTAAATTAGCTTTTCTGGTCTAATTCAAATAATAGTTAATAAGAACCTACCATCTTTAGGTCATGTGGTCCATTGGCAAGTGCATTGGCTTTGGAGGAAGAAGACAGGATTCATATTGGGTAGCTTTTACCATTATATGAAGGCAGGTGATGTAATTCTGACTTAGTCTTTGATAATCAAATGATAATCCACCTAGAATGGCAAATATTTTTACCTTATAGTTTTCTGCTATCTTTGGGATTAGTTTCTTGGGGTTCAACTTCTAGGATCCTAAGATTTGAACTACTTAAGCAGAAATTTATTTTTAATCAGTATTTTAATGATTTCCTTAGCTTCTGTTTGCCGCTCAATTTAATTTGTCCTGAAGCAATTTTAAAAATAATTACAAATTTTGTGTTAGGTTCTAAAAAACCTGATTTTTTACTGGGACTCTTTAACATGTCCGTTGGTGAAAACGCTTGTTCTGAGAAGTAATATATGCTATAGGACAGATGGATCCTCCTCACTTTACAATAACCCATGGATAAAGTCACCAAAACAGTCTGTAAGACTACTGTTGGCATCACTAGCAGTAATTTTGTCTTTGGTCTCCAATCCCTGTTATAACCTCCTTAACACCAATGTAAGAGATAGCTTCTCACTTCTTAAATTGTGGATTTTCCATGGAAAAAAATAGTGAACCTCAGAAACATACTATTAGGACTTCTTGCCAAGATTATTGCCCAGCTCCCATATAATACCTGCTCCTTGAAGATCTTAAAGTTTCCATCAGACTGATTAATTATTAAGAATCCAATGAGATTTTTAAGTTCTAATATATGACCAATTTTTGCAAAGGTGCCATATACTGCTGAGAAAAATATATTTCTTTCTATTCCAGTTCAGTTCTCTCCAGATAATTATCATATCTAGGTAATCTAAGATCTTACTTATCTCCTTAACTTTTTTCTTATTTGCTTTTTGGTTATATTTATCAACTCTGAGAGGATAAGGTTAAAATCTCCCACTATTATAGTTTTAGTATTTATGTCCACCTATTTAGTATTTTTCCTTGAAAAATTTGGATGATATTACATTTGGTGCATATAAGTTTAGTACGGATAATGCTTTATTATCTACGGTATCTTTGAACATAATGCAATTTCTCTGTTTATCTCTGTAGTAAGTTACTTCTTCTACGCCAGAACTACACAAGAAATGAGCATGGAAGAAAGAAAGGAGGCTCGTGACAAAGTCAGAACCAATGCAGGGTGATCTTCTAATGTGGCCAGAGATAGATAACACACATGTATTACCTGTAAGGTTCTGTGTCCAGAAATATCAAAAGAAGAATATTCCCTAGACAAAGGCCCAGGATGGTCAGAAAGCCTTAGGGTGAGGATTTTAAAAGCCCGGAGGAGTAGAAATGGGCATCAGACTATGCTTATGATTTAAAAACAAAGAAAACAACAACCAACCACATCCTAGATACTATATTTCAATAAATGAAAATGTCTTAGGACTATTAGAACCAGAGGTCAAAATGAAGCTAATACATGCTCTACCACAGACTTACCAACAACTTCCTGAAAAGGACCAAATAGAAATATGTTAGCTAAAATCATAGCCAAAATCCAAATCTCTGTCTTCAGAAAAAAAATGTTTTAAGGATCTAGAGTGAAATTTTGGGTACCAAGTGACCATAATTAGGATCACATAAGACCTGGTGGTTTCCACATGAATGAGAGAAGATATGGGAATATAATATTTAAAAAAAACCAAATTATCCTAAAAAGCTAGATATAACACTATAGAGAAAATAAATATATCTTTAATAGATTTTTTAGTATTTCTTATGAAAAGATCATAAAGACAAATTAAAAATCTAAGGAAACCTATAAAAATAAATTTGAGCATTTGGAGAGTTGTATAAAGATGTAATATGAACATTCTTTTTTTTTTTTAAACCCTTACCTTCTGTCTTGGAGTCAATACATTGTATTGGCTCCAAGGCAGAACAGTGGTAAGGGTAGGCAATGGGCGTCAAGTGACTTGCCCAGGGTCACACAGCTGAGAAGTGTCTGAGACCAGATTTGAACCTAGGACCTCCTGTCTCCAAGCCTGGCTTTCAATCCACTGAGCTACCCAGCTGCCCCCTTAATGTGAACATTCTAATGAAGGAAAAGAAATAAATATCTTTCCAAGTTATTGAAGGCTATAAGAACAACAGAAGACTGTCTAGTGGAGTTTGGTTCCAGTGAAAATTTTTAGAGAAAGAAAAGAGAAGAAAATATGAAAGGAATTCTCTAGTGTAGAAGGGGAAAAGAAGGGATAGAATTTGCTATATTTCCTAATTGCGGTATGTGAGAGGAAAAGTATAGAAATATGTCTTGAAGTGGGTAAGAGGGAGCATCAGATGATGTAGGTCCTATATGGAATGGAAAAAGATGGGTTGAACATACAAAATATAAAAATACAAAGAAGTACAAATTATAGAAATACATAAAATTTAATAGTAAAAGAAGCAGGGGTAGGGGGTTCAAGGCATTAAGAGGAAACATTATAACAGAAAGGGAATAGCTGCAATCTTCCTGATACTGAAGGAAAGATGAAAAGGAAGTGGAGGGATAGGGAAAGAAAACAAATAGAGAATGCCAAAAATGTGGTATATGAATATAAATAAATATTATTGCACTATAAGAAATAATGGATGGAATGATTTCAGAGAATTCTAGGTAGTGTGAACTTAATGCAGAGTGATGTTAGCAGAACCAGTAGAACAATTTGTACTTGGTCAGGAACACTAAAGAAAGAACACTAAAGAAAAAGAACCTTGAAAGATTTTTTAAAATTATGATCAATGCAATGATTGATCATATCTCCAGAAGACTTATGATGAAAGATGTTATCCAACTTCTCATCAAGGTGATGCAAGGTACAGAAACAGGAACACATTTTTGAATGTGGCCACTCAGTGTGGATTAATTTTGTTTGATTATGCTTATTACAAAATTTTTGTTAGGTTTTTTGTTTTAAATTGGAAAGAGTGTTGCAGGATGGACAAAAAAGCATTAGTGATGCCAAAAAAGAAGGCTATTAAAACATGTTTTAAAACTTCACTCAAGAAATCAGAATGAGTTCAGAAGGAAACACAGAGAAGGAGGACAGCTTTGAAAGTAACTTGAAGAAATGATCACATAATTAAAAAAAAGCAAATCAAAAATGGAGTTTAATGATTTTGCATAGAATCCTTTTTGATAACACGCTTTCTGTGAAAATTTTCCTGTTTATATTCAGAATTTCAAAAAAATTAAAAAGAAATAAGTAACTGATTATCAGATACATGTCCACTAATGGAGTCTATAACCAGGTTCCTTCTACCCCATTGTAATCATAGCAATCTGACTCTGGCTGCTCCCTACTTTTCTTCTCCTACCTTACAAATAAATGAAAGCACATTATACAGACTTATCTGTCTCAACCATAAGATCCACCTACTATGCTATATATGAACATGCAAAGATTTGGCAATGTTTCTTGGAAATGATTCAAATGCTATAGAAACCTGGGAGTCATATCAACTCATGAAAATGGAAAAGCAGGAATTATATTCCAACCACCAAAAGTGCGTTTGTGTTGGGAGAGGCAAAGAAGAGGTGCCTTGGTTTACTTGTTAATCTCATTGACTAACATGGAAACATGATGTTTGCCAAATAAATGCACAGCACTCACACTACAGAGCTCATTTTTCTACAAAATTAGGGGGTCTCCACTATCAAGTCACTTATCATTATTTGTATCTACTTCCAGCTTTGATCACCTGAGTGGTAACTTGTTTGAAAGGAGAAAAGTGGTGATTTAAAGCAATAACATGTCCATTGTAAGAGGAGTTTACAATATCTGTACATCAGATAGTTGGTCAGTCAATAAACATTTATTATGCACTTACTTTGTTTCTAGTGCTATTCTAGATGCTGGGGAAACAAATATGAAAAAGAATGACAGTTAGCCTTCAAGGACCTTAAAAATCTAATGGGATGAGGCAACACATGGGAGGAAGCTAAAAAGGATGGTGGGAGGTTCCCTGGGCATAGGGGTATGGTGGAAACATCTAAAGGAGTACTGCCTGGTAGAAAATTAAGAGATATCTATATTGGACATCTTTCTTAAATAGAAGTTTAAGGAAGAATATTTCCATTCCACCCTCCCCTCAGAGACTTCCCAAGAGAATAAGGTGCAGATGAGGTGTGAAAATCAAAGTTATTAGGATTTTTCAGGATAATGAAATTTCTGGGGGCATAATCAAGAGTCCAAAGGAATAATGCCTGGTCATGAGGCGGTTAAGGTTTCTATTGTCTGTCCTGGTAAAATCCATTAATCTTGGAAGCAGAATTGCCTCAAAGCTCTGGGCAAGGTGCTTAACCTTTTGGAGCCTCAGTTCAGTTTTCTCATCTACAAAATGAGGATTCATCATGTGCCATAATGTGAGGATCCTGACATGGCATGCCTTTTAGGATTATAGTGAGAAAAGTGTTTTGGAAGTATGAGATATTGTCATTTTTCTTCTTCTTGCTTTGTGAGAGTTAGTCTTGGGATAGTCACGTAGAGGTCAAACGTGGAAACAGATTGGAGCTTCAGTAATTGCGGTCAGGTGCCGTCACAATGGGGACATCGTCTCTCCTGAGTATGAGGCTCTGACATGGCCTTTTTGATCCATTACTCAGCAGTCCTGATGGTGGCCACTTCAATAATACTGCTTTTGGAAACACTTTTCAAGGGGAGGTCATTTGTCTCCTTGTTTTGTGTCTTCACTTTTTTCAGAAGTTAGCACTTTTTCCTAGATTCTCTGGATAATGACAGAAAATAGCCTGAGAGTCTTTTCTTGTTCTAGTTCACATTGGCCACAGGAAATACAGTAGTCTGGTATTATCTTTTCCAAAGAGTGGAATACTTCTCTTCTAGAGTCTGACTAGCAGGACCAACTACTGTCATCTCACTGATCCATTGCCCCATTCTCACCAGGCACAGGAGAACATGGACTATCAACTGGATGTTGACATCCCAATCTCTGTTGGAGTATACTAGGTTGGTAGACCTAGTCCATATTTCTTTTTTAAAAATTCATAACTTTCACTTTTTTATTGCCTACATTTCTTTTATTTCTTTTTTGCATTGTCATTATATATATATATAACAATATGATATGTAATATAACAATAATACAATACATATGACTTATTATAAATATGTAAAAAATTATAATAAATATGATTATCCAAAAGAAAAAGATTCTCATAATAGCTATGTCCAAAACCTATATCATTTCCCCCATCTTTTTCCTACCTCTCTCTCATCAAATCTCTCCTACTTATAAATTCACCATGGTCCTCTGGCCTTGCTATCTGCCCTACTACTTTCCCTTTATAAATTCTTTATATTCTACCTCCTTTATATTCTACCCTTAGCCCACCCAATTAGAATATAAGCTTCTTGAGGAAAAGGACTGTCTTAATTTTCTATCTGAGTCCCCAATACTTTGTACAGTACTTTTTACACATAGTAGGAACTTATATGCTTTTCTGTTCCATTCTATTAATTTTTATTGAATTAACTTGAGGGTGGGGTTGAAGAGGGAAGATTACTTGCTTTACCTTCAATTAGGTGAAGAATATCTACTTCTACCTGTTTTCAATTTGTCTATTCACAGAATGGGGTAATTGTATGATAGTCCAAGGATTGGGATTCTCATTCAATTCTGTACCTAACTAAATAATCTTTGGCCAGTCAGGTTTTTTCCCTTAGTTCTCAGAGACACAGAGGTATACTAAATGAAATGACTTTCCCAGATTATTGTGCTGGATGACTTCTAAAGGCTTTAAAAATTGTGACACCTATGATGAAACTATACCCATGGGGCAGCTAGGTGGAAAAGAGTGGAGAGAGCATTGAGCTTGGATTCAGGAAGATCTGAGTTTAAATCCAGCCTCAGAAAGTTACTAGTTGTGTTGCCCTAGACAAGTCACAACTCTTATTTGTCTCAGTTTATCTATAAAATGGGGGCAAATTGGAGTAGGAAATAGCAAACCACTCTGATATCTTTCCTAAGGAAAACCATATGGACAATTCTATGGGATCACAAAAGTTGGATTTAACAGTCTATAAATAATCACAATGTCTATATCCCAAATTATTCTTCTAATTTTCTTTTGGTATAGTTGAGGTTTTCTTCCCCAGAGAAATATAGCTCATAACTCTAGAATCTGTCAAATTGCTTCCAGGGTTCCTTAGTTCACTCCCAGGAGTTTCTGGAATAAATTATGAAAATTAAGAGCACACATATGCATGCATGAAGCATCAAACAATAAAACCCTCACCATGGGGTGCAGTTATTTATTTTTTTTAAAAAGAAGATTGTTGAATATTTGGTCAAAGTGGCACTCTGACAGAAATTAGAGAATAGGATTAATTAGGAGCAGTTTTAGCTGAGAAGTGCTGTTGTCTTTGATTTCTGGAAGTGATTTGGGGATTTTAAAAAAAGCTTCTGGAATCCTCAGTCATTCAGTCACCTTTCTAGTTTTGACCAGGAGTAATTTTCCTGGCCTCATGAACAGCTCTTGGGTAAGTCCAGCTTGAATATCACTGAATGAATGGCACACAGCAAAGGTCCCTATAAAATAGAAAAGAGGATAGAGAATTGGAAGAGAGATCAAATGAGATGTCAGGCCAAGGGAGTATTGTACTGAGAAGGAGGGAAATGGGAGCAGTAAATGGAAAGGTATAGATGAACAAAGAGAGCCAATATCTTTAATGAAGAAAGTGTTCTGTGAAGAAAAATTGGAAAGATTGGTAATACAAGGAATTGTTAAAACTCACAAAGAAGAGGGCAAGAATTGGATAGGGTTAAGAGGAGAGAATGGAACCTTCAAATGTTGTAAAAAAGAAAACAGAAGGCAAGTTAAAGAGGAGAGAGATGTTAGAAACTAGACTTTTGAATCAAGCCATAAAGGATATGGAGAAGACTGAATCCCTGCAACCAATATCAATTACTGTGCTTTGTGTAGAAGGGAAAGAAAAGGCACTCTCAGACTGTCTATAATGTGTAAATTGCTTTTAGTCACTCTCCCCAGGAAAGCAAGATAGTGTCAGTTTGGAAGTTGTTAGCTTGCCAATTCTATTGTCAACCAGCCAGGACATTTGGGCATGGATGTGCTGAAATTCCATTTTGGAGTTTTCAGACATAAATCTCATCCAGACACAGACCTCTGTCTGGAAGAGAGGGACATGCTACATTTTGGAAGCCTTCTTTAAATATCTCAAAAAACTATTTTCTTGGAGAATCTTAAGAACAAGTTTTAACTGACTTGTCTAATAGTTTTTAGGAACAGGTAGGAAAATGAACACACATTCAACAGGTAACAGTGACTATTACAGAAACTAAAGGGTTACAAGTTTTTTTAGGTGATAGATTACTTTCTTCAGTTAACATTTATTGAGCTCCTTTTATGTACTCAGCCCTGTGTTACTTAATAAAAAAGATACGAGGATGAATAAGGATGCTTTCTTAAATCAAGATACTATCAGTCTTTTGGGGGAGTCATATATACATACACACAAAATCTTTAAAAGAAAAAACATGACATAGCACGTAACTTGGAGTTAGGAAGATATGGGTTCAAATTCCATCTCTGACAATGTCTGTGGGATCATGTCTAGATCACTGAGTCTTTCTGAGCTATTTCCTCATTTATAAAATGGGACTAATAATAGTTATAAAAGTTAGTTCAAGAGGTCTTGTGTTGCCTGAATGTATAAAAATGTATGCTAAATGCTTTGTGAATTCTGAAGAGCTATTCATGTGGCGAGAAACAAGCAAAATGTCAGTTCAGAGGTTGGAGGTGAGGAGATAATTTCTAACTAATGGTTTAGTGAGGAAAAATTTCAAAAGGGAAGTCAGATTTGAATAGAATCTTGTAGAGTAGGTAAAGTTCCAGTAAAAGAAAATAAGAGTTGGAGGCAACCATCAACCCAAGTGAAGGGAATCTCAAGGTATAGAAGATGGAAAATGTTTTCAGTAAACAGAAAATAATCCAGCTTGATTGTGGTACAAGTATATGGAAGGGAAGTAATGGGGGATAATGTCAGCTTCTGGAACTAGAACATGGAAAGTCTTTCATGTAACATGAGGGAATTGGGCCTGAATTAAAATAGCAATAGATGGTCTATGAAGATTTTTCAACTCGGAAATGATGTGATGATAAGTGTTGTATGTTAGGCAGATGATTCTATCAGTGATGTCTAGGATTGCTAGAAAAGGGGAGAAACTGAAGTTAGGGTGATTAGTTATAGAGGCCATTTTGATTAGTCCACAAAAGAGGGATAATAAAAACCTGAACTAGGGTACTGGCAGTGGGTATGGAAAGGAGGAATGGATTCGAGAGGTGTTTCATAAGTAAAATCTTAGAAACTGATTGAATGTGATAGAGCAAGAGGGAAGGAAAAACCAAAAATGAAGTTGATATTTCAAGCATGACTGATTGGGAGAACACTGGTGCAATAATGGAAACAGGATTCAGGAGCAGAAGTATATTTGGGCAGAAAAACGATACATTTAGTTCAAACTGTTGTAGGGAAATCAGGGAAAGTGGAAGAGACAGTCAGAGGGAGAGAGAAAATTCCAGAACTCTGGATCAATGACTCTGGTGTCAGTTAGTTCCTGGACTTACTCTCACTCTGGAGGTACTGGCTCTATCTCTCTGGATACCCTGTCTGAGTGGATCATCTATCAAGCTTTCACTGGCTGGGAAGAGGTTGAGTTTTGGTGAGACACACAGGTGGACTGTGTAGTCAAGAGCCTCACTCCCTCTCCTTTGGATTTATGTTGCTGAGACCCTACTGGATTCCTGACAGACCCTAAAGGACAACAGCCATGAGCTCTCCCTACAAAACTCAGTGGATCTGTTTACCTTCCACATTTTCCCTTACTCTTAAATACTATCAATGTGTGTGTGTGTGTGTGTGTGTGTGTGTGTGTGTGTGTGTGTGTGTNCAGGACCATATGTGTGTGTGTGTGTGTGTGTGTGTGTGTGTGTGTGTGTGTGTGTGTGTATATATATATTCTGGATAGTATAGAGTATAGGTATCTGGCTAAATTTAGGTAGAGTTCAGAGTAGAAATCTGTTGGACCTTGGTGGGAGGAATCTAGATATACCCCAGTCAGATCATCCCATTCCCTTCCCTTCCCTGTCCCAGTTAAATAATAAACCCTGTTATTGTTACCTTGTCAATCTCTCCCTGAATCCTTTCCCAGATCTATCAGAAAACTAGAAAACATCTATTACCTTTTAACCCTATACCACCAACCCAATAATATTTATTTAATCACCCACATTTTTTTTATTTTTTCAGAACATATGAATGGGAAGTCTAGATAGAGATTCTCAAGAAGGATTTGGAAATGGACTTCAGCTAAAGATTCGGAGGTTATCTTTATAGCTGTATAGTTGAAACAATTAGAGTGGATAAATAAAAAAAAAAACTGATGAATCCAATTGAGAGGAAGAAATTATCCAGGAAAAGAATGTAGAGAGGAGAAAGAAAAGTATTGAGTATGGGACCTTTAGTAGTATCAATATTTAAGAGGAGGAGATAGAACTATTGTTGGAGATATGAGACCAGAGAATTGAGAAGATAACTAGGAAAGTGGAATGTCATAGAAATTATAATAGAAGAAGATTTTGAAAATGGACAAAAGTGTCAAATACTGGATAAAAGGTCAAGAAGGGGGAGGAGTAAGAGAAAGGCCACTATAATATGGTGATTTAGGAGTTCATTAATGACCTTTGAAAAGACTTTGCAGTGAAATGGTAAGGGTGGAAACCAGATTACAGTAACAGCTGACATTGTAGTTCTTCACAAAATTCTTTACGTAGATTGTCTCATACTATCCTCCCAGAAACAATATTAAGTAGGTATTACTGATATTGCCATCCATACCTTATAGACAAGAAGCCTCGGAGAAGTAAAACAATTTGCACATTACCACACAGCTAGCATATGTCAGAGGTAGGATTTGAAAATTTTCTCTTCTGCCTTCAGGCCTTTCTCTTCACTCCTTTCCATAAAAGCATGTCAGATCTCATTGTAATGGGGTTAAAAAGAGCATGGGTAATGAGAAAGTAAAAGGAGCAAATGCAGAGAATTCATTTGCTAAGTTTATAATGAAAGGAAAGATGATATCATCAGGAGATGGTAAGACCAAGGGAAAGATTTCTAGCATTTGGTAGAAGTTCATTTAAAGTTTCCTTCCTTCCTTCCTTCCTTCCTTCCTTCCTTCCTTCCTTCCTTCCTTCCTTCCTTCCTCCCTCCCTCCTTCCCTCTCTCCATTTCTGCCTGTCTGTCCATCTGTCTCTATTTCACTCACTTATCCCATCTCTATTCTTCCTTCTTCCATCTCTTACTTTCCTTCTTTCTTTCAATTCTCCTTCCATCCTTTCATAGGGGAACAAGAAAGAGTTCAGATGAAGAAAATGATTTCTGAATAGTAAGCTGACATTGACTAATGCATTCATCCTAGAAAATGTGTTCCTTTCCTGTCACCTTAGGGAATTTTTAAAGGGGAGTACTAAAATACTGCTTGGGCAAAAGAGAATTCATGACACTTGAAGGCTCTCTCCTCTTATAGACCTACACCTGTTCAATTCGTGGCTTTGTTAGGACTGCTGAAAATGTTCTTGGTGGTAGTTCAGACTCATAGTCCATTTCATACAGTCATATGTGGTAGCAAGAACAATTTTCAAAGAGCCTTTCAAAGGCAATTACTTTAAAAGCTGTGGCTTTACTTACTGCACAAAAAAAAGAATTGAGATAATTATCCAGATAATTCACTTTTTTGAGGCAGAAAGTATATTGAACAAAAAAGAAGGGTATAAATTATCCAGATAATTACTTCAATTCACCACCATTCATAGTAGACACATATAGAGACATTCCAGGAGTGGGCCAAAATTGATCTGGTGACCTACAGGCAGCTGTCTTTACAACCCATTACTTATCTCCTGAGCCATCTAGTCTCAGTACATTAGTTTTCTGTTATGGTAGAATTTTTAGTTCTTTTTCTGTCTGACCTCCCCATCCTTCCTCAGAGGAGGAGGAGGAGGAGGAGGAGGAGGAGGACAAGAGAGCTGAATGTCTGTAAAAGTGGAAGGGTGGGGAAAAAGAGGGACTGAGCAACGTTCTAGAAATGGCCAAAAGGTCCTTTACTGTGACAAGTTGCACTGCATAAAAATGATTTGTGTGTGTGCACATGATAGCTTTCTTTCTAGCCTCCTTCTGACACTTGGGAGTTTACTTCATCATAGTTACTCATGTACCTTAGTAGAGAAATTACAAATGAAGCAGAGAAAAAATAGTGAGTAAGTGAGAGCATCTCCGAGTTTGACAAGCCGAAGCAAAGTTAAAACAATGATGACTAGGGCATTTGTGACAGTTCTTGAAGCTGTCATCTGAGGCTTCCAATACTTTCATCAATGGGGTGTTTTAGTAGAAAAACAAGAGAATATAAGTTTCATGACAAAATAAAACACTTTTTGAGCTTTTGTATCATTGTGCTTGTTTCCCTTTCAGCCTAAAATAAGACTGCTTTCAAGGGCAAGCATCTAACTAAAAATAAACAAGCAGACAGCTAATTTCTTTATACATATGACAGTGGATACTAAGGCATGTTATAATATATTTATTTTCTATATCATTAATCAAGTGAGTCCTGTCTTTAGATTCCTAGGCAATTAGGAAAGCACATCAGTTTGTGAATGTGAAAGGCAAAGCCATGAATGAATCTAGATCAGTTTTTAATCCCAAGAATCAGGTAACTATTATGTTTGAGGTAAAATAGATAATCATTGATAATCAAGGATCCTAATCCAAAAGTATTGAACTTTAACCTTTAAAGGCATCAACTAATAGAATCTTTAACTTTAATATACGAAAGAAAATGCATCCCAAGAGTCTGAGAACTACAAATGTACTCATTAGGTGCTTATAATGAGCCATGCCCAGTGATAGACTTGAGGGATACACATACATAAATGAAATGTTTCCTGTCCTCGTGGATTTTGTATTCTAAGAGTGAGAGACAGCATCTGTGATGGAGAAGTGGTCAAGGAAGAGAGTTTTGATATATGAGCCACAGGGAATGGTGAGAGGAAGTAGCTGATTGGCATACTCTAATAATAGTGGTAGTTTTGATATGATTACTTCTTCAAGTGAAAGAGTAAGATGTGTGTGTGTGTGTGTGTGTGTGTGTGTGTGTGTGTGCGTGTGTTTTATAAGGACTTTGTGACTTGAACTCCATTCCTAGTTAAGGCATAAAATACAAATGACATTTAAAACCCATACATTTAGGTATTACAAATAACATTTCTAATATTCAGAAGTAAAAGTGAGAGTAAGAAATTATTCAGCAAATGACTTACATAGATATTTTAGACCTCCAAGTGGTTTTTATAATCAGCATGACTGATTTATGGATCTTAATAGTAGAAAAGTTATTAGTACACCCTTTCCATTTACCTTAGACTCAATCTTTATGTCTTTAAAAAATGAGTTTTTAATTTTTTGTTATGGATCCCTTTGTTAATCTGGTGAAGCCTGTGAACCCTTCTTCCTCCTCCTCTTCCTCCTCCTCATATATAATAGTATATTCTAAGATTATCAAGGAAATTATATAAAAATAAAATTATAAAATATTTAAAAAAAACTTAAAGGATGTCAGGTTAAGAACCCCTAATTTAAAATATTATTCAATAGTTTCAAAGAAAATTATAGCAACAAACTTCTTTGTGATTATGCTCCCTTCCAAAGAATAAAGCAAGTCACCTTCCCAATCTACATATGCAGAAAGCTTAAAATAAATAACACATTCAAATGTAATAGTTTTTGAGTACAAGAACTATTACTACAAATGCTAAAGACATTTGGGGTTCATTTTTAATAACTCTTGAGACTGTTTACATTTGGTAAATAAAGTCTGTGGCTCGATACATTTAAATATGATAGACATAGCTTTTGTCTGAAAGGAACAAGGTTTTAGATGCTGACTAGCAAGCACATACGTTTTTTGGGGAAGTTTCTAGCTAAAAACAAAAAATTTAATTGACCAAAGCTTTTATATATTGAAATGATCATTTTTGGCACTAACTCTAAAGATGAAGTTTGGTTCCTTCAAAACATGTGAGACATATATCTATTGATAACTGAGGAGAATGGGGGATTGGTTCAAAATCAGAGAATTTGAATGGTCAATCACAAATTATGGGGTGAAAGGGAAAGAGAGGAGTGAAAGTGGAGAGTAAGAAGAGAAAAGAAGACTGTTGTTCCGGAGAGTGACTAGGCCAGATGAGTAATAATATATAGAATTTTTAAGTTTGCAAAGACCTTTATATACACTATTTCATTTGAACAGACCAATGACCTTGTGAGGTAGGTGCCATTTTAATTTTCATTTTACAGATGATAAAACTGAGGGAGAGAAGAGGTTAAGTGATTTGCTCAGAGACATCTGGAAAATATATGTCTTAAGTAGAACTGGAACTCAGGTTTTTCTGACTCCATATCCAGTCTTCTATACATCAGTATGCTCTAATTTCCTCAGGTGAGTAAAGGATCTTTAATTGGATGTTACAAGTTGGGAGCAGGACATTATTGTGGCCTTCTTTTATCTAGATAGATAGAAAGTAATGAAATGTCAACATTTGTAGATCTCTGCTTCCTCCTTAACAGTATCTGACAAAAATTGGCTTCCTCTTTGCTGAGGGCTCTAAAAGTCTATTTCTAGGTCAGAAGTAAAATCATACACTTTCTGTAATTCATGTTATAACCAATAACATGCTCATGAATTTCATTTGGGGGGTAATTCTTTTTAGTGTACAATTCAGTTTTGAGTTCAGGAAGTCCTCTCCAACTAGCAATGCAGTCATCTTCTTAATCCAGCCACATGGCCATCAGTAGATGAGCCCTCTTCTAGGACTTATTATTAGAAAGGCAATAAATCATTGTGGGTCTTATTGGCTTTGGAATCATGGAAGAACTAGATTCAAAATCCTGCCTCTGGTGTTACCCTTTTAACTTTGGGCAAGTCACAGAGAAGTATATCTGTGCTTCATATTCTTATCTTTAAAAATGAGGGCGTTGATGTAGTTGGGATAGGAGAAAAATTATCTTATCTATATCTATTTATATCTATCTATTTATCTGTAAAGTAATGAGAAGTCAAATTACATTAAGAATATTTCAAAGAATAAATCAGAAATAAGCCTCCTAACACAGTCTCCTTTTTGTGCCTAGCTCTGCGCTTAAGACTCAGTGACTGAAGAGTAAATATTGTTGACTAACTGCCTGTTTTGAACCCCTGTTCTGACTCATTTAGAATCTACCATGTCAAAGTTGATACATATGGACAGATGGAATTTAATAAAAGGAATATCCTGGAGTTTGACAATTGTTGTTCAGTCATTTTTTTCGGTCATATCCAACTTGTCATGATCCAATTTGTGGTTTCTTTGGCAAAGATACTGGAGTGATTTTCTATTTCTTTCTCCAATTCATTTTATGGATGAGGAAACTGAGGCAAATAGGATTAAATGACTTGCCTAGGGTCACACAGTTATTAAGTGTCTGAAGTCAGATTTAAACTCTGTCTTTAGCCCCAGCACTTTATCAACTACTCTACCTAGCTGTCCCAAAGTTCTACACTAAATCACTTTTTTGAAGGGGATGTGACAGTGTATTTGTGTCCAGCTGATTCTCTCACTTCTATTTTTACAAAGCTGGCATCTTAGCTAGTGATCAAGATGGGTGGCAAAGGCAGTAAGATATTAAGGCAGTAATGAAGAGACAGACACTTAGAGAGCATTTGTCTCAGTGCAAGGTCATTGTTCATTAATATTGCTGTAGAGAGCTTATTAACCACTGAGAAAATTCGCTTCATGTTATCAAGCTACATGATACTCAGAGTCACTACCTGAATATAGAATAGGATGAGCAGCCTTGTGCTCACAGAGCTAAAATATTACTGTAAACACCAAATATAATTGATTCTGGAGGTGGAGTTTGTTTTAGGTTCTGTTTTCCCTTCTATCAAGGGCTCCCTGAATGGCTACTGAGCTTCCACTTCTTCTTGCAAACTTTTGTTTTTAAATACATGTTTTTGATGCTGCTTATTTTTATATAAAAGTTTGTTTTGACATAAAAGTCATTTTCTCCCCAACCTCCCTAAAATTAAGCCATGCCTTTCAATGAAGAATGATAACCCATCGTACCTGATTCACTGACTACATGTGATATAGTGATGATGTGTACAGTATCCTCACCCTCATCCTCTGCATCTCTGCTTATCTTTTTTCTGGATCCATTATTATTTTCCATCATTTTGAAATTTTGCTTCAGTGATACTTTTATTTCTATTGCTATTATCATTGTATATTTTCTTTTAGTTCTGATTATTTTACTCTGTGTCAATTAATAAAATTTATCCCATGTTTCTTTGAAATCTTTGTATTTACCATTTCTTACTATTAAACTAATTGCTACTTCTTTGCTGCCATAAAGAATAACTCTTCAGCTTTTTCTAAAAGAGGATTTGAGAGTTCTGCAAAAGAAGATCTTTTCAGACATATCCACAATATCGGAGGGAAGTTTTGGCTTTTGAGAATGATCCTCCTCCACAGAATAGGAATTATTGCTCTTCTAGAGTCCCAATAATCCCAGAGAGCTGTAGATTGTGCAGCTGCCACACCTGCTTAGGGAACTAAACATCTACATTCTAAGCTTCACTAGAGCATTCAGATACAGAATGCCCAAAAACCATGTGGTTCCATGACCTAGTTCTGAAAGCAGAAGGTACATGTTTGCATCCCAGATCTGCCACTTTGGATAGTCACTTAATATCTCTTGGCATCATTTTCTTCAGCTGCCAAATGGAAAAGTTAGATGATTTGTACATTCTTTCCAGTTTTAAATCCTATGAACTCATGATGTGGTGCCCGGAACATGATAAATACTTAATAATTATTTGATGAATGAATACAATATATTTTTTCAACAAAATAATGACAGTTTACATTTGCCCTATATAGTGGTCAATAATTTCAGATGACCTTACACACATTATCTCAATAAGTCAATTGATTATTAAGCCTAAATTAAGAATTTCCTAAAAAAATGAAACAAATTTTGCCCTCACATATCTTGCATTCTATCCAGAGACAAAATGTATACTCTTCTAAATATATGTAGAATAAATACATAGAAGGGAATTACATACAAGATAGTACATAGGTCACACAAACATGATTTTTCTAATGTTATGGATTAGGAAACTGAAGTGATTGGCTTGGAGTCATATAGCTGATAAGTTGCAAGGACAGGACCCAAATCCCAGATCACTATTTCTCTCTCCTGTGGTAATTAAAGAAGATTGTCAGAAAATTTTGGAGTATTGGCTTATTTCCTTTTGAGGCTGGAAGGACAGCTGAAGAAGATCAATCATCTTTCAGCTCTCAGTTATGAATGAGTGGTAGAAGTGGTGTGGTACCCAAGGATACATCTAACTTAAATCCTGGAATATAGCATGTTTGGGGCAAGGAATAGGCTACAAAGAACCACACTTCTCCAGTCTGTTTGGTTTCTCTATGCTCTGGTTTGTATACATCTTTAACACTTACTTTGTGTCATCCTTCTGACTATTTCTTTTAAGCTCAAGCAGAGTAAGTTTGCTGTATCAGGATAATAGCCAGAGGTATGTAGAGGTCATCATTTCTTCTTTGTGAACTCAGAGTCATGTTGTTTACAGCTTCATCCTATAAAAAGATGGGGAACTGGTTTACAAATAGATCATGATGATTATTACTATTATTTTTATCATTATAATTATGTAGACACATTTGGAATGGGGTTCAAAAGACAAATTCTAATGCCATCCAATACTACTAAACTAGATATCAACAACAGAATATAATTATAGTCAATAATATTTTATTCTGCCTTTCACATCCATCTCCCATCTCCATGCCTTTGCACAGAAACTACCTTATATTCTTGTCTTAGTTTCCTCACTTGTTAAAAGAGGGAATTAGATTATTTATATAGTCACTTCCAACTTCTAGTTGCTAAATCAGAATTCCTCAGATGGCCTATAAACAATATTTAGGAAGAATAAATATTGAGGGCATGGCTGAAGTGGGTACCATGCGGAGAGTCTGGGAAACCTTTGGCTTTGGGTGAGAAAAATGTCAAAAGAGAAACACATTTTATCTATTTCACAGTTCTCTAAGTTGGACCAGAAAGCAATGTCAACTAGTTCTTGCTCTAGGATTTCACATGTTGTATACCACAGGATGACAACATTTAAAACTGAAATGCAACTTAGAGATCAACATTTTGTACTGAAGAAATAGAAAAATGTCAGAGTTGAGTGAAAAATTCAAGTGTACATGGATAATAAAGGGACGAGGATTTAAAACAGACCTTTTGATTTCAAATTCAGTATTCTTCTAAGTACATCATGTTACTTTTATCATATCTTCCTTAAGAAACAGAGCCTCATTTTGGATTGAGGAGGGATGTTGGATGGAACATGAGTGGAGAAGTAATGACTGGGTCTGATGTTGAACTCTTGGGATGTTACTACCAGTTTCTGATTTTATAAAGTAGGGGTGAGGTGGGTTCTACTTGCCTTAATGCCATTAGTTTCCAGACCCAGACAGTTGGATCCCAAGTAACTGAAGCTTTGTGTTCTCATTTTCTTTCAGTTCTGTTACCAGATTTAAACTTTGCCATAGCACACTCCAAGCTATAACACTGGCATAATACTTTATTCTAGCATTTCTTTGAAGCACTCAGCTGACAGGAAAATAAACACTATATTGAACTATATAGAATTATTCTAGTGACCATGGTTACCACCATGCCTAGATTAATATCTGTCAGAGTCTTGGTAAGAAATTTCCCAATTTTGGGCTTTGTCGTTTGGCCCAGTTTGCTAAATTCCTTTTAAATTTCACACTTTGGGGGAGGTTTTTAATGCTTTCAACTTGGAAGATAATCCATATATTATAAAATAAAAATGAAATAAAGTCAATTTTTGATGTTTTAAGTAATGGGAGGATATGAAAGCCCCAGTGGCTTCTAACTCAAACATAGTTCCAAAGCTAAGACATGAAATTTTGTGGGCCATTAGTTTCTAATAAAGATTAGTGGCTTAGCTATTTTTTAAAAGTATGTAAATGCCCTAAATAGTACAGATACTGAGATTTGAAATAACAGCACAGTTACAACTCTTCTGCATGCAGTGTCTGTAATTATTTGATATACAGCTCTGAGAATATATAAAAAGTGTGTGTGTGTGTGTGTGTGTGTGTGTGTGCATGTGTGTGTGTGTCTGAGAAGGACCTAAAGAATTAAAACAAATAACCTACCCTAACTCCTTCCTGGATTTGCCAGTGTGCTTGGCTCAGGATTCTGCCTGTAAAGTCCAACTTTTAATAGGATCATTTTGTAAAAAATATGGAAAGATCTACATGAAATTATGAAGAGTGAAATGAGCAGAAACAAGAGAACATATATACAACAGAAAAATTGTTGAAAAACGACTTGTACTTTTCCACCTCCAGAGAAAAGAACTGACAAATAGTAATAAGTAATGCATAGTTTTATGTTTATACATATCTTTTTTGTTAAATGATGCTGTATAATTTGGAGAGAGGTGAGAAAGAGGGACTTAACTGGATATTTTAACGTAACAAATACATATTTTTTTCAAAGACCCAACTTTAGAAACTGGCATCCCAGATTTTTGCTACTGAGTCTTAATAACTGGTGTCTGATACATGACTAAAGAACAAAAATAAAGAAATGGATGGTTTGTTCCTTCTGGAGAAATGAAAAAATGATGAAATGCCTTTTCAATTCACAGATAGATGTGGGATTACTATCTATTGTTATCTAGTGTTATATCTTCATTTTTTAGATGAAGAACTGAGCCTCAAGCAAGGTTAAGTGAACTGTCCATAGTCATATTGATTGTAAGTATTTGGGCCAGGATTTGAACCTAAATCCTCTAAAACTTAATCTACCCTTTCCTCTATATTGCACTGCTTTTCTGAAATAGACAACAGTGAAAAGTCAGTGGTCAGTGGTATAATTTCCCAACTTTATGAAAAGAAGTAGGATGGCATCTCTCCTAATTTTTTAAGGTGGAAAACACAGAAAGATGGATGTTTATAAAACAGACATGATTTATTAATAACACAGTTCTTTAGGTAAACTATATGTCACCTAAAATTAAGTGAGATACCATTCCATCTTCTCCTACCCTACTAAAAACATATTGGTTGACTATCTTTAGCAGAATTTCATGAGTCTTCCATTCAAAGGATTCCCTTCCACCAACTCATTGTTGCTAGAAACAGAGACTTGTTTATAATTACTGAATAGGCATTATGGATAAGTAACCTATGATAAGCTACTCTTACCCTTATGCACCCAAGTCCATTATAGTTTACATTCAATCATTCTCCAACCTGTCTTCTTTCTGCTCTCTTTTTTATGTCTGTTCTTCCTATTATTTCTCTATTATCTCTTCCATGTAATTTTTTTACCATTCAATTTTTCCCCTTCTTTGAGCAAATATTCAACTTGGCAGTGATACACTGGTCATCATTTAGTTCTTCTAGTGAACCTGAATTACTAGTGACTTGAAGTAAGGCCATATCTTGAAGGTCATGTTGAGTTCTGGTGATATGATTTAACATAAATATTGACACATAAGTGCCTCTAGAGTAGGGTGATCAGGATATTAAGGAGACTGGGGATCATGCCTTATAGAGAAACTTTTAAAGGATCAAAAAGTCTGGAGAAGAGAGAAGACTTTAGGAAAATAGGATAACTGTCTGTAAGAACATGGAGAGAACATTGTGTAGAATGTAATTGTTTTATTTGGTTCCAAAGGGCAGAATAATATATTATAATAATAGAGGGGCAAGTTGAAGAGATATCATACAAGGGGATGCTATAAAGAGGAAAATTCCAACAAATAGAATCATGTACAGTGTAATGGATTGCCTCAGGAGGTAGTGAGCTTCTCCTCCCTGGATATCTTCAATTAGAGAATGGAAGATCTCTTGTTAAGGATGTTTTAGAGGGTTTTGCTGTTCAGGAACATGTTCAATAAATGACCTTTGAGGATCATTCTAAATCTTAGCTTCTGTGATTCTGTATTCTGAATCATGATTCAGTAGTTTTCCCATCATCACCACCACCACATACACACCGGAGCAACTCATTGAAGTTCATAATCCTCAAAGTTTGCGTAATGTATCACATAGACATTAGAAGAAATACTTAATTGGTCATCAGTATGTACATGCCCTTGCAATATCTAGACCCATTTGCCAGCTTTTTTTTTTTTTACTTTTGTTTGCCAATCTGATTCTGATCATCATAAACTTTTCTTTGCTTGTAAAATTGCATGAGTTTTGCTTGGTTTGGAGAATTTGCAGTTGCTCTCCTACATCTCTATTTTAGTTACTGACCTCTTCATTTGCAAGCTTAACATTTTCATTCCTTGTTCTGCTTATTGTGATTACATTGCTGATCAAGGCACACTGGATTGCACACTGAACTTTATGGGCAGAGAAATGTTGAATGACTTGGAACATCAAATTAATAAATACAGTACTATTTAATGATGATGATCAAATCCCTGCTAAAAAAGCTTCAGAAATAAAGATTACTTCCTCCCTCGAGCTATTTTCTTTTTAATGCCAAAGAGTCAGCATTACTTTCATTCATTCGCTCCACAATTATTTAAGTGTTAGTTTGTGTGTAAGAAGCAGGTTGGCATGAGAGATAAATTGCACCAGTCTTAGTTCCATGACTATCTGGGTCCAGGACTGGCCTCTTACACTTACTAGCTGGGTGAACACATTTAAGCCACTTAGGCTCTAAGCATCCAGATGATTCTTTACAACTGTAAATTATAGATTTGCATTTATCACCCACCAACAAACCAGGAGTACTTCTGAGTAATTCAATCACAATCACAGATCTAGAATTAAAAGGGGCCGAAAAGGCCATCTAAACCAAACCCTCACTTTGCAAAAGAGTAAACTGAGGCAGAGGAAGGCTAAATGATTTGTCCATGCTTACAAAGGTAGCAATCTTTGGGATTATTAGGGACTTCCAAGCCCCTGGGCTTGAGGTGTTTCAATATAAGCTCTGATGCACCATGCTATTTGCTATTGGTTGGTTTTCTACTATTTACTACCATTCTTAAAAATTTTCAAAGTTGCCACCTGGGGATATTTCTGACCACTGTGGAGCCTTTATTTTTTTCTAAATTTCAAGTTCAGTGTTTTATCTATCCTGCCACCTAGCTATCTGTGTTGTTCATAGTAGACACTTAATAAGATCAAAGTTGTAGATATGGTGGGAAACAGACTATCTCATTGAACCCTCTTGCTTTGAAGATGAAAAATCCAAGTATTAAAGAGGTTAAATGCCATTTCCAAGGTAACAGGTAATTAAGGCAAGATTCAAACCCATACATTTGAACGTAAGATCCAGTGATCTTTCCACTGTTGAAATTATTTTTATTGTTGAATCAAAATGAAATAGTGCAGCCTCTGTGCTGAAATTGTTTTATAATATATTAAGAGATCAAAGGAAGCTCTCTACCACATTTTTTAAACCCTTAACTTCTGTGTACTGGCTCATAGGTGGAAAAGTGGTAAGGGTGGGCAATGGGGGTCAAGCGACTTGCCCAGGATCACATAACTGGGAAGTGATTTGAACCTAGGACCTCCCATCTCTAGGCCTGACTCTCAATCCACTGAGCTACCCAGCTGCCCCCTCTAACACATTTTGTTAATACTTGATAGAGGATTTATGAGAAAACATAACTTTCACAGAATGAGAAACCAAGGAAAGATCAAGATCTATACTGCTGGAGTGTCTTACTTATATCAAGAAGATAATTGATCCATAGAAGCATATTAGATGACAATTTCTAAATGATTAGGAAACTCTTTTCAAGAAAAAATGAAAATATTAATCTTAATTTTTTCTAATTGGTCCAATTGCTCTCCCTATGTCAAGCCTTTAATTTTTCCAATCCATTTTCCATAGAACTGTCAAAGTGATTTTCTTAAAGTGCAAAACTGACTATATCACTACTACACCAAAAGATTTCTACTAATTCATTATTACCTCTTGGATCAAATATAAACTCTTCTTTTAGGCACTTAAAGTTCTTTCCAACTTGAATCCAATTGAACATTTATGGCATATTGTGCTTTACTCCTTTTTACATACTACTTCTGAATAAATGGAATAAGTGGGAAGAGAAGGGAAAGGAAAAAGAAGGAAAAGAAGGGATGGAAATGGAAAGAGAGACAGAAAAGATGAAAAAAGGAGCCAAAGGGAGAGGGACAAGGGAAGGGAAAGGAAAAGAAGGGAATGGGAGGAAGGAGAAAGAAAAGGTAGTGGCCAAGAATAAAGACCAAATGGCCTACATTTGTATCTCACCTCTGATAGTTCCATGTTTGGACAAATCATTTTACCTCTTTGGGCCTCAGATTCTTCATTTGAAAAATAAAAAATTTGGATTAGGTTACCTCTGAGGTCACATCTAGGTTTGAATATACAATCATTCTTTTTTTAAAAAATTTTTCAAGGGATATTTTATTGAGTACCTACTATATATGCTCTATTTCCCCAAGTAGGTTAACATTTTTAGAGTAGGGATTATGCTCCAATCTCTTTGTCAATGACTCGTGGCACATCATTGATTCTTAACACATACCTAAATTAATGATGATTGTAAATATAGGCAAAATTCATTGCATGAAAATGTTTTAGATCTTTTTCTTTTAAATAACTCTTTTCCCTTAAGGTGTGCATATACCTAGAGTTATGAGAAGATTGTCATAGAGCCATAGGGAATATTTGAAAAATAATTTTGTCATCACATTGATATATCCAAAATTAGGAATGTAAATGATAAAATCTATAGATTGGAGAGAGAATGGGAAGGGATTAGGATTGAAATGGGAAGAGGGAGGGTAAAAGGACAACTAAATTTTGAAAGAGATTTCCAAGTAAATGGATTTTATGTACCAGTCTCTATGTTGACCAAAAAAAAAAAATCAGTGGAAATGGTTCAGTGAAAGAAGAGCTAACTAACCATCACAATAACCAGAAACTCTGAACTGATTTCTAGTCAATGAAGTTACAAACATTTGGATTAAACAAATCTCATTCTAAATAAACATGCTTTAATTCTTTTTTAAAACAACTTACTGTAAGAATCAAGATTCTTATTCCTGTTCTCAATCAAGTCCAAAATGAAAAGCAAAATGGAGGCCGAATGTGACACATTGGTATCTCTTTCAAAAATCATAGTCAGAATAAAATTCTTGGTTAATGAGAAACAAAAGCCAGGATCTCACTAAATTACTTGATTGTTCTTATAAACATATAATAACTTTAAGATGCCAAAAATGTTGTTATTCCCTGAATCAAATTTCCTTATGAAAAATTAATGCATTTCTTTATTTTTATGTGTATATGGAGGGTGGAATTCTATAATTTCTTTTCTGTAGCTTGTAAGGAGTCCAGGAAGACTCCTGAGAGCCACAGGGTATGGAAAGCCAAAAAATATTGTAAATCCCTGAGTTAATGTTAAGGTACTTTTTGATTGTTTGATTGGAATAAAGAATTCATCTTTGAGATGAGCCAGATTTTACTTTGAAACTCCATCAGTTTCTAAGATCAGATATTAGGGTCTTTGGCTTTCTGAATAAATGAAGAATGAGAAACCTTATGGCTCAACTTATCTGCTAGTTCATAGACCTGCAATTGTTTTCTGAAAGAGCTGCTTGAAACATTGAGTTGAAAATTATATAACAAAAGAAATGGAGAGGTGAGTGAAGGCAGTAGTTAGTTAATAAATTAGAAGCTGTGAACATCTTAATGAGTGCTTTGGAGGAGCAGACGGATAGTCAAAATCATTTGACAACTTTGGTTGAGGCAGCTGTGTATGAATACACAGTGGCAAGTTGTAAAGAAATAATAATAATAATAATAATGATGATAATAATGATAATGATAATGATGCACGATCATATATGACACAACCCAAGTCCTGAATGTCAAGCATCATTCTTGATAATAAATAAGGTCCCAACAAGTTGGAATTTGTGTCTGGGAAATTGGCCAAAGAACTAGTAGAACTAGCCAAATTTAAGAACATTATCCCCCAAAATTACTTCAAATAAGTGGTATTTTAAAGAATAGCAACCTAATTTATGATGTACCAAATCATAAAAAGAAAAGTTTGGCCTTTATGTTTTGGAGATGATACTCAGATGGGCATGAAATCTAGCACAAAGCCTACTTCTTCATAGCACTCCTTAAATAATATTTTATTGTGGTTGTACTGGCACCTGCATCTTTTCCAGCTTTGAGGGTGGTGGGGGTGGGAGGTGGAGTGGGGCATTGTGACAAGGAAGGCATTTGGAAAGCAGAAGCTTAGAAATTAGAGATAATAATCATAATAATGATAATGACAATGCACTACTTACATATAACTTATGTTATAGCTTCCAAAGCACTTGTATAAGCTTAATACAGTTTAGCTCTTTTCTTTTTTACCTATTTGCTGAGACCTCAGGAAAATTATTTCCTTGAACTGTGCTTCCAGGTTCCATTTCTCTAGCAACTACAATGTAAAGGAAATAATGGCAGAAAGGACGGTGGTGGGAACAACTGGTAGTGGGTGGGTTTGAGACCTAGTTTCACCACTTGTGACATCACTTAGCATCAGTAGGAACTCCATTTTCTCATCTGTAAAATTGAGATAACAATGCTTCCAATCTCTGTCTAATATTGATATTGATTAAACCTTGTTATATTAAAAGGGAGGTACTGCAATCTATTAGATGTAGATGAAGATGGAGTACAGAGAGAGGATGGGATGACACCTCTCTCCTTTATAACAGTTGCCCAGGCAGGATCCTTTAGGTCAATGTATGTTATCCCTTCAGGACCCACCTGGGGTTAAATGATATTAATGATTGGGCTCTTCAGCTGAGGTAACGTTGATAATCTGACTGTGTGACTCCCTTCTCAAATAAGCTTTGGAAACCAATTCAGGAAGGTACTTTAAAACTTTGAATATATTTGGCACAGAAGGATAATAGTACAGGATAGAGGTATTGGGAGACCCTACTTTAAATTGATACTAATGAATCTCTAACTGCAGGCAATGAAGGAATCAAGATGATAGCTTCTCTCTGGTACAGCCTGGCCAGGGCTACACCAGAGCAGGCAAACTGCTGTGAAATCTTCAGTAGATCTTAAAAAAAAAGCTTCTTCTTCAGTAGATCTTAAGCCTAATCAGTTGAGATATCCACCCTTTATCCACCCTCTTCTTCTTCTCCTGCCCACTTCCTGGATCCCTCCCGGGCCCTGGGAAGCCTAGATGACTAAGATGATTTACTTCCTAATATCTAGGGGCAGTAGAAACAGAGATGGTGGTCTGATACAGGTTGATGATAATACTGGAAACACAGGAGGAGCTTGCAGGGTTGAGTTTGCAAGTCTCTCTTTCCCCAAAGATCAGCATCCACTCATCGCTAGCCTCAAGGACAGGTAAAGACCCCAGAACCTCTGTCAGGGTTCTCAACTGCCCTCTTCTGAGTTCACATGCCTCTCTGGGAACATTCCGACATCCAACCGATTCACCTGTCAATCACTGAGTGAACTTCAAACTCCCAGAGATTCAATATAACAACCTTAATCCCAGATGTCAATGTGAATTGTTGGCAAGGATAATGGTAGACGGAAGGGTATTCATGGGTCAACTCCAATTGGTTTCCTAGAGTCAATTGTTAAATTTTCAGTGTGAGCATTTACACTTTAGAAATAAGTCGCTGGTACAAATCAAGAGTTGATTCTTTATTTTGTTTATTGACTAGACTCAAGAAAGTGTTAATAATAAAGATTAAACTTAAAATAATTGTGCATTTATGAAACATTTATCATCCCAGCCCTGTATTGCTCTATTCATGTTTCTTGAGCTCAGGGAATGAAGTGATTGCCAGACTGGAGGCCTGGCGACTATAGAAAAATGATATTATTATTATTAATAATAATAACACAACAGATAATTACATTATAAAATTATAACATAATAAACATTTACATAGCACCTTAAGTTTTGCAAAGGGCTTAACATGCCTATTCACATTTGAGCCTCTCACTACTCCTGTGCATTCTTAGATTCCCTGTTATTGGGGAGACTGAGACTGGTAGATGGCTTGAATTCAGTAATTCTGAGCTAAGGTAATCAATCATTTATCTATATTAAGTCCAGCACCAATATGGTATATGATTAGAATGAGAGGGACATCAGGTTGCCTAAGGAGAGGTGAATTGACCAAAGTTGCAAAGGTCTTCTGCTGATCAGCAATGGAATTACTTGTTGCATTTCTAAGATGGGTGACAAAGTCTCCCTCTCCTCCCCCTCCCCAAATTATATATATATATATATATATTTTTTTTTTATATGTACATATATATACTCAATTCTTAAAAACGATTTTTAAAATAAGATTTTTCTTATGTTCATGATTTTCATATGGCAGATCCAAGTGTGTTTGAAAGGTAGAATAGAAGGCAGAAAGTCACCAGTTTTGACTCAGATAACTTCCATGTTCACTTTGGTCATTAATTCCTCCTCTTCAAAAAATGAAGAGAAGGTAATTTCCATTAATTCCATAAAAGAACTACTCAAGTATTGTGAGGCTCAAATCAGAGAATAGATATAAAAGTAATATAAAAGCACATTGTAAATGTATGTGAATGGCAGTTTATTTTTCTTATTGCTGTTAATTAGCCTTTAGTCACCAAGCATCTAGTCTGGTGATCACTTTATTCTGTGAACTTTCTACAACACTCTTTTGGAACTCAAGCAACATTTATTGCACAATAAGATGGTATGTGGGTGAATGTTTGCCAAGTAGACTCTCTGAAAAAAAATTAGCACACATACTCTTAAGTTTAATCAGCACTATTAACACTTTTTTTTGTCTATGTAACCAACAGAACAATAAAGCTCTAATTTCTAGGATAAAGATAGCTTTAGCATTCACCTGGTTCTACTCAGCTGATTCATTATGATAAGGAGGTAATCTTGGCTTCTTTAAAAAAATTATCTTCTGTCTTTAAATCTGACAGTATATTGGTTCCTGGGCAGAAGAGTAAAAGGCTAAAAAACCAAGGTTAAGTGACTTGCCCAGGGTCACAGAGCTAGAAAGTGTCTTAGACCAGATTTGAACCCAGGACTTCTTGCCTCTAGGTCTGGCTTTCAATCCACTGAGCTATTCAGCTGCCCTTTTGTGATCTTGGCTTCTTAAAGGTGATGTGAACAGAGCATAAGATCTGGCATGTGTAAACAATATGGAGAAAAAAAATAACTTTTTAGTAAAGACATTGCCAGTCATTATGTTTGTCATTTGACTAATAAAAAAAAGAATAAGGGGAGAGAACCAGATGTGAGAGTGGTAGATCCACTTAGGAATCCTCCTGAATACCCACCTGGGTAGTTTAACCTCTGGTTAGTGAGAGTGAAACAGAATCACTTTCTCTCAATGGGCCAATTGGACAAATACTTTAGAGATAATTGATATTAAAAAACAGTATCTCTTTTATTTTAAGAGGGGAAACAAACTGAGATCAGAATGAGGAGTCCCTAATGCTAAGGGATCTAGCTAATTTCCCAAAATCCTCTAAGTCCCTTGCAAGAGGGAGCCTTCTGGTCTTCTGACTAACCTATCAACTTCCTGTTTCTATCTACGTGTTCCCCAAAATCTGACTAAGCTACTTGTCTGCGACCCTCAGTAGTTGGTTAGATTTATTTCTCAAAACCTGTCTCCAAAAACAGCTATGATTAAGCTCAAATGGCTTAATATACCCCAGGGATTCTGACCCCTGAGGTAAAACCTCAAAGCCAATCTGTCAGGATTTTTTAGATAACACCTTCTGAAAATCACAACAGGTGTGGTCAGATCCTTTTCTAGATCTTTCCAAATCAAACCGAGTACCTCTATATCAAACCAAATACCTCCAAAGATGAATTAGGGTTTACTCCTTCTCCACAGTCAGGTTGAGGTAGATGAGCTCCAAAAAGCCTACCTTTCTTCCACCATTCCTGGACAGGAATCTTCCAACCTCCTACAGGAAGTCCCTGCTTTATCAGTCATCACTTTAAACTGTTCCTCCTCTGCCTTCTGCCTGTTAAAATCCTTTCCCTTGAGTTCCTAACATGTGCCTTAAAGATAGCCTTCCACTTCTCTTGAATCTTATCCTATCTGTATCCATTTCCCATTACACTAAGGTCAGAGAAGAAGAAAAGGAGCATTTATCAAACACCTCCTATGTGCCAGGAACTGAGCTAGATGCTTTACAAATATCATTTTATTTATCTTCATCACAACTATGGGAAGGAGGTTCTATTATTGCCATCATTTTCAGTTGAGGAAACTGAGGCAGACACATTAAGGGTCCAGGACCACATAGCTTATAAGTTTCTGAGGTCAGTTTCAAATTCAAGTCTTCTTGACTCTAGGGTCAGTGCTCTATCCATCATACCATCTATGTGTCTCCTGTTAGCTGCAAGAAAGTCAGTTCTGTAAGGCAAACATAAAGTACTATGTACAGGGCACTAACTCTATCTTCTGGCTTCCAGGCATCCTTCAAGTCTCAGTTAAAATCTCTCCTTCATCAGGAAGCTTTTTCCATTTTAGGGCCATTCCTCTGTTGATTATTTACTATTTATCCCATTTATTATTATTATTTATTATGTAAAGCAATCTATATGGTAGTTTGTGTGTAGTTGTTTGCATAGTGTCTTACCCATTTGATTGTGACCTTCTCATGAGCAGGACTATCCTTTGCTTCTCTTTGTATCTCTAGAGCTTTGCATTAAGCCTGGTACATAATAGGGATTTAATAAACGTATGTTGATTGAACAAGGAAACAATCTCTGGCTTTAATGATCTTACTTGACTAGAAAGCTAATCATAAAGAAATGATTACTTTCTTTTTGAGACAAGGATCTCATAATGACTTCCAATAGAGTTATGGGGGATTGTAAACTGCATCAGTAAAGGGGATATATATATATATATATCTGTGTGTGTATATTTATCTTTATGTATATATGAAATCATTGATCATTAAAGTATTAAAATACATAATCATACTGTTTTTCAAGTAAGTTTCTTGTTTCTTTGGTTCATAATAATAAATATTTGCAGATGGAGACGAATAGATTTTTAATGATATAATCAATACCTCCTTTTTAATAGAGGTAAAATGATATAGGAAAATTAGCATGGAAACAATCAGTGAGGATGAGCTTAAATTAGGTGGAGATTTCAGTCCAGATCCCACTTTCTACACTTACTGGATATACAAACAAATGCAAGTCATTTAATCTCTCTAAGACATATTTTCCTCATCTAAAAATACCTTCTTCAAAAGGTTGTTATGAAGGTCCAGTGATGTAATTGAACATAACCTTAAAGGGCTTAATAAATATTAACTATTATTATAAACTCAAGAAACAATTTCTGTAATAGCTAAATTTTTTTTAAAAGCTTGGTTGGCTATTGTCCAGTAAGAATTGAGTTAAAAACTTTTGAAACACTTGACTTTTTGACTCTTAGGTAAGAATTTTCATTTAAACATAAGCTGGGACCCAGGGACTTTGAGTTTTTCATCTAAATTATCAATGTGACCTTGGACAAGTTACTTAACCTCTGTGTTCTCATTTATAAGAAGACCATTATAACAACTTATCTTACAAAGATATGGTGAGTTCTTTACTAGTAAATAAGCCTAAAGTGTTCTATGAGCACTTGATGATGATACTGTCCAAGCAAACAGAACCAATTCTGCAAACCTCAGCAATGAGTTCCAGTGATGAGTATATCAAATGAAACAGAAAGAAACCCCAACTTTTTAAGAGAAAGAAAAAATGCATAGTCCTATGGAAAAAAAACAACAAAAAAATTAAATCCTTTTAACTGAAGACTAAGTCAAGAGAGAAGAACATGATGACAAGAATAGATTTATTAAGAACTCAATTAAGGACCACTAGTTGAACATTAGACTCATTGAACTGCCTCCTCCCCATCCTTACAGTAGGTGTACAAGGAAGCTGCTACAAACAGTCATGACCAACAGAGTGTTAGCTCATTCTTTCTCCTTTTCAAACACCTCACCTTTTAGCCTCCTGTCCGGATTCTTGCTAAATATTTTACAGGACAGAGACAAAGAACTAGGGCTGTGACTAGCCAGAGAGTAAAGAGAATGCATCAAAGAGAGAAAGCATTTTTATAGACTCAGAGAATCTCAGAGTTCTAAGGGACTTTGAAGGTCATCCAATATAACCCCAATCCCAGTAGAGAATTCTTTCTGTTACATCACTGACAAGTGGTCATCCAGGCTCTGCTCAAACACCTTCAGTGAAAGGGAACTTAGTTTTAAAGGCAGCCCATTCTGTTTAAAGACTGCTTTAATTCCATTCTGTTACAATGAACAAATCTTTATTAATTGCTTGCTAGTCATAAGGCACTTGTGCTAGACTTGGAATATGAATCAGTAGCTATGGCGTTATATGTAGAGAGTTTGCCTCAGAGCCAGGAAGTCTCAAGTCCACACTTCAACACATAATGGCTGTGGGATCCTGGGTGAGTTATATAAACTCTCAGTGTCCTAGGCAGCTCTCTAAAACTCTGAGTTACAGAGGAGGAACCAACCTGCCCTTTTCGAGGTTATATCTGAATCCTGAAGTTCCTTTTATCAGTAAAATTACAGGTGCAACCCCAATGGATTGCTAAGCTTGAGATATAAGTTAAAAAGAAGGTGATGATCTGGATGTGTAAAGGCTGTTTCCTCATCTGCAGTTCTGTATATCACTGAAATAATAGGTCCAGTCCCTGTCACTATCTCTTCAGTCTTAAAGAGGAGCAATGAGCAGAAGTTGCAGCAGTAGATTTTGGCTCAGTTCAACAGTCGCTGGGTAGATGGTGGAGAATTGATCAGCACAATTGCTTTTTTCCCCAGCTCAGCTGAATAAATCATGGAAGATAAGGGAGAGATTGGAGAGACAACAAGCTGTTATGGTTTTAAACAAAGTGTAAAAGTTAAATGTTGACACCCTTTTTGCAGGTCGAAGTTCCTTGATCAAAAATATTAAAAGTAGAGGATAATTAACTTTAACAAGTGACACAATCCCTATTCATCAAGGCAGGGTAACACTTTGAAGAAATGTGACTTCTGGAAGAAGAGGAGAAAGTCACTTCTCAGGATGGACTAATTTCTTGTCTTCTCATTAGAGCGGGAGGGGATTTCTCTCTTCTCCCTGACCTCTATTGGCCATAATAGTTTGCAGTTCATCCTATTGCCCAACTGGAAACACTGCAACCAATGGGGAGTTGACCCAGTCAGTCAAGACACAACTCAAGAGGAACTTTGGGAGATAAAGTCAACCTAGTCTTGCCCACTGATGATTGAGTAACATGGAGATATTACAAGAAAGAAAAGAATATTAGAGTCCTACAGTGCTCAGTGGTGGGGATTTCTGCTATTATTCACTGTGTGAACTCACTCTTTTTATTGATGATATTTATATTTGTGAAAAAAAGTGTCACAGGCTTATAGGGGATAATGTTTATAGCTACTTTTCTTATGGCATCTTTGAAAATAACCTTGTTTTGAGATCATTGTGCCTATTGACTATTAAAGATAAAAGTTCGAGCTAAGGTCTTAGGATGCCAGACCCATAAAATACCTTAAACATTGATATCACCTGTAACCTAACCTATGAGTGCTCCTTGACAGAGGGGGTATTACATAAGGCAAAAAAGTTTCTAAAAATGAGATATGTCAAACAATAGAAAGACCTACCTTGGAGTAATAGCTGGAGCAGATAGCAAATTTCCCATCACTGAAGGTCTTCAGGTAGAGGCTAGATGGCATTTTATCTGAGATGCTGTAAATGGAATTTGTATTCAGATATCATTTATACTGAAAATAACCTCTGAGGTCTGATCCATCTTAGAGACTCTATAATTTAGCAACAGTTCAAATTCTTTGGGGCTATTTAGCTAGCACTTACCATTATTGTTGCCCTGTCTACATCTTTCTTATTCTCATTTTATCTATCTTTTAATATGACAGCTTCAGGATTCTCTTACACAAACCCTCTATTCTACCCAAACTTGTTGACTCATCTACCTGTCTGTCTTGCCTTTCACTGGCAATTTGAATTCCAGTAAAATTTGAGTGCTTACAATGTTCAATCTGACACTAGATTAGTATATCATGATAAAATATGACAGTTTCTGACATCAAGGTTTGGGGCAGGGGGGAGAAGATCTGAGAAAGGCAAGTATAACAGGTAAGAGTGTGATGTTGGTAATAGAAAGAACCAGGCAAAATGTTGTAAGGACATTTAAGAAGGGAAAGAACATTTTGGGGGGGAGTAAGTCAAAGAAGGATCAGCAGAGTCTTTGTAGGGGAGGTATCATTGGGTTGAATTGGGAAGGAAAAGGACTCAGGAAGCTGGATATGAGGAAGGGGTGTCTTATAAGCATGGATAAAGACCCCTTTTGCAGAAGATAGGGATATGACCTTTCAAGTTCAGGGAAAAGTCCTCTCCTCTGCCTATTAAAATCCAATTTATTATCAAGAGGTTCAACCCCACCCTAAGCAAACAAAAAACACCCACTTTCTTTATGAAATCTTCCTTGATTGATCTATCCTGCTTTGTAGTCTTTTAACATTTTCAGCCTTCACTGCTCATATTACATATCATATATGGTAATTAATTTGTGTACTATGTATACATTAAACTGTATATTTTTAGAGTATTTCATATGCTTTTCTCTATCCCTTCCTTATGATGCCAAGTACACCATCTGACACATATTAGATTATATACTTAGTAAGAAGAAGAACCTTTCCTTGTTTGATCTTTGTATCCTTCACAAGCACCTAGAATAGAACTCTGAAAGAGTTCCTTAATATATTTGTTGAACTTGAACTTAAGCTAGTCTGAAATGAATTGGATTATGTGCTCACTGAATATTTTTCTTAAGCAATGAATGAATTGAGAGGCATATATGCATATTTTTCTGAATACTCCTGTTCACTGCACACAAATTGTAATGTTTGATCTGAGCTGTATAGATCATAGGGCTAATGAAGCTTTGGTGATTTTTTTTATCCCAGTTAATGAGCTAATTAGCTTAACATAGAGAAAAGTTCTACTCTTTAGCCACATGCATTGACCTTAATGCCACCCGATCCTATAGCATATGCATGCTTTTGACTCCAAAGAGTAAGAGCATAGATTCCCTGCTGTTGAAAATTTGACTCACAGTATGTATCATGGTGATGGAAAGTGAGCAGCATTATATTTGCAGATTGAAGACATGGTATATGTAGTTTGAGGGTCCAGAAAATCTAGGTAAATACTTTCTGAAAAACTCTACTGATCTTTAGCAAGGTGTATGAGGTAGAAACTTGTTCTTTGACAAGTTTAACTCTTTGATAAAGGCTAGTTGGCATCAGTGATGATGAATGACTTGGTGATTGTTCTTGCCTTCCTTCAAGTCTCACCTAAAATCCAACCTTATATATAAGAAGACTTTCCTGGTCCACCTTAATGTGAGTGCTTTCTCTCAGAGATTTACGTTGTAATACAAGGTGGCTTGCTGGAACCAGCTTAAATCATCTCATGAAAGCTAGTTATATTACAGTGTGAGCATTTACAACTTAAAAAATAGATAAACCCTACAAATGAAGGCTTGATTTATTGTCTTGTGATTGTCTAGATAAGAAAGTGATGGAGAAAATGTTAATAATAAAGAATACACTTAAAAGCATGCCATGTGTATAATTCCTTTTTTTTTGGAAAGTCAGTTGTTAAACAATGATCAGCCCACCCCTGCTTCTGTATCTTATGTTTGCACATTGTAATTTCCTTGAGGTAGGGACTGTTTTTGTCATTCTTTCTATCTTTAGGGCATAACACAGTGCCTGGCACATGGTAGTGGTGTAGTAAAAAGTTTCTTAACCTGACAACTTGATTGATCAATGTGTTTTGCCTTTAAAAGAAAGGTCCCTGCTGTCTCTAGGTCTATTATCTTCTGATCCATCCTTTCACCTAGATGGATACTCCACAAGGCAGATCTAAACTTCTCCCATAGCTTAGCTGACTCCTGAGATGTGGACAAAACAAGTAATCTCTTGGAAGTCAATGAGTAAATAGCTTCTTTGGAATTGCTTGTCTGACCATTCAGCTGCTTTTTTTTTTCTAGAGTATGCACACAAATAAGTCAGTGTGTGTTCTACTAGCATAGCTTTTGGAAATCATCATACCACGAGGAAACATTGGAGTAGTATATTAGTGAGAACTGGGGTAGACATTCTAGTCAGATTCTTTGGAATAATTATATATAAAAAGATAGTTAAGAGTATCAAGGGGCCTTATTTGCTAAAGAAAAACAGCAAATCCTCTTTTCCAGTGGCAAAAAGCATTATTTTCTATAGCTACAGTTTAGTATTCCTTCCTTTTTATCTATCTTACAAAATTATTTTTCCTACTCCAAAACTAGTTGTTGCATGTAAGTAGTATTAATTTTATATCCCCTTAAATACCACTCCTTTACTTAAAAACCCCCCAATGTTCTGGCTATTTTTCTTTCTTTATTAATGTTTAATTAATTTAGGTTTCTATGTTAATATTTTTCTATGATTCATTATTTAGAAGTGACTTGGATTCTTCATGTAATTAATTATTAGTCTGCTGAAAAGATTCAAGTTTAATAAATGCTATTTTGAATGTAATTTAATTCATATTTATATTATTGCTAAAAAGTAAAAGAATAAATGCATATAAGTGGGCTGTATTATTCATAATTCATTTTTCATAAATGATGATGTCATCCTATCAATTATTAGAACTTATTCCCTTACTATTTTTTAACCTATTGCCACACTCATAGGTAAAAACTAGAATTGTTCCTTACCTATTAAGAGAAAAAGAAAAAGAAAATATACAATAAAGCTTCATAAGTTATCAAGAAAAAGGAAATGATAATGTCCTTTTGCAAGAAGCTTGCTTAAATGATAATGAACATGAAAATTTAATTAGATCTTGGGTTGGAAATATCTTTTTTCCCCTATTTGGTAAATGTGCTATTGCTGGTATTGCTGTCTTAATAAGTAAAAAGAAAATGTTATAATTAATAAGGCAGTTGTGAAGTGGGCAGATTTGTTATCTTTGAGGGGACAACAATTTTCAATAATTTTAGCTAATTGGTGTATCCCTGACTGAGGAAAAGGATCATTGAACATTGTTTCATACTTTGAATGGCAAAGCGTCTGTAAACAGCATAGTTAGTGGAGATTTAAATATAATGTAAGGAAAAAAGTAAACAACTCTGGACTTAGAAAATTACTGCCTGTATCTGACATCTCTACTTATTATCAGGTTGACCAAAGAATGAGGATTTTTTTTGACAACTTCTCTCACTGGAGGAGAGGATTCTAACTAACAAAATGATAGATGTTTAAAACAGAAGAATTAAAATTTGGCACCTAAATGCTGTTCCTTGAGGGCATGGACTGACTTTTGTCCCTTTTTATATCCCTGGCTCTTATTACAGTGGTTGGTATGCAGTAGGTCCTTAACAAATGTTGATTGATTGAAAAACTACTAAATGAACCTGTATTCAAAACAGGAAAATTACTGAAAAATTCAAAATACTCACTCGACATTCCAAGAATTTCTTTACCAGGGCAGATCTCTTTGTTGACCATATAGAATTATGATCAGAGGAGATGAGTGACAGGGATTTAATAGCTTCTCTTTTGTCTGGAGATTTTCTTTTCTTCCCCAACCCTTCCTTAAACTAACACTTATATAAGCAGTATTCAGCTCTTGAGTGTCTAGCTTTGATCTCCTTCTGTTATTGATCTTCATGATGTAATTTAGATTAGGAAAACACTTAATTCTTGTAGAAACAATTTTTTAAAAAAGTTTAATTTGACCAACAGGACACATTGGTATGGAATTCTCCTATGTAAACCCATTTTCACTACCAAAGTTTTGGGGTGGATAAAATGGACTAACTTACACATTTAACACAATTAATTCCTTTCAAATGCAAACCTATATGGTAGTAGTGATGTGAGAAATCCCAGGTGAATTTGGGTTAGATTTGTTGGAAAACTTTGAAGAGCCTCCATCTTTTATGTAGTCTTTTAGTTAGAACTTAGATCCTGAGGTTTCATTAATGTTGGTCATTCTCCCAGGGAGTATCCCTTCTTGATTACTATCAACAACTGCTCTACAATACAGTCTTTTAAAAAATAATTTTTTGAGACTACATGTTGAGAATACAAGTTTCCATAATAATTTCCTGACATTATGTGATCTATGTTCTCTCCTTTCCACCACTTCACCCTCCACAAGAAGTCAGAAAATACAATATAGATCATACATGTGTTACATTAAAATACATATTCCACGTCCATCATATTTTGAAAGAAAACACATATTTCTTACATTAGATAAAAATTCATGGAGTAAAAAAGTGAAAAACAGTATGCTTCATTCTGCATTCAGACTCCATAAGTTGCTTTTATGATGACAGATAGCCTTTTTTGTTATGAGTCCCTTAGAATTTTCCTGGATCCTTGCATTACCTAAAATAGTTGTTATTCACAGATGATGTCATACATTATTGCTGTTATTGTGTACCACTTTCTTCTGTTTCTGCTTTTCTTCACTTTGTATCTCTTCATATAAATCTTTAGAGGTTTGTTGTTTTTTTGTGGTCATCTTGTTTGTCATTTCTTATAGTACAATAATTTCCCTTTACAATCATATACGATAGCTTGTTCAGCCATTTCTGAATTGTTGGTTACCCCTTCAGTTTCCAGTTCTTTGCTGCCACAAAAACTGATACAAATATTTCTGTTAAAGTAGGAGGCTCCTATCTTCAATCTCTTTGGGATACAGTCCTAGTAGTGGTATTGCTGATTCAAATCAGCTTCACCAACCATGTATTAGTGTCCCAATATTTCCACATCCCCTCCAACATTTATCTACACTGCAGTCTTAGAGTGGATTATGAATTGTGTGAAGACACATAGATTTTAAGTGATATTCGGGGCCACATAGACAGCAAGTGTCAGAGGCCAGACTTGAATGTAGAAATCCCTGACTAAAGATAGCTCTTTCTCCACTGTTCCATGCTGTCTCTTAGTATTCTTATCTTTAGATATTTTTATTTAAAACAATTAGATAACAGTTTAGTTCAAATTAATTATCTTGTCAGTTATGTGATAATGAAGACAGAAATCTGAGTTCTAGAAGTTGCTCTATCAGTGCTCTGTTACAAAGTAAGCAAAATGGGAACAATTGTTTATTTTTCTGAAGGCAGAGTTGAATAGCTTAACTCTGAAGATCCCCTCCAATGTTCAAATCTATGATTGTGTGAATATTTGTTTGCAATAACTAGGATCAATAAATGAAGATGACCCACATAGTTACACTAATCATGCCACTTGCTCACTTTGGTATCATAGATAAGCCTTTCTTTATTTAAAAAAATTAACAATTTATTCTAAAATGCACTATGAATCATCAAAGAAGGTACCCCTTTTCAAGAAGTCAGAGTTAACATTTATTAAACATTTATTTTGTGTCAGACACTATAGAATAGTGCTGAGATTGATTGCAATCTATCAGTATAAGTTTATATCTTGCGACTGTTGTCTGTGCATTCCCCTAAATATACAAAAAAGGGTTACACTCAACATGCCGGGGCCCTTCATCATGTTCTCATGACATTAGATTGATGTCAGTAGAATACACTAGTTAGGAACGTAGATATATGAGTCAGTAGTTATTGGAATCCTTTTGGCTCCCTCTCTTTCTTTTTTTTGCATGATAAAGTTAGGAATTTTTTGATGCTTTGGCTATTCTCCCCTGAAAATAAAATGACAATCTTTAGAAAATTTGTTGCTTTTAAAAAGTTTGAATTTGGTAACAAGTAAGTCTTCTAGTTGAATATTTAGGATAAAGGCAATGGTTTAAGACAATTGCTGAGTCCAATAGAAATTTTCTGAAACTTAGTTTCATGACATCCTCATGTGAATTAGACAAAGATGACAAAAGGTGTTTCTAAAAAAAGACATCTGATAAATTGTAAGGCAGCATTAGATAATAACATTTAATAAATTTTAAAGATTTTTTTAAATTCAAATTTTATTTTCCCAATTACATGGAAGAACAATTTTCAATATACTTTCCCAAAATTATAAGATTCAAATTGCCTCCCTCTCTCCATTCACTCCCCCCTTTTTGGAGGTGGTAAGTAATTTGATTTGGGTTATATATGTGTTGTCAAAGCATGGTTATTGTTGATACTGATTAATGAATATATTTTGAAATAGGATAAAAGTCCGGTGATGAAGTGAGTTTAAATAAGCTTTGTTCAAAACTTTAATATATTTTGTGAAACATTCCATCCTTTGCAAAGATATTGGTCCTTTAAGGAAATAGTTTTGAAGGAAACTTTCTGGCTATCCAAAGCCTCCATCTCAAGTTGGTTGCTAGCAGCAACAATCTATTAGAGACATATATATCAAGTTACTGTTAGCTTCAACAAATGAGAGGGTCTATGTGTAGGGAACACTACAAAAAGTAAAGTGGGAAAGTCTCTTGGTAGTGGAAAAAGAACCCATGAGTAGTGATTTACTTTAAGATAAACTACCCCATATTGCCTTTTCTCTTCTTCCAGCTGTAGAAAAAGGAAGCAGAGGCTCTGAGAGCAGGGGAAAGGATGAAAAGGTAAATTGACAACTGTCTTGTCTGTGATTAAATGAGCAGCCTCACATCCTGGACAGGTTGACTAGACTTGCCTGTGGCAGAGATGGAAAATAGTTTGCAACACAAAACTATGACTGCCAAGTTTTTTGGACGGTAATCTAAGATCCCTAATAACGATGATGGTGTTCATAGTAGTGGTGATGGTTGCTATTATAAAAGATGGATCATTAAAGGAAATTTTGAAGTTTTGGAAGAAGGGTACTAAATTAAACTCAAAATGCACTTTTTAAATATTGTTGTAAAATAATTATTTACTTTATGAGTTAGTTATTTGGTAGTTTCGACAAAAATGATTTTGATCATATAATTTTCTGAAAGAAGCAAGCTAATGTCTTAAGTACAACACAATTTCATGGAAAACTCTTGCCATTTTTTGTCAGTCTTTAAATTATAGGGTCCTGTTTTCTTGCTTTTTTTAGGTGAATAACATGTTGCTGGAAATTTCAAAATTATGGAGAGAAAGTGACATCAGCTGAAAGACATAGAAATGGAAGCAGCCTGCCATTTAACCAGCTATATAGAAGAATAAAATTCAATTTTGTTGAAAGTTTAAAAGGGTAGGCAAAAAATTGGCTAAAACAAAAATTATTTTCAGAATAAACTAGAAATGTAAGTGATTTTCCTAGTCACCAAATAGAAATTTTAAAAAATTATTGTAAAATCTGAGGTTCCGTTCTTCGTATACAGCAGAGAGAAATTACTATAATGAAGATCACCACTAAGAATTGGAAAAACCACATTGAAAAAACCATGGAATCCAGCATCCTTCTAAATTCAGAGATTTAATACTCTTTTAAGATCTATTTTCTATTGGGCAATAGTTCTTGATATTACATATCTGTATTAATTACATATGGAAATTGAATATCAGAATTTTTTGGTAATATTTGATACAAATATTTTTCTCATATCATGTTTTTCTTCTAATTGTAGTATTTAATTTATTCATGCAAAAGCCTTTAAAATTTTACATGCTGCAACCTGTTTTATTTTTTATGATGTTCTCTGTCCCTAGTTTAAGTGTTCTCTCCTAGGAATAGCTATGAAATATACCTGATATAATTCTCATCTTTTTATCTTTTTAATCCTGTGACCTTATCTAATCAAATCATATATCCATTTAGAGTTTATTGTGGCATATCAATTAATATATTTGTCTAAATCTAATTTTTGTCAGGTTTTCTAGCAGATCATGTCCAACAAAAGGTATTTTCCAACTAATTTATGTTTTTTGTTCAGCGATTTCTATTTCCAGTTTACTTAATCTGTATTAATCATTTACTTTTCTGTTTTGTTTTGTTTGTTATTGCAAAATAGTTTTGAAGTTTAAGTAGCCTTATGTCTGGTAATTTTATGCTCCTTTAAGTTTTATTTTTTTCTAATAATTTTCCTTGGGAAGTCAATGCCTTTTACTCTTTTTAATGTTTTTTTTTGCCTAATTTTGTTTAGATTTATAATGTATCCCTTTAGTAATTGAATTTGTATATGTCTAAAGGAGCAAATTAACTGAGGTAGTATTGTCCTTTTTATTTTATTTATATAGCTTAATGTAGAATAGTGACTGTCTATATACAATTATTTTGATTTTTTGATTTTCTGAGGCATTTTTCAGTTTGAAATTTATAGATGAACTAATTTAAATCTTGTGTTTGTATAAATAAATAACTCAGATATTTAAGCATTTGTCTCATAAAATGTTCATAAATGCATGCCTCTATTTTGGAGGATTTTTTTATTCTTTTTTTGGCAAAGGCACTAATTTTATTTAAATGTTTAATCTATCAAATGTTTGACAGGACTTGTATATCCTTCTGGTTCAGGTTTTTTTCTTCCTCTGGCATTTTTGGATTGATTAGTTTATTTTCCTGAGATCAAGATATTTAAGGTCTTTATGCTTTTGTTGGTTTTGGAGTTTCATTGAAATGTAGATATTTTTCAGTTTTCAATTTTCTTTGCATATGTTATTCTGAGCATTCTTTTTATTTCTCCTCTGCCATCAATTCACCTTCCTATTTTTTTATTTTGGTAATATTATCTTTCTTTCTCTTTTTCTAGATTAGTGTATCTAATTGTTAGTCAATTTCGTAAATCTTTGAGAAACAAATTTCTTAGTTTTACTTTATATTTTAGAATCATTTTATTTACAAATGTCTCAGTTTCCTTAATGTTAATTTTTTTTCTTTGAACTCACTTTGAGGTTTTAAAATATTTTTAGTCTGTTTTGTTGTATGTTCAGTTCAGTTATTTTGTAAAGGTATCATATGATGCTAAGATATATGTGAATTATTTTATATTCTCACTAGTAATCACCAAAGTTCAGTCAACTCCAACACTCTCAACAATGCTCAATATTTTCTTTCTTGGTTATTTTTCATTGGATTTATCCTTATCTGACAAAGGCATATTAAAGTTTCCTCCTATTGTTATTTCTTATTATATTTTCCATTATTGTTCATTATTGTAGTTGCTATTACTGTGTCATTTTCTTTTTGCAATTAGTTTAGTTTTTATTTTAACAATATGGTTGCTATATCAGTTGGGGGCACATACTTTTAATATCGAGGCTTGTTAACTTTTAGTCATCCTCGATTTCTCACTTAAACTTATTTCACATATCCAAATAGCTATGAAATATTATCATTTGTAACTATGAATTATTTTTCATATCCATCCTCCTCTATCTCCTCACATGGCAATGAACAGTACCACATCATTTCTCCTGTGGACATTTCAATAGCCTTTTAATTAGTCTCCCTGTCTCAAGTCTCTTTTCACTTTAATCCATCCATTGGAGTATTGCACAAGAAACTTTTTCTAAAGCACAGTTCTGACTATGCCATGTCTCTCCTCATCAATTAACTTCAGTGGTTCCCTGTTACCTTCAAGATCAAATGTAAAATCCTGTTTGACGGTAACTTTCTTTCCCTTTCAATCTGACCTCTTCTTATCTATGAAGTCTCTTCATTCTTTACTTAAATGTACTGTTATGAGATTCAATAACACTGGCATTCTTGTTCTTGTCACACTTCCATCTTCCTGTCTTTCCACTGGCTGGCCATCATCCTTGGGATGTTCTCTCTCTTTACCTCTTGCTTTCTTCAAGAATCATTTTGAAGTCTACCTTCTGTAGAAAGCCTTCACCAGTTTTCCTCTATTCTCCTTTTCCACAATTCCTTCTTTCTGATGATTTTCATTTTTCTGTATATATTACATGAGTGCATAATTGCTTTTGCTTTTTGCCTCCCTAATTAGAATATTGTCTTTTTGAGGGTGTGGGCTATATTTTTGCCTTTCTCAGCAGAACTTAGCATAGTGCCTGGCACATAATGAATTCTTTATTTTTTGGCTGATTAACTGACTAGCTGATTTCATTGGGAGAAGAACTGCTCCTACCCTGTTTCTAGGATTCTCATGGAGGGATCTATCCTTAGACATAGGTCACTTTCTATTCCAGATGGTAGCTATAGGCATTTTAGCTACTGGTATTAGATATTTAAATCAATAACAATTGACAACTGGACATCAGGGAAGTTTTCTTCTTTTCAAACCAAAGATCTAATCTGTTCTTAGCCTCTGACTTCCTCACCTTAAATTCTTCACTTCTGAATACCCTTAAATTTCTTTTTAGAAAAATATTGTTTTTTACACACAATACTCCCCAAAGTGTTTTTCCAAGACAAAGCCTTAGCAAACAACCCACATATACACTGCAGGTACAGGTAACTCTAAATATTCTGCTCCAAAGTTTATAGCAACACTCACCTTTTTATCTAGGTCTGACCTTTGTGAGCAAACCAGTGTGTAGTTATCTAAGCTGCAAAAATCATTACAGATCACTCTTTGATTTAACTCCTAGAAGGCTCAACACAAAATTCAAGTGTCTTCTTCAAAAATCATTCTGTCTGGTAACTAGACTTAATATCTAAGGCTGGTGGAAAAGAAAGATTTAAATAATAGCTTTAAAAATTTTGGTATCTGTGGCCTGCCCAAGACACTTCAACACAAGGGAGTTTAATATAGCAACCTGAGGTGGGGTGGAGGTTAAAGGAATCTAAAACACAATGAATAGGAATTGAGAGGGCTGAAAAGTTATGGTAAAATTTTTGTAGTCCATCTTTCAAACTGAGAGCTTGTGCACCAGTCCTATATTCATAGATAGTGCTTCCCAACACTCCTATCTGTCTATGCATATTTGGATTCAGTCTAATTGAAATGAGATCTGTGGTGAGGGCAACCAGCTAACTGGCTGAATGAATTGAGAGCCATACCTAGAGATGGGAGATCCTGAGTTCAAATCTGACCTCAGATATTTCCTAGCTTTGTGACCCTGGGCAAATCACTTAATCCACCTTGCTTAGCCCTTACAGCTCTTCTGCCTTAGAACGAATACATAGTATTGATTCTAAGATGGAAGGCAAAAGCTTTAAAAAAACCAAAAGGTATTGGATTCAATAGTGTCTATAATTCTTTTCAGATAAATGAGATGATTGTCTTCCTTTGGAATGCCTTCCTCCAAAGTCTCTGCCTCCTTGGGAAGATGGTGAAAGAAGCATCAAATGGCCTTATGGATGACTGTCCTAAAAAAAAAAAAAAAAAAAAAAAAGAGGTAAGGAAAAGAACATGAATCTTGTAACCATGGGAAAATACTCTTAATTAATTAATTAATTAAAATGTCCAAATTTAAAAAGAAATACAAAAATAAATGAGTTAATTCTAAAAAAACCTGAAATTTGATTTATTATACAGTATTTTTCATTTCCATGAAAGCTCATAAAAAGCATATTCACTACAATCTGTTGAAGCTCTGATCTAAAGGGTATAAAAGTCATTTTTTTCAAACCATTTACATTTCATTAGGCGTTTCTTACAAATTCTATCTATGTCTATACGGTTTATGCTATAGCTAGAGTTGGTCAGATTATCTGGGCTATTACTTCCCCATCGTGACTGTACTCTACCATGGACAATGGCTAACAAGAAAGCCTCCTCTGGGACAATGATGACAAATGGAGAAATGGGATTCTGAGTCCTTCTTGCACTCCAGGTGAGTGCCTCCTCACTTTTTTTTTTTTCCAGCTCTGCTATCTGGTAAAATTTCCATACTGTCTCCCCAGGTTCTTCCCTTTCTCCATATCTCAGGTACCAGAATTCCTAGGTATGTTCTGCTCACAAGGTTATTGTGAGAGCTGAATGAAAGGACATATGCCGAAGTGCTTTGGAAAGCATAACGTGTTATTAAGGCAAATGTAAAATATATTATTATCCATAATATGTCAGCTCCTTTTACTTGCTTTTCAGGTTATTATTTCGGGGAGATCTAATGCCAGCTCAATCTCTTTCCCTGCAATCTGGGGTTAATATTGACCAACCTTCCAGGTAAGCTGCAAAAACAAACAAACAAACAAACAAACAAACAAACAAACAAACAAAAAACATACTTTAACTATCAAAATAAGCCCTGAAATCAAATCAGCAATTTGCTGCTTTGGGAGCAAATGGCCCAGTGAGCTCTGCTCATTATTTTGAATTCTCTCTATGGTTTGCATACAGTTTTCTCTGGAGTGCATTGCTTTCCACTTCACAGAAATCTTGGATGTAAACATGGATCTAAGCAGAGCAAAGCAAAACAAAAGACCTTCTTTGAAAGTTATGTTCTTTTACAGCTTTTAAGCTCGCTGCTTTCCCTGTTTCAACCTTACTGATCCTGGAGGGAGCTGAGGAATAGGTAGCCTATCAGAAAACAACAGGCATTCAAAAGTTTGGAAAGGAAGAACATTATTACCCCAGCAGCTTACAGGATGCTTTCCCCCTTGCTAACCAATGCTTTAAATAGGAATTACGAAAACCCTATTTTTGAAATCATAGCTGTTTTCTTCATCCCTTTCCTCTAATTTAGGAGATAAATATATACTTATAAGAAAACCTTGCCGTAATCATTATCACATAAGACACTAATGGACACCCAACAGTTAGAGCCAACAGCGAAGCCAGAGGTGTGAGCAAATGAAAAACTGACTTGAAGTCTCACAAGAACTGGGAAGGAAATTGCAAATATTTTTTAAAAACATTTATCATAAAATTATAGTATCACAGCTCCAGCGTGAGAATGGATAATGGAAGACATTGAGTTCAACAACCTGATCTTCAAAATAAGAAAACGAAAATCTGTTTTCTTACTAACCACCTGTCTTCTCCTGAGACTACCACCTCCCCCTCCCCCAGATTTCCAGTTCTGGAATCATAATCTAATCAATGTGACTACTGTTTTCTGAAGGAGTATTTTAATATACTCTTTTGTTGTTTTCCTGACCATTCTTATAACTTTCCAAATCAAAATACCAATTCCTGATTAACTCTTCCCAACATACTTTCTTCTATCAGAGTATAAGCTACATCAGGAAAGGCAAGATCTTTGTTTTTGTAGCCATTTAAAAATAAATCCTTATTTTCTGTCTTAGAACTGATATTAAGAATTGGTTCTAAGGGAGAAGAGTGTAAGGATTAGGCAATGAGGGTTAAGTGACTAATTCAGGATCACACAGCTAGGAAGTGTCTGAGGTCAAATTTGAATCCAGAACCTCTGGTTTTAAGATCTGGCTCTCTATCTACTGAGCCACCTGAACTGCCCTTTTTATAGGTATTTTAAGCTTAAAATATTAAAAACTGGATTCATTGTTTTTCTCCCCCGCCACCCCTTCTCTCTTTATAATGTCCTATTACTCTGGAGGGTACCACCTTAGCTTCTCACTTTCTCATATTCAAAAATTTGCCAAATATTGTCATTTCTACCTTTTTAACATCTCTGATAAATACTCCCTTTTTTCCTGACTGGACGTTTTCATTGATTGTCCTCCATACCTGAAATTCTCTCCTTCATCTCTGTCTTTGTCTTCTTTTAAGAATCAGAAAAAGTCCCATCTTCCACCCAAAGTTTTTGCTGATCCCCTGAAATGCTTGTGCCTTCCTTTGGTTGATTATTTTCAGTTTATCTTGTATATCTCTTTGGTTGTCATCTCACTCATTAGACTGAGCTCCTTCAGTGCAGAGACTGTCCTTTGGTTTTCTTTGTACCTCAAGCACTTAGTGGAGTGCTTAATAAACACTAATAAACTAAATGATCTGTATTTCCAGTTGCTTAGCATAGCTTTTGGCACATAATAAGGGCATAATACTTCTTCATTCATTCATTCACATTCAGTCATTTATAGGTTAAGTGACTTGCTCTAGGTGACAAGGATAAAAAAAATGAAGATGTAGAATTCAAGCCAAGGTCCACTCTAAATTCAGATGTCTATTCACTGCCCCAAGCTGCCTCCTATATTGTCTCTATCTGTATTACATGACACTTTCAGATTCACAAAGCACTTTCCATCACAAGCAGATTTGATTCCAGATCCTCTGATCCCCAAATTTAATACTTTCCATACTATATCAAGCTTTAAGTTACACTACACACCAGAGATAAATGAAATTATTTTCAAAGAATGTAAAAATGTAAAATATATTCAACACTGCAATTTAACTTAAAATAATTAAATATTTCCTTAATCATTTAGAAGGTACTTCAAGATCTTTCATTGCCTCAGTTTGGTAATTAAGAATGTTAATTATCATTGTACTTGAGAAACATGGGGATGCCAATTAATTGAGAAGTCTTGGTGATCTATCGAGTTTCAGGTAACAGAGTTAATTTTTCCATTGAATTTCAACATGAAGAGAACTAAAGTATATCTTATCCTTCTGTTTCCTAGAGTAAGAAAAGTTTGTTATCTAAAAGCAATGATAAAAGAAAGATTAAAGACATTTGTCTTCTGAAATGAATTCCTTGAATGAATGTGGAAAAAGTCTGTTGACATAATCACAGCGTCATCTGCCTTGTCTAATAAGTCTGAGATATTCACACAAATATATCTATAACATCTACACATGTGTCTATATATTCGTCTTGGTTATCTGCAATAAGATATTTATATTATGTCATTACATTGAATCTTTAAATCCTATTGATTCTATATTTACATTATTGCATACATCTGTCATTTTAGAATTCCAAGGGCTAGTATTCTATGATATGATTTATCACTTGTTTATTTGGGTTTATGTTTTAGGGTCTTGGTTTTATGATTATTCACTTACAAAAATGAATAATATAGAAACATGTTTTTGGTGATAATACATATATAACCCAGACTGAATTGCTTGCCAGCTCTGGGACTGGAGAGGGAAAAAGGGAGGGAAACAATTTGGATTAGGTAACTCCTCAAAACTCATGTGGAAAATTATTTTTAAAAGAAAAAAATAACTTTCTGAATAGCTCACTATTGAAAAAAGCTTTCTCTAAAAGATCTCCCAACCTTCAGTATTTCCTATATACTGTAAATACTACACAGCACTTTCAGGTTGATCTGAATATGTAGAACTCTTGTTTGAAAACTTTCCCCAGTTCTCCATTTTCACTGAATGGAAAAATTCACATTCAGCAGTAAGATAATTGAATCTCCAATTAGCCAACGTACCTTTCCAGATTTTCTTATCCTGTTCTCTGTTGTCCTGTCTCAGGTAGTCCATGTCCTATCAAAATTAGACTACGTGTGACCTGAGCATGCCCAATCGATGCCCTCTTATTTGCTTTTGCATATTTGATATTCTTGGTATGTGTTTTTGTCTACATCTTTTTGCCAGTTCAAAGCACCAATCTTCACCAAGCCATCTCTGATCCCCATAGCTGTTGCTGGTATCTCTTATTCTTACTTGCCATCACATCATGTTGTGTTCTACTTATATTAATCTTCTTACATAATATATTACATGGAGTCTGTAATGAATAAGTATGTGTTAAATTGCATTGAATGATTCAGCTCATTTATTATATATTCATTTGTGTGTGCCTTCTTACTCATACCAGACAGTAAAGTTTTTGAATGTAAGTTTTATGTCTTATTTATCTTCTGCCCTAAATCACTATTCAAGAAGTGCATTACTTATAACAGGGTCCTAATACATATTTGTTAAATGAATGAATGAATGAATGAATGAATGAATGAATTTTTATAATGCTTTTTAACAGTCTCCTCTTTTTAATCATTATGACAACATATAGACATCTCGGTTATTGTTATTTCTGTTTTTCAAATGAGAAGATTGAAATACCCTGAGAAGAGGGGATGTGTTCCAAGTCATCCACATCTATATAGGACTAGAGTGCAGATTTCCTCTAAGTTCAGTGGTCTATTGCTCTACTTCTCTGCATGGCCATTACTCATTCTGTTGATAATTCATGGTGAATTTTATATGGTGATCTGCTTTGTTCCCACTATCTAACATGATACAATGTTGGACATCTTTTTGCTAAATGATATGAAACGTGAGGATACAAACTAGTTATTTGTATTGACTAATGACTAAATGTGTGATGTATATAATACACTATATTATAATATGAATGTATAAAATGACTAAAGTATAAGCTCATGATGGCAGAGGTTGTGCTATTTTCCATATCTAGCACAGCATATTGCACATTCTTGAATAGAAGCAGATGAAAAACCCAACATATAGTAATTATGAATGGAAACCTTTGGGGAAAATATATTCCATTTAAAAATCAAACATTGACTTTCAGCTTCTCCATTTGCCTCCATAAATGGGGATGAGTGACAGAGGGATACATCTGTATTTTCTATCTGACTTTAGATATTTTGAGCTGCCTTTAATGAATTAGATTGAAAATTCTCTGTTGGTAGAGGTGTCTTTTATTCTTTTCATTTGCTTCAGAGCTGGGATATGTGAATACCTTCACCCTTATCGATTATAAACTCCAAGAAGGCAGGAATTATGTCAGTGCTTGTATCCACAGTGCTTAGGAGAAAATCTTGAATATTATGGGTACACAAAATATGTTCGTTAAGGCAGAATTAGTAAAACTGAGTGTAGCTTCTTGAAGGTGACAGTTAGCTTGGGATATGGATGTATTTGCCTTCTAGAAGGATGTTTTAGAAGTAATTTCCAGTGTTTTTGTTATACTAGATGTGAATGCTCTTACTGAGGTATAGTTAGAATTCTAACTCATGATTTTTGTACTTGAGGCATGTTTAGACATCTCAGCTCTTATTATTTCTAATAACTGTTTGGAACATGAAACCATATCTCAGATCTTAAGCCTCCATTCTGTAAGAAGGAGACAGAAATCTCAGAATACTATCCATAGGGTGGGAGGGGGTCACTGGAGTCGGGAGGAAGGGAGTGGAGCTGGGAAAGAACTCATGATTTCATATTCTAATAGTTATTCTATTTTAATAGTTATTTAATACTTTATAATTTACTGGCTATTTAAGAATTATTCCATTTTTTAATAGTTATTCTTGCTACTCTGGGGATAAAATGTATTTTTTTTCAAGTGTCCTATGGGGAAAAGCCCCAGTGGCCACCACCCAGCTTCATATCTGGGTGTCATATTATGACTGAGTTTTTATAGTTTCAACATTGTAAATTCTGAATAGAAGAAGTAGCCTGACATTTCAAAGTGTTCCTATTCAACAACCATGTTCCAGTGACTTCCTATTGTAATTCATGGGTTGTTATGTTAAAGATTTTGACAAGAACCAAAAAGATCCCTTGTGAAAATTTGATGCATTTATACATTTTTAAAAAACCCTAAGTGTACTAATTACTACAGAGATGAGATGTTAAGCAAATCCCCAGGCAGGGAGTATAGTGCTTCCCAATGTGGGTGTTACCATGTCTACCCAATGGAAAGGCAGGTATTTGCCTATGCACAATTACCCTCGGTAATTGTGTCCCTTGTGGAAAACAGGCTTTGCACATTCTAGTGAAATAATTGCTCAAGCCAGAGGAAGCATGTTAGCATCAGATACTGGCCCAGAATAACACACAGCCTGGAATAGGCACCAAGCTGCCTCTGAAGCTATGGGACTCTTGTGCAAACATACCGGTTGCCAAATCTGCCACAGGTGTATACTGCATGAACAGGTGCCTAAAAATAAAGCAGGATTATGAGGAAATGCTTCTAGATTTCAAAATTCACTAGTCCCAAGACATGTTTGTACATCTGTTCTGTGTCTGGTGTTTTACCATTTTTTTCCTTTTAAAGCACGCTTTGTGGTTATTAGAGTAAATAGATATTGGACACTTACTGAAAACATTGAATTTTGAAGAATTTGTACCTTCTACAGTTCCTAGAGCTATGACTATATTGTAGTAGGGATGCAAGAACCATTATTTCATAAATTAGGAGATGATGATGTTCAAAAATGAAATATTGTGATTGGCTTAGAAATTTATGGCAGACTATTGAATCCTGAGTTAGATTTACAACAGCAAAGAAATCTTCAGAAAAGCAAATGTCTTTAACTAGTTTCACTATTATTTCTACTCCCATTATTATCTCACCTTGAACATTCTAAACTAAGGGAGAAAAAGACAGTCAGGAACTTGCTCTCAAAGGATTACAGTTCAAGGATTTCCTTTTCTCTCTCCCTCTCTTTGATTTTTAATTCCTTGCTCAAAAACCACAGTTCATAGTGATTGTCCTTTACCTCTGTGGATGTTTGTTGACTTTTGTACTTTGTTAAATCTCTCCAAGTCTTCCAAATGGGTGGAGGGAGGTCACTGAGGAGGAAAACAACAACAACAAAAACCAGCTGAGCTTTATTTCCCAAACTTCACTCTCATTTGTCCCTGATGGCTGAAAGTGCCCCACATCTTGTCTTGTTCTAAGACTGTTTAATAAAAGGAACGCTTGGTTATGTGTAATACTCTAATAGGAAAATTGTACAGAACTCCTTTTGAACATAACCAGGAGCACTTTTGGAAGAATCTTTATGCAGCACCCTTTAAGACATGCCACACACAAGTTTATATTTTGCCAACCACATTCATCAGCAACCTCAATTAGATCTTTTAGGGATCAGAGAAAAGAAAAGAAAAGAAAATGAATTTGGGCTAATTAGTTCTCCAGTGGGGGAAGAAAGAACACAAAGACAGAAATGACAGTATTCTTTGCCTTTTTGTCTCAGCTGGGTGGGTTGATGGCCAAACAAAGTTTTGACTGTAAAGTTTCTTCCATGTCCTGGATGCTTGGGTGCCATGACAGTTTCCTCTATTCAAAGCAACATCCGAGAAAGTCTCTGGGAGGTGTGAGAAGTGATGTACTTGCCTGTCCATTGCACTTTAAAGGAAAATGGGAGGGAGAACCCAGAGCATACATGTTTTTACAAAAGAATCATTTTCCTTTCAGCTAAGAACACATAATGAGCTGCTTTAATTTTAATGAGTTTTAATCTGTCATTGTCCCTTTTTGCACATATGTTTTCCAAATCAGTGTTCCATTGTCTGCATATAATACTGAGATGCTTTTCACATATTTTTAAGTAGCTATTTTTTCTAAAAGACTTCCTTTGTTTTGAAAAACCCTCCTTTGTCCCCTCTCCCCCATGTATTAACTACTCAGAAAAACCCATGCTTGCAATTATCTCTAGGTTTATTCTTTGCCTTCAACCTCATAGAGTAATAAGAAACCTTTGGGTCTTAAAATTATGCTTCCTTGGTGGGCTATGTCTGTGTTGCAATTTGTATTTATTGTGCTGCCTTCAGTTTATTGAGAGGCAGTTTTTTTTATTATGCCTGAAATCAGGGAGAAGAGATAGCATTGGATAACTTTTTGCTATTTTTAAAGCTCCTTAATATTTCAATGGGAGCTTTATTTATGTTTTTGAGCTATCGCCCTTAGGGTGGTGGTGTAACTTACAAGAAAGCAGTTATACTGTGTTTTCCTAATTTTTTTCCCTACAAGCCTTGTAAAGAAATTATTTTGTTATGTTGATATACACTGTACATACAGTACATACCTATCCCATACACTTCTATGAATTACTTTTTGTAAGTTTATTATATTTTCTAAGACAGTAGAAGAATGATAATGTAATCCTGGCTTCTCAAAACACATAAAAAGTCCCAGGCTTACCATGTGCCAGCACCATGCTAAGCACATTACAATTACTACATCATTCCATCCTCACAACAACCCTACGAGGTAGGCATTATTATTTTCTCTATTATACAGGGAAGGTAACTAAGGTAAACAAAAAGCTAAGTGACCTGTCCAAAGTCATACAGGTAATGTCTGAGATCCCATCTGAATTCAGATCTTCCTGATGGGAGACCTTGTGTCCTATCTACTATTCCACTGAGGTGCCTAAATAAATTCATTCATAGTTGATGTTTATTTTTCATGATAAGCAAGATATTTTGAGAAATGTGTAAGAAAATAATCTTTCATCCCAGATGGTACTCTATCAAAGGAATTCCTAAGCAAGTAGAAGACTTTAATTCTAGAGCTTCTGAAAGGCAAAATGGGTTAAAAACAATCCTAGTTCAGTGTAGATGTCAAGGACTTATCATAAACAGCTTAGAAATAGCCACCGGGGAACCCAGAACAAATTCATGTGCTTAAAAGTGCGCTTGTGTAGTGTGCATTTCCCAGGGAAGCAGTACTGGAAAATAGTTAAGCTGGCAGCATGGTGGGAGTTCTGACATGCACTAGATAGCAGTGAGCTCACCCATAGATAGAGCATGGCATCTGGAATTGGGAGGACCTGAGTTCAGATCTAACCTCAGGCATTTAACTAGCTGTGTGACCAAGGGGAAGTTACTTAATCCTCTTTGCCTCAATTTTCTTATCTTTAAAATAAGCCAGAGAAGGAAATGACAAATCATTCTAGTGTTTTTGCCAAGAAAATCTTAAATGGGGTCATGAAGAATCAGACTCCACTGAAATGACTAAATTACAAGATTGTCTCCATTGTCACAGGGCAGGACAAATGAAAATATAGTCAGTTATAGGTGTCAGACCCAGAAGGGATCTTAGTTATAGCCTATCCAACTGTTTCATTTAAAAAAACAAAACCAAAAAAAAACAACAACAAACCTTTATCTTCTGTCTTAGAATCCATTTTAAGTATCAGTTCCAAGGGAGGAGTGGTAAGGAATAGCCAATTGAGGTTAAGTGACTTGCCCAGGGCCACACAAGTAGGTCAGATTTGAACCCAGGACCTCTCATCTCCAGACCTGACTTTTTATCTGCTGAGCCACTTAGCTGACCCCCCAATTATTTCCTTTAATATTTATATTTTATATTTGTTTTATATTTGAGGAAAATTTGGTTCAGAGATATGGAGCCAAGTCACGCCAACTAGTAAAATGGGCTTTCTCTGTGCCATTCATTGTGTTAAGCACTGGAAATACAAATATAAAACAATCTGAAAGACAATTTCTGCCCTTGAGGAGCTTACATTCTCAAGGTGGAAGACAATACATAAAAGGAAGCTAAACCTGAAGGAGCAAGGAGGGCAAGAAAAAGGTACCTGGTTGGGGCAATATGGTAGAGAAAGTTGGAGAGAGTTGAGTACAGCCTGGGCAAGAATAAATACAGGAGAATCCTGGGAGATCTGCTTAAAATAGAAGTTCCAGAAGGAAATAGATAATAAGGGGGAAAGGAGGCAGCATTAGTGACTATTTCCAGTGTATGAAGACTAGGGTTTAAATGAGTTTCCAAGGTTAAGAGGCTATTGGGGCATTGCACAGAAAGTTTGGGAGAATTGGGAGTGCAGGCTGGAGAAGGAAGATGTTAAATTAAAACATAACAAGTTAAGAAATTTGTCCAGAGTTATACAATAGATAAATACTAGAGATGAGATTCATATTTACTGAAATGTTGGGGGTCTTTTCAGTAAATCAAATAAAATTACTTGCATAAGAAGCCAGTTATTCCTAAGTTTGGGACTCCATTGAAAGTTAAGGCAAGCCATGTTTCTTAGAGCCAGTTCAGTGAAATGACCTATATTAACTTTGGCTTTTCTTCCGATAATTGATTAGGCGATTCAGTGGATAGAGCAATGAGTCTGAAATTAGGAATACTTGAGTTCAAATCTAGCCTCAGATGTTTACTTGCTCCGTGACCTAATTTCTGTCTCTTTGTTTCCTTAACTGTAACTTGAGAATATAATATTAGTCTCCCTTGTATGGTTGTGAGGATCAAATGAGATAATATCTGTAGAGCACTTAGCAAAGTGCCTGGCACATATTGTATGACTAGGGGTAATCATTTCACTTTCCTCTATAAAATTATAGTGACTGCACTACCAGTTTTAGAGAGGAAAATATTAATTTCTGATTCACAATGCTAATTAAACATGTGGTATTATTGTAGACTATGATTACAGGTAATATCCATTTGAGCCCTGGTCAGAACATATCCAGCATTAAGGTGAGGGATCTTTTCCTTTCTTAACTCCCTATTCTTACTTGGACTGCTGCTGTTCTGACTTAGTTTAGACAACTCTATTCTTATTCAATCCTGATATATGGTCACTGATGTCCATGCTATTGCTGCTGGGAAATCCATTTACCTGGTCCAACCCCAAAACAAAATGGTAAAACAGACTGGGATTCAAGGAGTTTGGGATTACATGTTTGACAGGACATGTTTGACTTCCCTTCCCTTTCCTTTCCTTCCCTTCCCTTCCCTCTTCTTTTCCTTCCTATAAGGTACCTTCTAAAACTGTTTTTGAGGACCCAATATTATTGTGTTCTCTTCCTCCTTTCCTGAAAATATTCTCTTCTTAGGAAATAACTGTATAAAAGTCATTTATATAGTGTGAAGAAGTCAGTGAGTTTGTTTATTTAGGATATTTATATTCTATGCTTATCTCTAATTATGTAATTAAAGTTATGGTGCTAAACTGGGATATATTTTTCTGTACAAAGAAGCAGCTTTCTGTGTTTGTCATTTTGGTACTCAGGTATATAATCCTGCCTTATTCATATTTGCAGTTGGCAGGCACCTATCTCACATATAAATAAAGTCACTCTGCACATATTGGTACTATTCAGGAACTGATTGTATATTTAAAGTCTCTTTAAACCACTAGGAAGCATGTTGATCCTAAGAAAGGGTTCAAGTTCTATCTATGACACATATTGGTTGTGGGATCCTAGGTTGTAATTTGCAATTCTTTGAGCCTGAAAGTTTCAGAGACAGTACCAACCTGAATTTTTGGAGGGAATTTCCTCATCTTAGAGTTCTCTGCCTATTGAACCACAGGGCTAGTTCCCATCCTCTTCATTTAAAAAAAAAAGAAGCTGTTTTCCAAGTGTGAGGTAGCAACCCAAATATTTAGTTAAAAGCCAAGATAACAATCTTACTGTAGTACTCCTACTATCACCAATTTAGGGATGAGGAAAATATTTGTGGAGGCTTGAACAGGTTATTTGACTTGCCCATGGCCATAAAGCTAATAAATTTTAGAGGTAAGATTTTAACTTCAGACTGTTGGATTTTGAGCCCAATACTTTATCCATTACTCCATGCAGCTTCTCATGGGAAGTCTTTGACATATTCTAGTTTCTTTGCCTGATGTTGACCTTTATTAGTATACTGGCCTTCCCTTTATAGCAAAATGGGAATTAAACCTTAAGCAGAGCTTCCTATTAATGAGGACAGACACCAGTTCCCCAAAGAGAATACAGAGCAGGAAGGAAAATGTTTCCTGAATTCATTGTATGCAGATGAAAAACATATTCACATAAGGGAGGGCCACAATAAAAACCAGATTCTCATTTGTTCTTGTTCTTTCTTGTTTTGCACCTGCTCCTTCTCCCTGGGCAGAAACCCCATGACTCAGAGGAGGATTCTTCAGGGATAAGGAAGCAATATGAGAATTTGACTGTTGAAAAGGATCAAAATCTTAATGAGTCTTAAGAAAACTTATTTACAAGAGAAGAGACATCACATGTGATTCTTGGAGACATAGTAAAGAACTGAGAAAGCTGGAAAGAGAATGCAGTTATTAAAAGAAATAAAAGTGGAATCGGGGGGCAGGGGAAGGACTAGAAGAGACCCCTAAAAGTCAGCTCAGAGATGCTTGTAACCACATAACTGACTACAGAGAAGGCTTACCTGTTTCCTAAATACTTTCAGCCAGTCCAATGCCTTTAGATGAAGACAAAGTCTGCATAAATTATATGATGTCTCCAGCCCAGCAAATACCTCTCCCAAAACTCTCTTTTTCTTTTTGACATCTTCACTAGGTCTAGAAGACCCCAAATTATTTTTACTATCATTCAAGAATAGATACAGAAATTTTCTGTGTTTGGGGCCCTAGAAATACTCAGAGGGAACAAGAAACAAGGTTGTGCCCTATGGCATGCTGGCTAGAGGGCTAGGTGGAACTCTTGCCTCAGACATTTATTGACTGAGTGACTACCACCAATAACCTCTTTGAATATCAATTACTTCCTCTAATCCGCATGGTTGCTGTGAGGACCAAATGGGATGGTGCCTGTAAGGTCCTATGAATATCTTTAGTCTTTCTATTAAAATGAGCTTTAATATTTCCTAATGTTCATTGCTATTGATGCTCAAGCTATATTTGAGCCCTGGTTTGAATGTTTACTAGTTAACTCATTAGGCAGCCAATGGCAATAAAGGACAAAGAGTTATTCCTAAAATCAATGAGAGACAGTTGGGTGGTTCAATGGATAGAGCACTGGACTTGGAATGAAGATGACTAAAGCTCATATTTGCATTCAGATACCTGTTGAGCCAGGGCCAGTCACTTAACTCTATTTATCTCACTTTCCTCATCTGCAAAGTGAGTTGGATAAGGAAATGGCCAACTATTCCAGTATCTTTGCCAAGAAAACCCTGGATGGGATCAAGAAGACCTTATTTTAAATGCTTCCTCAGACACTAGTTATATGATCCTGGGCAAGTCATTTAAACTCCTTCATCTTCAGTTTCCTCTTCTCTAAAATGGAAATGACAGCAACAACACCTACTTTACATTATTGTTTTGAAGATCAAATGAGATTAAATGTAAAGCACTAGGTGATTTTTTAGAAGAAAACAAAGGCTGGATAAATTATATAACATCTTTAGTGCAAAATATGTCTCTCCCCAATCCTCTTTCATTCTCTTTTGACATCCTCACTTGGTCTAGAAGTCACAAAATTACTTTCATGCTCATTCAAGTATAGATGCAAGAATCTTCTGCATTTTAGGTCCTAGAAAACTTAGAGGAAACAAGAAACAAGGCTGTGCTTTACAACTGTTAACTGACCTTAAAGCACAGTGCCTCCAAATTATCCCCAAGATTTCTCTGTTTATCTCTCTCTCTCTCTCTCTCTCTCTCTTTGGTGTTAACACTTCTATTTCCCTAGATTTCTAGGGTTTAAACATGGAAAAATTGGTGGAATAGAATGTAATTCATTTCTCTTGAGTACATAAAAAGATAGTTTTACAAACATTTTTAAATAACCCTTACCTTCCCTCTTGGAGTCAATACTGTGTATTGGCTCCAAGACAGAAGAGTGGTAAGGGTAGGCAATGAGGGTCAAGTGACTTGCCCAGAGTCACACAGCTGAGAAGTGGTTGAGGCCAGATTTGAACCTAGGACCTCCCGTCTCTAGGCCTGACTCTCATTCCACTGAGCTACCCAGCTGCCCCCACAAACATTTTAAGATATCTCAAAACAATTTATGTTAGAGACCAAAGAATAATTCAATTCTATTATTTAGCTGATGCTATTACCTACATACTATTATCAGAATACAAAAATATTAGTGAGTTAACATTAGGTTACAATGTTTGAACATATATTAAGGGTAGCTTAAAACAAACAAACAAACAAAACCCTTACTGTCTTGGAATCAATACCATGTATTGGTTCCAAGGCAGAAGAGCACTAAGGGTTAGCTAGGCAATGGGGGTTAAGTGACTTGCCCAGGATCACATAGCTAGGAAGTGTTGAGGTCAGATTTGAACCTAGGACCTCCTATCTCTAGGCCTGGCTCTCAATCCACTGAGCCACCCAGCTGCCCCAAGGGTAACTTTTAAATTTTTTCACAACCTAGACACTTCCTACTTATACAGTCTTACACTTTGCTCTTTTGCATACAATCCCAGTTCTTGACTGCCTTTTCACTGACTCTAGTATACCTACAATATTCTCCCTTCTGATCTCAGACTCCAGGTTTCCTTCAAGATTAAGCTTAACTCTCACCATCAACAAGAAGCCTTTACTGGACTGCCCAACTGCTAGTGACTTCCCTGTGAGATGGCATTCCATTTACTCTCTCTATAGTGTATGCATATATTTGTTTGCATGTTATCTTCTCCATTAGGATGAAAATGCATGTTTGTTTTTTTTTTTGCCTTTTGAACTCTAGTTGTTTTTTTTTTTTTTTAGCACAGAGCTTGGCACATAGTAAGGATTTAACAAATGATTGTTGGTTGACAGTTTCTCTGAGTATATGTGCACATATCTCTCTCTATAAACATGTATATATATATATATCTTGTATATCTATAATCTATATCTATCTATCTATCTATCTATCTCTCCCTGTTCCTCTGTCTCTCATTGTTTTCTCTCTCTTTTCCCCCTCTCTCTTCCCCACCTCTCCCTCTCTGTCCTTATCTCTATCTGTCTCTCTAGTTCTCTCTGTCTCTCTCTCTCTCCCCCCCCTCTCTCTCTCTCTCTCATTCTCTCTCTCTCTCTCTCTCTCTCTCTCTCTCTCTCTCTCTTTCTTATATACATATATGTATGTATATATGTAACATCTGGGTATGTGTTTTNTCTCTCTCTCTCATTCTCTCTCTCTCATTCTCTCTCTCTCTCTCTCTCTCTCTCTCTCTCTCTCTCTCTCTCTCTCTCTCTTTCTTATATACATATATGTATGTATATATGTAACATCTGGGTATGTGTTTTAACTAAGAATGACAGGATCAGAATTGCAATTTAGGTAGATTTTCCTAGTAAGAGTGGGTAGCTTGAATTGAGGGAAGAGTGATAAAGACTGGAGGCAAGAGGCATTGTAAGAGGGCAGATAAGAAGTAATGAGGGTCTCAACTAGGTAGCAACGAGAAGGAAATAGATGACAGATATGAGAAACATTTCAGAACTGGAATTGATAGAATTTAGAAAACAACTGGATATAGGGTATTGAGGCAGAAGGATGAGTTGAAGATAACTTTAAGGTTTCTAGCCTGGGTCAATGAGTCAGAAATGACTGACATCATTTAATAACAACAACAAAAAACTGAGGAGATGGAAATATCTTAAATTGAAATAGAAAGATGGAAGAATTAGTTTGGAAGATGAAGGGAAGGTCATGGCATTGGAATTATTTGTTTTTTTAGTGATACCAGATATCCCCCTATTGTTTTGATGAGAGAAATATAAAATGAAACCATGAGGGTTTAAAATGTAACCCTCTCTGTGATAGTGTGTATAAGGTATACTTGGATCCAGAGTCCCAATAAGAGGGGGTAGAAATGAGGAGGATATAATTAGTGATTGTTTCACAATGCTCCATGGTTCTATGCTGTGGTCCTTCATGAAGTTCACTTGTACCATGTAGAAAAGGATATGTCTTTTCTGGGAACTTCTGAGAGCTTGACTCCTGGAATCACTGAGGGATTCCAAACAATCACTAAGCCTAAGACATGGACACTCAGGAGAATCTGTACATGGGCCGAAGAGAGCCTGTTCTCACAAAAGTTTCTAGGGGATAGACTTTTTGTTGCATCTTCTCATCAGAATAGAGAGTAAGGAGTTATTATCAATTTCTACTTTCAGTATCTCTAATTTCATCATCAATAATGATACAGCCCATAGCTCTTCTAAGCATCCTGTAGACTGAGTGCTGGAGTTGGGGTCCAAGACCTAGATCTGAATTCTGCCTCTGACACTTGATAACTAATTATGTGACTTTGGGCAAGTCACACAACTTTTCTGAGTGTCATCTATGAAATGAGATGGTTATAAAAGATAGATTCCATCAAGCTCTCCATCAATGGTCCTATGATAAGATTTAATGATAGTATACTGTGGCCAAAAAGTTCATCAGTTTGTGTCCAAGGTTTTGTTGACAACATCTTTTGGAATTTTGGTTAGTGGATAACAGAAATGCATTCATTCAGTCATCAGATCTATATTCAATGTCTTTACAAACTGCCAGGTCCAGCCAGAGCTTGTGTTTTATGGGCACTGCCCTCAAGAACTCAGTACAATGGCATGATAAGACATCAGAGTAGGACTTAAGTGGAGGGCAGATCAATAGATAATAAAACCAAAAACCTAATATAAAATAATGAAATGCAATAAAGTAGGAATGAGCAATAAAACAAAGACGAATAATTTATTGAGAAGGAAAGGAGTCAACTTCCCTTTCCTTAGGAGCTAAATTGAACAAACAATTTAGACAAACATGCAGAATATGGATGATTTCGGAGATGATTGTTAGGGGTGAAAGGTTCCATTTTTAGAAAACAATTATCACTGGAAGAGGCCTTCATTGGTGGGTTACAAATGAGTATTTAAAAGGGATTTAAATGAAGTGGCCCAGGAAATGAGGTGCTGTTGGAAGAATAATCAGCTCTGAATAAAAAAATAAGAAAGGAAAAGGAAAGCAAGGTGATGGTTTAGTTACGGAGCATAGCAGAGAGCTCAAGACAGTAAGATGAAATAAGAGGAAATGCTTCGTAACAGAGATATACTGGAATACTCATTGTAAAGGTGAGGCCAAGAAATGTTTATCTAGTAAAGTAATACTTTAAGAGGTCAGGATAGAGAAAATGAGGAAAGGTATATGGCATTCATATGAATGATTATGAAGAAATTTATTGATGGAAATAAAATCTTAAACTGCCTGTTTAATGTCAATCTAGTTTACTGTTTTTGGTAATGTAAACCAAAGATGACAAATTCCAAACAGATGGCAAGAAACAAGTTTTACAGGGAGCAAATCATAAATGCATATGGAATGGACATCCTGCAGGGATGGTGCTCAAATTCACTTCCAGGGGAGTTCACAACTCTTATTGGTGATTTACGAGTGACAGTCACAGGCAGAAAGCACCAGTTAACAAAGTTTCCTCCTGTTCCCCACAACTAAAGTATTGCCTCAGTCTGTTAGCTTGTTTGGCATGATTTGCTGATTGTGTTTGAGGGGAAACACAATAGTCTCACTGATAGGAATGCTGTGGCAAAGGCTTTTAAGAAACAGATGTACTGTAACAATCTAATGGCAAATCTCTTTCTTCTCTCTTCTCGACATTTTTTTTTCTACTTTGTAGAACAGTTTAAGAGTATTTGGTTCCGTGAGTGTGTGAGAGTACATTCTCTGCTTACTTGTTGGTCTCAGATTGGTTTTTGGGTGCCAATCTAGTATTAGGTTGGATTTACTTCTCCACCATTCTCATTAAAACTTCATAAGGTGCCAGTATGGATCCTGATTAATTTAGGTTTGTTCTTGGAGGGAGATCTCTTTCCTTATGTTTTTCTTTTCTCTTTGTGTTGACATTGCTGGAAGGATTTTGGATTTTTCCCAAACCTTACTTTATTTGTATTCAAATCATTTCAAAATAATTCCATTATCTGAGGTGCCACCACTCATTTAGCTACTGTGTCTGGCTAGATAGCTTGGCATTGATTTTGACTCTTCCTATACCTTTACCCGTATCTGATCTGTCATCAAGTCTTGTCTCAGTAGTTCTAAGTGCCTCATTGCTCCCTCCCTTGTTTTCATCTCCATTGCTATGACTCACGTCCAGTTCTTTCTCTCCCCATGTCTAGATTAATGCATCAGACTCTAAGCTGGTAGATTGCTCTTCTGGTTCAGCTTGCATAATGTTTCCAGACTATTTTTTTCTAAAATTCTTATATCACAGCAAGTCCTCTTTTAGGAATTAATTCTGAAAAAATAAAGGAGGATTACTGCATGGTCCACTGAATTGAGAGCCAGGCCTAGAGATGGGAGGTCCTGTGTTCAAATCTGGCCTCAGACACTTTCCAGCTGTGTGACCCTGAGTAAGTCATTTAACCTCCATTGCCTAGCCCTTACTGCTCTTCTGCCTTTGAACCAATACACAGTATTGATTCTAAGATGGAAGGGAAGGATTAAAAAAAAAGAATTAAATCTGGCACCTGATTGTCAAAGCTCTTCAGAACCTGTTCTGTCAGATCTTTCCAGGTTTCTTGTACTTTATTTCCCTCTATACCTTTGTGTTTAGCAGTGCGGGCTTAGAAATCCTCAAGCACAACACCCCATCTCTGACCTCTGAGTCTTTGCATTGGCTGTGCTCTATGCCTTGGATGCTTTGGTTTACACCTCTGTCTCTTATTTTTCTTGGATTCCTTCAAGACCCAGTTCAAATCCCATCTTCTGTAGGAGATCTTTTCTGGTCCAAGTAACTAAAAATGCCTTCTTGTCTCATATTTCATTCTGTCTACTCTGTATATGTCTTCTATGTACCTGTATGTGAGCTTCTTGATGGCAGAAATTATTTTTAATTTCATCATATTCTAGGCCTTAGCACAGCATCTGGAACACAGTAATCGCTTAAATAAATGCTTATCAGTGGAACAACTGACTTGCTAGATGGTTTTCAAAGTCTTCCATAATCTCATTCTTCCATGTACACTCAAACACTGCCTACTATTACCTTTTATTCCATTTCAAAGTATCTTTTCTTATTAGTTCTAGAAACATTATACTTGTTCCTGCCTCTGTGCCTCAGATTGTTTCCCCCATTTTTTAGTATACTTTTCTCTAAGATCCTAGTCAGAATCAAGCAGTTTTCATTCAATTTATTTTTTTAATGTTATAATACAATGGTTTATCATCTTATCTCTATTGCCTTCCCTCTATTAAGTATTTCCTATTTATTCTTCATAGGGACTTTGATCTGGAACTAGTAACATGAGCTTTCAAGACTGAGAATCTCATTTTTAGTTAGAATTCAATTGGTCAACAAACAAGTACTGGTTAATTGCCTACATTTCGGGCACTGTTTTTAAGCAACAAAATATGAAGGAAAAAAACAAACCAAGTCCCTGACCTCAAAGAACTTACTTCCATTTGGAGAATATCTCCATCCACAACCATGTGTGCACACACACAGTTACATATGAGACAGTACCTGGAAAACAGAGTAAAGGGAGCTAGTAGCTGAGATAATGAGGAAGGCTCTCCCATAGATAGGCATTTGAGTCAACTCTTAAAAGAAACCAAGGGGGTAGCTATGTAGCCCCATAAATAGACTGCCAGGACTGGAATCAGAAGGACTTGGGTTGAAAACTGGCCTCAGACATTTTCTAGATGTGTGACACTGGGCAAATCACTTAATCCTGATTGTCTAGCCTTTACTATCTTCTCTCTTAGAGTTGGTACTAAAACTGAAGATAAAGAAGGAAAGAAAGGAAGGAAGAAACAAAGAAACAAAGGAAAAAAAGAAAGAAGGAAGGAAGAAAGAAAGGAAGAAAAAAGGAGGGAGAGAAGAAGGAAGGAAAGAAGCAAAAAAGGAAGAAAGGAAGGAAAGAAGGAAAGAAAGAAGGGAGGAAAGGGGAAGGGGGAAGGGAAGAAGGAAGGAAAGAAGGGAGGAGGAAGGAAGGAAGAAGACTTGGATTCTAAGAGGTGGAGGTAAGAGATATCATTGTAAGCATAAAGAAATAGACCGTGTAAAGGCATAAGTACGAGAGATAGAATTCATGTGAGGAACAGCAAGTAGTCTAATATGTCAAGACTGTGGGATATGTCAAATGGAATAATGACTTAAAAGACAGGAAGAGGCCAGGTTGTGAAGAGCTTTAAATGAGAATAGAGGAATTTACATTTGATCCTGGTGGTAATAAGGAGCCCCTGGAGTTTATTGATTGGAGCATGGGGAATATGTATATGTGAGAGATGTGAAGAAAGAAATTACAAGATCTGGCAACTGATTAAAACGTACAATCTAGTGAGGGTTTTTAAGGATGAGGGATAATTGGGTGCATTTATAGATAGTTAGGAAGAAAGCAACAGATAGTGAGAGATTTAGAATTAGAGAGGGAGGATGTTAGTGGGAATAATGTGCTAAAAACTTGGAAAAAGGAAAAAGTTTGGGGTACTCAAAAGAGTTAACAGAAGGACTCCTTTTCCTTAGACTGGAATGAAGAGTTTGTGGAAGATGATGTCAAATGGATGGGAGGAGAGGAGAAAGGGAAATGAAAGAGTCCTTGCAAATGACCTTAATGTTTTTGGTGAAATATGAGGTAGTGTCTTCATATGTGAGGGTGGTGTAGGGGATAGAGAGGTATCTTGAAAAGAGAAGAGAAGTTTGAAGCAGCCAGTGTAGATGAAACAAGGAACAGCAGTAGAATTGCCTTGGTTCAGTAAGAGCCTTAATGAGATTAGATACCATAAATTTGTAGCAAATCTAGTCAGCACAATTTTGTAATTTCTTCCAGTTCTATTCAGGGACATCAGAGTAAGAATAAAGGAGTTGGATGATAGGAGTAATTCAGGATTGGAATTTCACAAGGAATCATCATGATTGATGATAGTACTAGGTTACAGTTCATTAGAGAATAGAAGATAGTACAGAGTTAAACTAGTTCAACAGGAGGTAGAAATTGTGAAAAGAATAAAGTATAGTCAGGCCTGAAATATTATAAAAGGAAAGAGGTTTTGATAAAGATGAAGAGTTAAGCTTAGGAGGAGTGAGGTAGAGATGGTATTCAGTCATTTTTCAGGCATGCCTGTCTCTTCATGACCCCATTTGGGGTTTTCTTGGAAAAGATCCTGGAGTGTTTTGCTATTTCCTTCTCCAACTCATTTTATAGATGAGGAAATAGATGCAAACAAGTTGAGTGACTTACTCAGGGTCACACAGCTAATAAGAGTTTGAATTTAGGTTTGAACTCAGGTCTTCCTGACTCCAAGTCCAGTGTTCTATCTACTATCTAACTGTCCCTAGGTAGAAAGATAAAATATTATGATCTGACAATAGAATTTCAGAGTTTATTACAATGGAAGTACAATATGTTTGTGTGATGGTAAGATCAAAGATATCCTGAATTATGCTGTGGTGGGGAGAAGGAATATGTCATGAAGGCTGAGTACATTGAAGAATTGGGAAGTTAGGGTTTTTGAGGGAATATTATCACATAGATAAAATTGAAGGAGCAGTTTATATGAAAAGGGTGGCCATGGGCACCATGGCATCCAGAGGGAGCCAGGCTTCTGTGAATGCCAATACATACATGGGATAAAAGCAGAAATAGTGTAATATGAAAGAATGTTTGTTAATTATGGTGCAGGCAGTCTGAAAGATATAGTGGAAGGGTAAGACAGAGCTGGAGTGAGTTATTATGTGGATAGAGTCAAAGTGGATAGGAATGAGGGAGATGACAGTTGAATTTGGAGTAGCACATTTTTTTCTTTAGAAATCATAGTGTATGTTGGGTTTACACCCCAAGAAGATAATAAGGAAAAAGACGTGTACAAAAATATTCATAGCTGTGCTCTTTGTGCTGGCAAAAAATTGGAAATGAGGGGTTGTCTATTTATTGGGGAACTGCTGAACAAATTATGGTATCTGTTGGTGATGGAATACTACTGTGCTCAAAGGAATAATGAACTGGAGGAATTCCATGTGAATTGGAACAACCTCCAGGAATTGATGCAGAGTGAAAGGAGCAGAATCAGGAGAACATTGTACGCAAAGACTGATACATTATGGCACAATAGAATGTAATAGAGTTTGCTACTAACATCAATACAATGACCCAGGACAATGCAGAGGAACTTGTGAGAAAGAACACAATCCACATCCAGAGAAAGAACTGTGGAAACAGAAACTCAGAAGAAAAATATATGATTGATCACTTAGTTTGATAGGGACATGATTAGGGTTTTGATGTTAAAGGATCACTCTATTGCAAATATGAATAACATGGAAATAGTTTTTGAACAATGATGAATGAAGTTCCAATGGAACTGTTTGTCAGCTCCAGGAGTAGGGATAGAAGGGGGGAGGGCAGGGAAGTCATGAATCATGTAACCAGGGAAAAATATTCTAAAGTAAAAAAGAAAAAAAAAGAAATCAGAGTGTAATTTCATTGGAATAGGGTGTAGGATGATGCTAATCATTGGGCAATGAGTCAGACACAATATCTTCAATTAAAGCAAGTTTAAGGTGGCAAGATCACAGCCCTCAACTCCTCTATCTGCCTTGTTGCTATTTTCTACAATCCGCCTTGTGATGGATTGTGTGTTGGAGAGGTTGTGTGTTCCCAGGCAGGGAGATTCTGTGTTACATGTTGTATCTTCCCCAATACCTAGCATAGTTGGATTTCTTTCTTTCAATCACTGAACATTTATTAAGTGACTGCTATGTTCTAGACTCTATGCAAAGCATTTGGAATAAAAAAATAAGGAAAAGATGGTTTCTGCTTTCATGAAGCTTACAGTTTAGCGAAATGCCAGGCACTTTACAAATATTATCTCATTTGATCCTCACAGCAATCCTGGGAAGTAGCTACTACTGTTATCCCCATTTTATAATTCAGAAGACAGAGGCATATGGAGGTTAAGTGAATTGTTTAAGGTTGCACTGCTGTTAAGTGTTGGAGGATGGATTTGAACTCATGTCTTCCAAGTTCCAGACACAGCGCACTGTATCCACTGAGTCACCTAGCTTTGTTAATGTAGGTGTGTGTTGGGAGGGTGTGGAGTTATAGATGTGAGTATAGGTGTCTACCTTGCCAAATATTTTACTCTTATGTCTCTTCAGGTGTAAGTGATTACCATCCAATTATAATTCCCCTAGTACAGTAGTCTGAAATGGTTAAACAGCCTAAGGAATACTACTAATTTATAGTGAGCTATACTCTGATTAGTTATTAAATGAAGAATCTTTTCTGTATGATCTTCCAGAAATGAGAAAATTAGTTATGTGTGAGCATAATCCATTCATTATTTTACGTGCCTGAAGACCTCTAGGGAGTGTCACACATCCATAGCACAGCCCCAGAGTTTTAGATTTTGCATTTGATTCTCTTCATTTGCTGAAAGATGAGTAAAATTAGATGGTTCCCTATTGACTATGCATCTGAAGCAGCTCATGTGTGTTGTTTATTTCCCCAGAGAACAAAGATTCTATAATATCCTGCTTTTAGTCACCTCATGCTTCCTTTTTTCCTCAAGATTTGCACATATGAGTAGATTAGATCAACCCAGGAGCTAGGAGTAACACACCTTTGGGAGAATGGAAATAATCCAATACCTCTTTAGATTTCTTTTTTCAAAACATGATGTTTCCTGTGTGTTGTTGTTCATCTACTGATTATTTTTATGATACCAGCACATTTATAAAGCATGTTTAATTATAAAAGAATTGGGTTGTGGAGAAATTTCTTTGTGATTAATGTAGAATTGGTTTTCCTTTTTCTTTTTTTTACCCCTTTTTAGTCCATCTATTTACAAGTAATGGAAGAGTAATTTTAAGGTATCTGTTAAATTGTGTTACTCTTCTTATGAAAAGGTTTTAATTGCTACCCAATACATACTGAAAATGCATGTATAAAGGGGATTATTTAATCATCCATCTAGATCTGAGTGGGATTTCATGGGTCATCTAAACCAATCCGCTCAATTTATAGCTAGAGAACTTGGGTGATTTGCTCAGTCACATAGCAGCAAGAGGAAGAATCTGTATTTGAACTTGGGTCCAGGGACATTGTCAGCAATCCAAGTTCAGCTTTTTATTCCACTATTTTTATGTTACCTTTCATGATTACTCTTCAATCTGGAGTTTCGATCTATTGAGACAAAAGGAGACACTCAAAGACAGAGACAAAAAGATAGAGACAGTGAAGAATCTTTTCTTTATGATCTTCCATGAGAAAACTAGTTATGCATGAGCATAATCCATTCATTATTTTATGTGTCTGAAGACTTTTATGGAGTGTCACACATCTATAGCACAGAGAGAGACAGAAACCAAGATGGAGATAGAAAGAAACAGAAAATACAGGGAGGTTTATTTTTTTTGGAGAGAGAAAGGAAGGAGAAGGGAAGGGAAGGAATGTAGAGGGGAAGGGAAAAAAGAGAGAAAAATGGGGGAGCAGCAGAGGGAGAATTGAAGAGGGAAAAAGAGGGGGAAATGGAGGGAGGAGGAGTCTTAATAGATGAAATTTAATTTCTTACATTTAGTTCAGGGCACTGCATTTTAGAAGGGACATTGATAAGTTGGAGCTGAAGTTGTCCAGAGGACAACTGGGATGATGAAGGCTTTTGAGATTATGCATATGAGTATCAGTTGATGAAACCTTAGAAGGCAGAACGAACAATGGAGATAAATTGCAGAGGCAAATTTCCTCATCCTTCTTGGCCTCTTTCCAGCTTTTTTTTTACTGATGAACATATTTTCATTCTGAAGATTGTCTCCTCTCTTGGTTTTTCCCCCTTCTTCTCTGACTCTCTTCAGTCTTCTCTGCTGAGTTTTCATCTATGTCATGTTGATTACCTAGGAGTGTCTTAAAAGGTTCTTTCCTGGGATCTCTTCTCTTTTTCCTCTTTACTATATTACTGGTAATCTTGTCTCCTCCCATGGGGTTGAGTGATCATCTCTACACAGAAGATTTCCAAATGCATATATATATATATATATATATATATATATATATATATATATATATATATATGGCTCTAATCTTTCTCCTTAGTTCCAGATGTACATCACTAATTGCCTTTTGGACAGCTTGAGCTGTTGTCTTATAAACAAAGCAAATTTAACATGTTTAAAATTGAATTCATCCTCTTTCTCCCAGGGCTCACTAGATTCTTGTCAATTGCTCTACAAATGGTGAGGGCACAGCAATCCTTGTGGTCATCCAAGCTCATAACATCAGAGCACCCTTAATGGTCCATTTTCACTAACTGTATTGATAAATCTGTTCATTTCCAGTTTTATAATATTTTTCATATATGTCCCCTTCTTTCTACTCATGCCTCTACCGCTGTAGTACAGGTTCTCATTACTTCTCATTCATACTATTATAATAACTTTGTAATTGTTCTCCATGCCTCAAATCTTTCTTTTCTTCAGTCTTTCTTCTCTCAGCTGCTCAAGTGTCTTTTCTAAAGTGTAGGTTTGACAGCATCATTTGCCTCACTCAATAAACTCCAGTGTTTTCCTGTTATTTTTATGTTCAAATACAAAGTTTTCTGGCATTTAAAGCTCTTCATAGTCTGGTCCCTTTTACCTTTTTAATCATTTTATACTTTATTATTCTTCATATATTATGTGATCTATAAGTACTCATATACAACATTCTATTGTTTGTCTTTTGTACTGTGTCTTTCATGGCTGGAAGGTCCTCCTTTCACCTTCACCTCTACATCTTACTTATTCTCTGTGCGTTTGGTGGTTGTTTTTAAGTAGGTTCAGGTCAAATTGAATTGCTGATTGACTGACTTATTTGGAGCTGTCCAAAACTGGATTCTGTCCCTCAATTTGGAAAGCATTTGGGACATCTCAGTCAGAAGCTCTTAAAGAAAAATATGAAGAACCAACTAAATAGTGTAGAGAGGATTCCTGTTGAGGTCAAGTTTCTCTAATGGCTACCAAGTTCCCTTTTTAATTCTGATTTTGTAAAGGTTGATTTTAGACAAATGGAACTGACTAGCTACATGACCATTGGGCTTTTCTGCATCTGAATTTTCCTTTTGGCAACATGAAGATGTTGAAAAGTGAATTTCTTCCTCTTGCCTGGGGCTGATTAAATGACTAGTTAAAAACAGACTTACCTAACCTGTATTTTGGATAGAATTTCTCCATGTCCCTCTGGACTGCTCTCCCATTCTGTGGACAGGTGTTCATTGTCACTTGGTGGCAGCAGAGAGTCACATTTAAGTAGTTCCAATTTTATCTGTCCTTGGCAGATGAGAATCATACTATCACAGTTTTCCTGGGTGTCTGTAAAAATACTCTTTATTAAGATATCTAAAAGTAAACTATTAAGTAAAAATCCTGCAAATGGAAGAGGCAAAACTTTCATAAAAAATAAAAGAAAATAAACAAATGAATTGGTAGTGAGATTTTTTTCTATAATAATCATCCTCAAAACCAGGAATTCATGGGTTAGTCCATGGTTTAATTCAACCTCACGTGGGATGAGATGTTCTTGGGAATATCTCTCATTATAAGTCTGTTTTTCTCTTTTGAATTTCTCTGTCTTTTCAGCAGCTTACCAGGTCTCTCAGTGCTGAGGGAAAATAGTCTCATGCATCCCCGCCCCCTCCCCAACCTGGGACTTTTTTTCTCTCTCTCTTTCCTTAAAACACACAAATTTAATTTTCTAGGAAGAAAGTTCTGGGTAGTAGAATAGATACTACTGGTCTGAAAGTCAGGAGACTTGGATTATAATCAGTGCCTGGTACATAGAAAGTGCTACATAAATGTTAGCTATTGAGCTAAATGATGACTATTTGTAAAGAAATGTAGCAATGCTACTTTCAAGACCATCATTTCCTAGGACAGAAACAACAAGTATTGGCAAATAGAGGACTGACTACCTATATACAAAAGAGTAGATAAAGGTATATTCTAATTAATATGTTTCTTGTATATGATAACAGATTTTTAAAAACTCTTTTTGCATTCTTAAACACTCATACTACAAATGTATGTTTGCAAAAAAATACAAAAAAATTTAATTATCATTATTAATCATAGACAAGCTAAGAAGGCATAAGTTCAAGTCTTAGCCATGTCACCTTACTAATGGGATGCTGAGCAGGTCAGTTAACTATTCTTGGTCTCAGTTTCTCATTTATAAGTCATCCAACTCTAAATTTATGATTCAACCACCCAAAAGATCTCAGAATTCATCTAGTCTAATGCCTTCATTTTATAGATCAGGAAATAGAAGCCACCTCAGATAAGTAAAAGGACTTATCCAAGGTTATACAGTTAAAATAACAGAAGAACTAGAACTAGATGCCATATCTTTGAACCTCTGGTCTTATATCTTGCTACCTTGACTGCCTCCTTCTCATTGATTAAGATATTTTAAAATAAGACTAATTATAGATTTAGAGTTTTTTAATTTAAATTTTTTATTATTTTATTTTTTAATTCCTCCCCCCAAGGTTACATGATTCTTGTTGTCTCCCTCCCTTCTTCCTTCTCCCTTCCTGGAATTGACAAACAATTTCACTGGGTTAGACATATAGTATCAGTCATAGATTTATAGTTCTTGATATTTCAACTTTGAAAACTTGCTGCTAAGGAAAGAAGTAATTTTGAAAATTAAAGCATTAAAAGTCACAACAAAACATAACTAGCGTTTCAAATTAGTTCATCAAATGAAGTCAAAATCACCTGATAAGATAAAGAAAATATCTTTTACAATAGACCTAGCAAAGGGAGAGATGGCAGTGAAGGGACCATTATGTTTATTAGAGCATTTCTCCTCAGCACCTCCTATTTGTATCTGATCTAGCCTAAGCTTTTATTGACTTAGTATGCCTACTGGCAAACAGAGGGTAGCCGACTCAAAAAGGAGGTTTATAGACAACTCACAGAAAAAACCATTTTGTAAAGGAAAAGAACATAATGTATTTAATTTTTTAAGAAACAGGGAGATATTTTGAATACTAAGCAGCCAGTATTTTAACTGATGATTTGAGGCAGATCCATTTTAGGCATGGTCTCCTTTAACTGACAGCAATCTAAAGTAATTCTAGCCACTCTGCTTTGTCTCAAGAAAATCGAAAATCAAAAATCGACTTGCCTTTTGTTGTGGCACACACAGAGACAATGAGATTGGAGGATTCGGCTAAGGTTTGGGAATGGAGGAGCTGAGTTTTTATCTTCTAATTGGCCTGAAAACTAAATCAGCTTCTTTCTCAATTCCTGAATGTTTTCATGCATTAACTTGGTTTGTGAGAATGTTCTTCATGAGGCTCTTTGCTGGGACAGACTGAAGAGAAAACTGGTTCTGTGGAAATAAAGCAAGATTTTTAGACTCATTTTTAGCAGAGTGTTTCTTGGGATGAGGCATTCCTATGTCCAAGGCATTTGAAATGTTGTCCTTTAGCTCAAAGAATCGAAAAGTTAGATGATATTTCAGACGCGATGTCCTATAACCCCCATCTTTACTGGAATCCTAACTGACATTTGGCCATGTCACTTTTGCTTGAATTCCTCCCTGAGAGGAAAACCACTATTTAGAGAAACAGATCAGTTTCCTTTCAGAGATCTCCAATTAAAGAAAATTCTGTTCAACATGCATTTATTTAGCATCAACTGTGTGCCCCGTACTGAGGATACAAAGATGGAGAAGAAAGCAGGTTAATTTATAAAAAGATATTGAAAGACCTACATGAAATTATGAAGGGTGAAATGAGCAGAACCTAGAGGACATTATGTATAGCAATGGAAATATTGTTTGAAAAAATGACTTGTACCCATCTCTAGAGAAAAAAAATCTTATAAATAGAAACAAGTAAAACATAATTTTGTATATAAATATGTCTTTTTGTCAAATGTTACTATTTTCAGTGTGGGGAGGGGTTGGAGGGAGAAAGCTATCTGGGAACTTCAATGTAACAAATAAATTAAATGATTAAAAAAACCCTTACATTATACTAGAAATATTTCCTTTCCTCAAGTCTAAATCTATCATTGTGTAACTTGTACCCATTGTTCCAAGTTCTGACTGATGAGCCAAAAAGAACAAGTTCAATCATGAGACTTTCCTTCAAATATTTGAAAATAGCTATTATGTAAGGATATGATGCCTCTTTCTTTCCTGCAGCAAATAATCACAAATGTAGTGAAAAGAAAGCTAAACCCAAGTGATGAATCTGGAGTCTCAAGACAAGAGTTCAAATCCTTACCCAGCCCCTTACTTTTTATGTGAACTTAGGCAAAGTCATTGAGGGCCTTGTGGTCTTCCATATCTTCAGCTCTAAAATAAATGATTAGGATTAGTTGACCTCTAAGATTTCTTTCCACTCTACATCTGTGATTCCACTTACTTCAATTATTTTAAGGTAGGTGAGAGTTCAAATGTGAGTCAATTGGATGGGTAGAGAATTGGTATGGAGGGTGGGGAAGGAGAAAAAATACCCAAATGGTGGGCAGCCATGCCAAGTTTTTTATCAGAGAGAGATGCAGAGTCTCAGACAGATATAGCTCTGACTGCCTACTAACTTAGGTTTCTGTAGCTTCCTTCCTTAATTTTTATATTCAAACCAGACACCACAGGGCCTGTAAATCAGCAGGCTCAGGTAATTTACTGCTTCTCTGTCTGTCCTCTCCTTTTTCTCTCACACAGAGTAGTTCTGGATTTAAAACCTCCTTTACTGTTTATAAACCTAGTGGTAGGAACAGCCTAATTTCCTTTTCAAACTCTAGAGTGGAAGAATTTTAATTTTATTTTTTTTTAAATAAGGACAAATCTAAATCATTTGCACCCTTAGTTTTTTTTTGTAAGAACATTCTTTAGTTTTGTCAGGTGTTACTTGATCCATATAAACTGTAAGTTCCTCTTAAATAGCTCTAGCATCTGGGCATTTCCTATTCTAAATAGCATGCCCCCTCCCCTTATGGGGGCCACTTTCTCTTCATTTATTAATGCCTGTAACGCTTTCATTTTTTAATGTTCAGATATCAGGGGAACTTGCATTTTTCTCATTAATACATCGCATCACGAGGGTGTCTGATTAAATTAACCACAAATTCCCGACCACAAGCGTGCTCTGTTTAATCTTCAATTTCCTTATTCACAGGAGAGTGATAGAAACACTTTTTCCCCTTATCCTTTTACACTGTGTACATTCAGCACCAGGGAGACTTCCTGTTGCTGGCTATGACAAGAAATGTGTCTCTTATAAACTGGAGGCAGAAGAGATCAATGCTATACATCTTTGAGGACATTTGTTAGTTTTTAAATAAGAGATGAGGAGGAGGAATATATTCCACATAGCAGAGGATGTTTCAGAATTCCTGAATAATCTTTTTTTCCATTATTGAAAACATAGCATTTTGGAACATGTTGTTCCAAAAAAGAGAACGTGTCTTCCCCTTTTCCATCTTTCTCCTATGATGAGGAACAACACTGTTTGTCCTCACTATTTTCTTTTTTTCTTTTTTTATATTTCACTGATGTGTTTTGGCTTGTCCTCCTTGCTTCATCCTTTTCTCATGGAATTTATTAATCAAGCAATCCATCTTTCCTATATAGCCAGTGCCATCTCTGCAAATCCTACAGATGCTCAAGTTGACTATAAAGTAAACCTCTTTTAAGAGCCTTGGGATGGTGACGGGTTACATAAAGTAGATTATTCCTGTCTGAGGTTTCTGGAAAATTGTTGTATTCTACTTATTACCTGTCTTTGAAATGAAAACATCAAGATAGTTTATCTCTGAAATGCTATTCTGCAGACTATGAGGCAGAAAACTTAATAGTTTCATGAATTCAGTTTAAAATAACAATCCATTTATTCAAGATACCCTCTCCCCTTCTCCACAGGGTGAAAATGTCCTCAATAAACCTATATGTGTTGGAATTATTGTTATTATTATAATTTATTGAGGCCAAAAGTATATTTGGTGCTAAGTATAATAGAGTGGGAGATAGTAGATATGTTATTTTTTGAAAGGTGTTATAATCTAAATGAGACAGACAAGGTTACTTGAAGACTGAAGTATTTTAAAAGTCTGTCTTTATTGTTATTTCTTTTCTTTTGGAATCTGTTCCCTTTGGCCTGGTGTAGATTAACCTAATAGGGCAAGTTGTTATCTCTCTTAGCTATGCCATTTTGTGTGTGTGGGATGCAGGATTCAATTCCCTCTAAACTCCTCAAGGAAACTTTGGTAACATGAATGAGAAACCCAAATCACCAAAGTGTCAGAAAGAGCCACTGGTTCCTTGAAAAATTACTCCTGCCACTCTATCCTTGAAGCATTCAGCCAGGGAGGTGGCAAGACAAATGGAAGGGAAGAAGGAGGAGTATAGTATTTATTTAATTGAGCTGTAAAAGAGAAGGCTGACCTGGAGTTGCAAATATTCCTCATGTGGAGTTGAAGATCATGGCCATCTAATAAAGTAGGCAACTTATGTTCTCTTTAGTGTAGTACCTGTATATAACTCACCTTCTATCTTCAGTTCTGACTGTGTCAAATAAATCTCTGACTTAAAATTTTTTAATGGCTCAGCTTCTGATCATTTTACTAACCTCTTCTATCTTTAAATAAAGCGTATGGGTTACTTTTTATAAAAACAAAACAAAATGAAACAAAAAATTGCATAATCTACTGAAGATTAAATAAGAAGACAGTTTTACGCTGAAGCATAATGGATTTAGTCTCTATATGAGTGCAATTATTCCCCATCAGGGAGGATTGTTTGATATGAGATGAATTATGCACATAGGCTGCAGAACTCTTTTCTTTATAGATCTTAAAAGATAAGATAGAGCCTCATCAACTGAGATGATTTAGGTGAACCCTTGCCTGAAGTAGAAAGATAGACCAGATGATCTCTCAAGGTCTCTCCTGGCTCTTAGATTCTATGATTCATCTATGCTTTCTTTTCCTCACACCATAATTTGTTAGTGAGAGAGAAAAGAGTAAAGAAATATAGGATAGCTTGTTTCAGATTCAGGGGAAGTGAGAAAGAAAGCAGAGAAAACAGGAGGAAACCATCTTTCCTAGCAGAGGTGGATACAAGAAAGGGGAGTTGTATGCAAAAATAAAGGGGATGGTGATAACCTAAAAGCTACTAGATCTTTTAAGTGATATTAGGAAGTTTGAACTGAGGGTGATTTGGGATGAACATAATGCAATGAACAGTTCTGAGGAAGGTCATTGCTCCTATAGAGACCTAATTATAGTTATGCATTACTCACAGGACTATTGGGAGGAAAGTGCTTTATAAACCTTGGAAGTGCTACATAAATGTGACATTCTAATAGTCCTCACTTTATTCTTTTACAACAACTCTATGAAATGGTGCAAGTGGTATTATTATTTTTATTTTACATATAAGAGTGTGCCTGGTTCTTTAGCAAAAGTTATGGCCAATAGGGGCAAAGTTAGAGAAAAACTGAAATATATTAGGAGTCCTTCCACATGTAAAGGAAATATTGCTCCCTTGGAAAATGTTTGAAGCTTAAGATTTCAAATGCATGTGAAAAAAAATCTAGTAAAGAAAAGGTGAATTTCCCCTAGTATATGGGGAAATAACACATGACCCCAATCTCTTTTCTCTAGCCACTCATTTCGTAAAATCCAAACAAGAATCTGGGTAATGTAAGTGTTAGAGCACCATAAGTAAAGCTGAGATTCCTCTTTGAGGACTAAATCATTCTGAGCCAAGAAGAATTATTGATAAGAAGCCATATGCTCCCTATTTGCTTCCAAAAGAGGAACCATACTTTAGAGCCAAAGCCCTGAGGGAGTTCTAGAGGAGAGGCTTCTGTTAATCCCAGACTAAGGGTCCCTGCCCTTTAAGAAAGAAGACATTAACTCTCCAGCTGGTAAGACTACTAGTGGAAAGAGCACAGGAACTCCCAGGCAAGTCAAATCCTGGAGGGGGAAAAGACTGCAGCTGTCCATCAATGAGAGATCCCAGGAATTTCAACAGATTGATCCATCCATCACACACACATTGCCATGTAAAGGACAAGCCCAGGAGGTGAGCAACTCTCAGCCTAGTAGTAGCCATGACTAGTGAGGACCAATCTGAATAATCTTTTTGTTTTAGCCCAATAGTGGATTACTGAGTCCAGCAGAGGCAGTCTGCCCTGGTGAAAACAGCATCTCTGATTTCAGTGAGTCTAGGTAAATAATGGAACAATGCCTCACCTCCTCATAAAATTCCATAGGGAACATTTCTGTAGAAAAAAAGACATTAAGACACAATAGTTCTGGAATTGTGATTTGCCTTAGCCATATGTGTTCCCTATACACGTATCTCACCATCGTTTTACTGTAAGTGTGTATACCATTTTTATTGGAGAGATTTTTGCCTTTGCTGAGAACAGACTGAGTTTATGGGCTGATTGTTTATGGGAAGCAAATCTATGGGGGCTCATGAACCTCAATTTTAAAAGGATAGGCAAACAAAGGATTATTCCTAATTCAAAGTAGTAGCAACTTCTGAAGATCTAACTTCTAATTATTAGTTGCGGAGTGAACCTAGAAGAGTTACTACATAGTTATGATGCCCAAGGAAATTAAATGACTTCACTGCAGTCTTATAGATATTAAATGGTAAAGTTGGGAGTTAAATCCAGGTCTTCTGACTATAAAACTAGTAATCTTTCAGACATATGGAGAGATGCATTTAGCTATGCTTATTTAAACTGATTAAAATGAGAAAAATTTTCTCAAAGAAGTCAAGTGGGGTAATTAAGTGCTCTAGTTATTGGTTCCTGAATACTAATTCTTTCTAGCTTCACCTCTAAGTTATTTTTGTGAATTTGGAGAAGTTTCAACCTCTCAACTTAATTTACTGAGATGATATTTGTCTCTCATGTACCTCATTTTGCAGACCCATGTATTATGTGGGCAGAAAATAAAAGCCTCCTATTGTAATGTTAGTTTATATAGTTCAAAAAATATCAAGAACTATCAGTCATAAAGGAACAAAGTTTTATCATTCTACGGTAATTCCAAATACTGAAGTCTTCAAAATCTTTTTTGGTAGGTTCACTCTATCTTTCCAGTTTTATTAGCAATGACTTCCTCTCAAAACTTTAACCTCTATCCAAAATATCCTATTTGATATTCCTTCTAAGGACATTCTATCTTCTGCTTCCCTGATTTTGCACAGGCTTTCCCCCATGATTGGAATGCTCGCCCTCCTGTCTTCTTCAGTCTTTGGACTCCTAATCTCTTCAAGGCTGAGTTTAAGAGTTACCTCCCTGGAGAGATCTTTCCTGATTCTACTGCTAGTACCTTCCTCTACCTCCAATCAACTTCTATTTATTTTGTATAAATGGTATGTTTATTTTCCTTGGGAAAGGCATTTAATGTGTTTGTAACTATTTCTTTTCTTGATCAAATGAGATAATATATTTATAGCACTTTGGAAACCTTAAAGTGGTATACAGATGTTTCCTATGTAATAATTATTATAGCAATAACAATAATAATGAAATCATAATTTTCTCCTTTCCTTTTTCTTCTTCCTTCTCTCTCTTTCCTTTCTCTTTTTCTCCCCTCTTCTTTTTCTTTTCCTTTTGATCTACCCCTACCGCCAGTGAAAGCAAGCCAATGTTTTCTTTGCATGTACTTAATTTTATTACTTGTTAGGAGAAATGAGGTAATGAGGAGTGAGAAAAGTTTGATCCACTCTTGCCTCTGACCCAAAATGTGTGAGCCTGGGCAAGTCATTTGCTTTTAAGTAATTTTCTAAAATCATAAGTTACAAAGTAATATCTGATTACCCTTCCTGGAAGTAGTTTCTATACTGGGAATTCCCAACATTAATGTAATCACTTGTCTGGGGCAAAAAAAAACAAAAAGTAACCAATCAAGCAAACACAAAGGACCCAAACCTAGTTCCATCCAAAGTTAAATTATGGATTTGCATTGCTATTGTTTATAATATGATTGATATTGGTATCATAATTACCTCCTCTAAAAGCCTACTTTGCTGCCTTGATGTGCTTCAGAGGTGACTGCCATTTGCTTAAGCCTCTGCCAGGAGCACCAGAGCAACACAAACAGATGGGTTTGGGAATGGACTGTGTGTCTATTGTTTAGAATCAGTCTGGATAAATATCCAAAGGGCCTCATTGTCAAAGGCTGGCCACAAAGTGATGCATATTCTAGGCCAAAATGATTAAGGAAGATCATCTAGTGAGGCTCAGAAGGCTAGAGTTTTCAAAAATACAAGCAATTCCCTAACCAAAAGCAGAAATCTCAGACATAACAATAAATAATCCCTTCTATTTGTATAGAAATTTGAAGATGATAAAGAACAATTCACATCAAATGTGCTTTATGTGATTTCATTTGAGCATCATGAACTGTGAATATAATTAAGGTATTTTAGAGGGTTTTTTTTATTATTGCTAATCAAAGGAAGGAATTGAACTCAGGTCTTTCAATCTGTAAAATCCAGCATGCTCTCCACTATACCATGCTGCCTCTCAAAATACATTTATTTATAAATTATCTTACTTGATGCTTGTGATGACTTTGCAAGTTAGGTAGGAGAGATACTGGTATGTCCTATTTAGAGGTTCAGGAATAAAATCAAAGGTTGGTAAGCCTGAGACCAAATTTTAACCCAATTTCTGACTCCTCCTCAAGTGACCTTTTCTGTAAATGATATGATGCTTTTCCAACCAAATATCCTATTTCAGCTGTCCTTTTTGTCCTTTTCCTACTTAACGATGTAAAAAACAGAACAAATATCTCTTCCCTCTTTTGGGTATAACTAACCCAAGCTAAGCCTTCAGGGTGTTGGAGAGGTTAGAGTAAAGTGAAGAAAAGAAGAGGATCCTTTAGGGTATAGGAGGAGGTTATTGGGAGGAGAAAGGAGAAAGTATATGTGGAGAGATGTAGGCAGAAAGTGAGACCTCAGGGACCCCCCCCTAATATTTTCCTTGAGGCCATATAATTTAAATATACAATACTGATTTTTCCCTTTGTCTCTCACAACAGAGGACTGAAGCAGACTAATCAATTGTAAGCATGTCCCAAAAGGAATGCAAATCTGAGCTTCTTTTTTTAACATTTCTTCATCATTGATTAGATAATTTCTGATGTATTTTATTGTGTAGTACTGGTGTTAAAATATCTGGAGATTGCTTTCTGTTGATGTTTTCTCCTAGAGGGAAAATTCATCATATATGAACTAGCCCTTATAATATCAAACCAATATTCTTGTGAGATCTGTAAATTAAATTTTCTTTCCAACTTTTGTTTAATATATTCAGTGTCACCTTGTAAGGCAACTGAGATAATTTTGTGTACCCTATCAATTTGTTTCTGGTTTGACATCTGTGTTTGTTTATAGAGCTTTCAAAAGTGGAGAATTCTGTTGCCAATTGATGTTGATGGTTTTGAGTTAGAGAAGAGACAGTAAGCTTCTAAATGAAAGTTTGTTTTTATAAGTTCTATTTTGTTATGGCTGAATGTTTTTCAAACAAATATTCACTGACTTTTAAATATTCAAACCGAGTCTTTTCATCATTGACTTTAAGAGAATCAGGGCTTGAAACACTGAAAAGTCGTGTCTCTTCTTCAATCAATCAGTCAGCAAGAATTTATTAAGTATTTATTATGTGCCAAGCACTGTCCTAGGTATAGGGGATATAAAGACAAACAAAATGGTCTGTTATCCTAAAAACCCTATATTCTAGCAAAGGAGACAACACAAACACACAACAATATAGATAAAATGAGCTGAATTCAGAAAAGAAATGAAGGCTTCTAATAGAGTTAAAAAGGTAGTACATTTCAGTTTTTAAAAATAGCTTATTCTGTATTCACCTAATTTTCTTATAGTTTCCTTCTTTATATTCAAGTCATTCATCCATTCTGAATTTATCTTGGTGTAGGGTGAGAGATGTTGATCTAAACCTAATCTCTCCCATATTGTTTTCCAATTTTCCCAACAATTTTTGTCAAAGAGTGGATTTTTGTCCCAAAACTTGGGCCCTTTAGGTTTATCATTCACTGTCTTGCTGATGTCACTTACCCCAAGTCTATTCCACTGATCCTCCCTTCTGTCTCTTAGCCAATACCATACTGTTTTCATGACCCCTGCTTTATAATATAGTTTAATATCTGGTACTGCTAGGCCACCTTCCTTCACGTTTTTTTTTAAACTATTTCCCCTGATATTCTTGATCTTTTGTTCTTCCAAATGAACTTTGTTATAGTTTTTTCTAATTCAGTAAAGAAGTTTTTTGGTAGTTTGATAGGTATGGCATTAAATAGGTAAATTAATTTGGGTAGAATGGTCATTTTTATTATGTTAGCTTGTCCTACCCATGAGCAATCAATGTTTTTCCAATTGTTTAGATCTAGTTTTAATTGTTTGGAAAGTGTTTTGTAGCTGTGTTCGTATAATTCCTGTGTTTGTTTTGGTAGACAGATTCCCAAGTATGTTATATTGTCTAGGGGGATTTTAAATGGTGTTTCTCTTTCTACCTCTTCTGTTGTGATGTGTTGGAGATATATAGACAAAATTACAAAATGTAAAATAAATAATTGTGATTATATTAAATTAAAAAGTTTTTGTACAAACAAAAACAATGTAACCAAAATCAGAAGGGAAACAACAAACTGGGAAAAAATCTTTATAACAAAAAACTCTGACAGGGGCCTAATTGCTCAAATATACAAGGAGTTAAATCAATTGTATAAAAACTCAAGCCATTCCCCAATTGATAAATGGGCAAGGGACATGAATAGGAAATTTTCAGATAAAGAAATCAAAACTATCAATAAGCACATGAAAAAGCACTCTAAATCTCTAATAATTAGAGAAATGCAAATCAAAACAACTCTGAGGTATCACCTCACACCTAGCAGATTGGCTAAAATGATAGAAGGGGAGAGTAATGAATGTTGGAGGGGATGTGGCAAAATTGAGACATTAATGCATTGCTAGTGGAGTTGTGAATTGATCCAGCCATTCTGGACGGCAATTTGGAATTATGCCCCAAGAGAGATAAATGAATCTTTCATCCAGCCATACCATTGCTGGGTTTGTACCCCAAAGAGTTCATAGATAAATAGACTTGTATGAAAATATTTATAGCTGCACTCTTTGTTGTGGCAAAAAACTGAAAAATTAGGGTATACCCTTCAATTGGGGAATGGCTGAACAAATTGTGGTATATGTTGGTGATGGAATACTACTGTGCTCAAAGGAATAATAAACTGGAGGAATTCCTTGTGAACTGGAAAGGACTCCAGGAATTGATGCAGTGTGAAAGGAGCAGAGCCAGAAGAACATTGTATATAGAGACTGATACACTGTGGTAAAATCGAATATAATGGACTTCTGTACTAGCAGCAATGCAATGACCCAGGAAAATTCTGAGGGATTTTTGGAAAAGAACGCTACCCACATTCAGAGGAAGAACTGCAGGAGTGGAAACAGAAGAAAAACAAGCTCTTGAACACATGGGTTGATGCCTGCATGGTTGGGGATGTAGACACTGAACGACCACACCAATGTAAATATCAATAATATGTAAATAAGTCTTGATTGACCACCCATGTTAAAACCAGTGGAAATGTGCATTGGATATGGGGAGGATGAAGGGGGGTGAAAGGGAAAGTAAAAACAAGAATCATGTAACCATGGAAAATGTTTCTGAATAAATAAAATATTAAAAAAGAAAAAAAAATAGCTTAACAAAAAGAAGAAAAAAGCTCATTCAAAAGCCTGGAAACTGGAACTATGTGTGAGGAAAAGCAAGAAGTCCAGTTTGGCTGGACTGTAGATACAATCCTATGTGAAGATGTAGAGTATATAAAAAAGAATAGAAGGAGATTTGGAACTAGGTTTTGAAGGGCTTAAAATGTCAAATAGAAGAAACTTGTATTTGATATTAGAGCTAAGCAGGAGCCATTGGAATTTATTGACTAGAAGTGGAACTGGTGGAGAACACTTAGGAGGAATTATGGACAAAGTGTTGGAACTGAAGTCAGAAAGACTCATCCTCCTGAGTTCAAATCTGATCTTGGACATTTATTAACTGCGTGCCACTGGGCAAATCACTTTATTATGTTTTCCTCAGATTCCTCTTCTGTAAAATGAGCTGGAGAAGGAAATGACAAACCACTTTACTATCTTTGCCAAGAAGACCCCAAATGGGGTCATGGAGAGTTGGTCAAGACTGAAACCACTGGACAAAAACAAGGAACCAATGGAATTTGAAAACACATTAATGGAATCTTTTCATGTGATTATGAAAAGGTCTTTACTTCTGTTTTTGACTTGGCATTATCAGAGCCTAGGTCAGTGTCTTGCTATAGTAGTCCCTTAATAAATATTTAGTAAGTTAAAATTATTAGAATTCATATGGAAAATGAAGGAAAGGATTAAAGGAGAGAGCAATAGACTTAGAATCAGAAGACCCAGGTCTTATTCTTTATTGGTTATGGGAATCAAGTTGTTTAACCTTTGAGCATCAATTCCCTTAACTCTAAAATGAGGGTCCTAATACTCCCACTGCTTATCTCCAGGGTTCTTGTGAGGATTGTATTTTGTAAACTCTAAAGCCTCTCCAAAGAACAGTAACATGTGATGAAGTTGTTAACTAATCACATCTGTCAGTTGTTCCAGATAACCTGGATTAAATTTCATCTGGGCCTTTAATAGGTGACTTGAACTCATGGAGACTGCTGGATATTCCCTTATTTTCTTCCAATTTATAGTGGATATCAAATTCTCATTAGCCTTCTTTGTTCTGTTCTTTCCAGTTTATTTTTGGGGGGTCAAGGAGTAAAGAATACAAAAGCAAAATAATGAATAGTTCTTCTTTCTTTCTGTTGTCAGTTATCATTATTGTACCCTTTCTGAATAATGGTTCTATCATTCTGTGATCTTCCACTTTTTCCCAATTTGCCATTCAAACCTCTTTCCCACTTTGTTTTCTTTAGCTTTCCTCACAATTTTCAGCTAATTATGAGCTATAAAACTTTTGACACTGTATACAGGATCAGTACATATTTTTGAACCATCCTTTATCTCTTCTATATGTGGTTTTTAAAAATATGAGTTCACAGTGAGTTTTCTATGTATCGACATCAATCTCTTCTTCTGAATGGAATTGCTATGCTCTGTACTCAAAATTTCATTCCTGAGTTTCTCATTCCTTTTGAGTTCATTTCCCCTAAACTTTTTTTTAACTGTTGGATCAAATTGTCTTAAAATCAAGAGTGAATATCAGATTCTGCATTGCTTTCCTCATTCATGTCATACTCTAAAATGGATTGGTCATTTCCCTGTAATATGCAAATCATTTCTACCTCAATAAATAGTTCCTTCCTGTAGAGAATCATATGCCAAATTAAAATTCACTTGTTAGTTCTTCTACCTTTTGAAGGAACAAATTATCATTAAAGTAATTCAAGAGAGAACTGGGGCATATTCTCAGGTGACTGAAGTCCCAATATCTCCATAATACAATGCTTCTTTGACAGATGCATTACAAGTATTGAACTTTTTTGGCAATTTCCTTTTTCTACATAGGTGACCTCTGGAATAACCCAATCCCAGTATTGCTTCTATTTCCCCCCCCCTTTCATCATTATGGATTTCTCTACAATATATATTCCCCTATCTTTTTCTAGGATTTCATGATGAAGATATCTTTTTTTAAAATATACAATGTTATTCTTTCTCATTTATCAATCCTGATTCTTTTGAAAAAAGTATAAGCTGTATAACAGATATCTGTGAGTTTTATACTCTCCATCCCCTCATCCTAGTCCTCATGTGACCTATGAAGTCAAATTTGCCTCTGCTACTTTAATTTACCTTGTACATAAGTTCCCAAACTACCCTTTGGATTGTTGATACACTCCTTATGCATATAGCTCTGTTCATCTCCCTCCTCTGCTCAAAACCTACCAATGGCTCCTTTGCCCAGCACTTAAAGAACATCATATTATGGTACCACATTTATGTTCCAGCCTCATGTCATAATACTCTACTCATATTTTATATTCCAATCAGCCCAGAGTACTCAGAGTTATGTAGGTGCCTTATAATTTCTCATCCCAAAGCTTTAATCATGCTGTTCCCTATTCTTGTAAGACCTTCAACCCTTTTCTGTTGATTGAATTCCTATCCATCATTTCAAACTCAACTCAAATGTCACTTCCTCCAGGAAACCATCCCTGATGTTCCCTTTCTCCCTCTTCAATCTATAATGACCTTTCCCCATTTTGAATTTCCATCACATTTCATTTGTTCTTTCTTTTTGGCCTAGATTTGTGATTGTATTAGTGTTGGCAGCTCCCCAGTGAGGAAATCTCGGCTATTTATAGGTTTGCTAAATGTTGTTTCATATATTTTCTTATTTAATCTTCACAATACCCCTGTGGAATAGGTGCTATCATTATCCCTATTTTACAAATGAAGAGACTGATACTCAGAGAGGTTATGACGTGTCTAAGTTTACCTTTCATGCCTCCTAACTTGTCTCTGCTATAATGTGTTGTAGTAGCCCCTGTTCCCTTTCTTCTTTTCCCCAAGATGCCCAGTATCTTGATGCTGCCCATAGCTCCCTACATACTCTATCTTTATACCAACTTAGATATCCCTCTCTCCCTCATATACCTAACTTGTCCCCAAATTCTGTCTAATCAAAGATGATAAAAGACAATCTAATCTTATTCCTTTGGTTCAACCAATTTTGTTTCAATTATTCAGTTAAACAAATGTTTGAGTGACTACTATGTGCCAGGTATGGGAGTTAATTAACACCTACAATTATAACCCCTAAAACTCATTTAAAATAATACTTTATATTTATATACTCCTACTGAAGTTTTACTCTAACATCTTAGTGATGAGATCTTTCTGTGTTTTCAAAGACTGCACACCACAAATGATGACAGGTCTTGCCAAACTAGAAAGGAATCAAACATTTGCCCATTGATATCCATTGTTGCAGGACCATTCTAGTCTGTTACACTAGTTAAGAGCAAAAAATCTCATTATCAGGAGGTTGGCCCATCAGTGATTGGCCAAGAGATAAAAAAAAGGACTTTAGTCCTTTTTAATCTTCTCTTTCTTTGATAATGATAATCATGGAATATCAGAAATGTAGGGTAGAGAATACCAAGAATCTTTGAGTTCTTTGGCTATTTATGGACAATGCCCTAACTATTATTACTCTTATATATGAGATATTTGTCTAATGAGTAATGAGTCAGTATGATATTAGAGGGCATGGATTACCTCTATATTGGCATTTTTGCTCTAAATGAAGACATAGGACATAAAGAACTTGCAAGTAATTGGGAGAATTCACAGATTTTCCTCCAAATGATTAAAAGAGTTTACTTAATGAAGCACTCAAGGAACTTGAAAATATAACTTCATGTTACACTTGGTCATCTTGTTTTTCTCTATTCATGATTATTTTAAGTAAAAAATATTACTTTTATATAACGGCAGTTAGCATAGCCACACATCTGTGGTAAAAGGATTATTGCTAAAGGATTTTACATAATTTTGCAAATCAAGTGTACATATTCAGTAACTCTAAAAGTAAGATGCACATTGGAGGGTAGAGAGGGAACATTTTACAAAGCATGGTGGAACATCGGGGTTAAGATTAAGAAAGGATGAAGGCCAAAGCCTTATCAACAACTAACGAGCCTTATGACTCTATATTATGAATACATTTTTCACAAGTATTAGAAACCAATGGACATAATAATACTCATTAAGTATCACAAAAGGTGAAATTGTTAATGACTTTACTAATAGGAAACTGAAGAATACTTTCAGAATCAACTTTCTCTATTCAGTGAGACTACTGACTAGTACAGGGAAGATTAAAATCAATGTGCCAGGTGAAAAGAAATTATAAAAATGAGAATGTATAGAATTATAATAGTCTACACACATATCAAAGTAAGCTGTTATCTCTGAAAGGTACAAAATTGATCAAAGTAAGGACTCAGTTTGTCACCATTTTAAGGGAAGTTTAGATGATCCTAAAGTGGCCGCAATGAAGAGGTCAAAGAATCTAGACTTTGCCTTCACAAACAAATGCTGTGTGTTTATAATGAGCAGAGTCAGTAAACTAGAGCAACGCCATTTTGAAAATCAAATATATTTATACAATTTAAGGACATGATGATGAGAGATTATAAGCCATGTTATTTCACAAAATGGTCAATAGGATTCTGCATTACAAAAGCTTGGTGTGATGCCCAACTAAATCATAAAATCTTAAATGCAGAGATGGGGAAGAAGGCATATACTTTCAATCACAAGTTTTTCCTTGCAATGTATATCTTTAACATGAAAAATTATCCAATTGTTGCTAAGAATCAAAGTACCAAGAACTCTGAAGAATCAAAATTACAGGTAATGCAAAAGGAAATGAAAGTGCATATTGTCCTTTTCTGCCAAGCTTCCAGCCATAGAATTAGGTGCAGCCAGTGAAAGCTATAGAAGTGTATAAATAGATTTAAGGTCAGGAAGACCCTTTGTGCAAATTAGTGCTATTCAGAAGCAGAAGCACACCTCTATCCCCGAGTGCTAGGCACATGGTAGGCACTTAAATTTTTTGTTGAATTGACTTGAATCATGGTTTAGTGTGTTTCCCACCCCTAGACCTCTTTTAATAGAGGCTCAATGACAACTTGTTGGAGATGTTGAAGAGAGGATTCCTATATATGTATGGGTTATTCTTCATAGTACCTGGATTTCCTCCCAGATTCTATAAATCTATGCTTTTGTGTGAGGGTATAAATCGGGTGCAATATATTATAGCAGTTATATGTATGATATGTGATATAAATAAAGCATTATTAGTATATGAATGAGCATAAAAGGTAAAGGGGCCAATCAAATAATGAGAGAAAGGGATAACACGTAGGGCATGCTGAATATTTCTTAGTTACTTCAAAATAAGAAAAAAGTTTCAAAGGATGGCCCCCAGGGCACTATATTTGATTGACTGTGGACAACTTATAAAAGAACCATAGATTCATTAAATTCAATCCTGCCCCCTCATTTGACATGAAGAAACAGGGACACAAAATATTCAAGTGATGTGCTCAGAACCACATAGTTAATAAGTATCTAGGAGAGGACTTGAACCCAGGTTTTTCTGACTCCAAATCCAGTGACTCATAGAAGGAGAAGGTACCAATAACTTAAAATTTGCATGATGACCAAGATTATGTATTTATTGAATACTGAATAGCTCATGTGGTCTTCACCACAATTCAATGAGGTAGATGGATAAAATAATTGGATAAAATAATTCATGCTAAGGTGAAAAATCATTAAATCTTATCTTCATTGATATCCTTCTGAAACTTCCTTAAGCAATTATTATTTCCTCTGTTAGAAATTTTAAATCTTTTTCTTTTTTCCACCTCTTTTTCATCTGCTTACAAATATACTCATCTACTCAGTATTTAATTTCTATTCACTTTTCTTGCTTATCAAGCTTCTGCCCCATTGCCCTACACTCTGCCCCTAACCTTTATTCATATTAGTGTAGGATCTGTATGAGACTTGTATCCATGTAATTCAAGATTGACAATGAGACAAAATGAGGCATTCATAGGTCATTTAACAATAAGTAAGAAGAGGCTTACTTAGCCATAGCATAGAAAGAATTCTTACCAAGAATACTCTAACACTTGGTTTGGGTAAATGGGGTTCCTCTTATCTCCATATGCTAATGAATCTGCTTATCAAGGCAGAAGTGATCTTGAGACACTCTTCATGTCTAAAGGGATCCCAATTCCACAAGGGCGAGTCTTCATATGACCTTAAGTGACCAGGAAGCCATGTTAATAAAGTCAGGAACTACCAACAAAATGCATTAAGGAAAACAAAGCTTGAGCCTTGGCCTCGAGGTTAATCATATTCCAGGGACAGCTTTTTGTAGCTTAGGAGTCTACTAAAACTCTTTTGTCAAAGTTGCCATTGACCTTGTAATCACTAATCACCAAATTCACGGATTCATATTCAATATTCTTTTAATTTAATTTCTTTGAATTATTTGTCTCTGTAATCAATCTTCCTTCTGGACAGCCTTTCCTTCTTTAACCTCAGATATAGCACACTCTCATGGTGCTTCATGGGGTCCATGGACAGATATCAGGAGCATCTATGAATTTGAATGGGGAGACAATTATATCTTTATTTTCATTGACCTTTAACTGAAAATTAACATTTCTTTCAATTATTTAAAAACATTATTCTTATAAGGGGTCCACAACTCAAAGAAGGTTAAGAACCCCTGCTCCAGTGGATTCTCTTCTGAATTCCTCACTAATAGTGCCTAATCTTCTATACTGGGCATTCTCCAGGGGTCTACCCTTGACCTCCTTTTAATCTGTGTATATTCCCTCTTTTCCCAATTTCTTTTTCACTTCCATGACTTCAAGTACCATTACTTATGTACATATTTATATTTCTATCTTTGACCTCCATTTGACATTCTAGATCCATAGCTCTAAATGCCTCTGAGACATCTCCATCTAGATACTCCATATGCACTTTCCCACACAAAATACCTAAAACTGAGCTTATTTTCTTTCCAACTAAGAGCTATTCTTTCTTCTGATCCTATTATGTCTGTCAATAGTATATCCATTCCTCTACTCTTCTACTTGAAACTTGGATTTTATAGTTTATTCTTTTATGTCCTTCAATTCCTGTAACAAATTAGTTACTAAGTATTCTAAGTTCTACCTCCATAATAATTTTCATATCAAATATCCCTTCTCCTTTCCTATTGGTAATGCCCAAGGCTCAGCCCTCACTGACATCATTTATAATATTGCGATGGCCTCCAAACAGTTACTCTTTTTTCAGTCTCTCTCCATGCTAGTGCCTGTTTAATATTTGCCAAATGATTATACCTTATGTAAATAAACACACATATATGGGTATCATAAATATATTATATATATATATATATGGATCAATAGAGTCATGTGAATTGTGAATTGTCTCTTCAAAATTCTCTGATACTTTTTTTTGCTTTCAGTTTAATTTAAAATATCCTGCTTGGCACTGAAAGCCCTTTACAGTATGATTGTATGCTGCTTTTTTGTATTATCTAATACTATTAATCTTCAGATAGTCCAAATTCTTGCCAACCTGGATTATTTGTATTTAAAAAATACTTGTGTATTTCTGCCTCTCTGTCTTTGATAACATTGTTTCTTATTCCTGAGATATAGAGGTGTTGTCTTCCCTTGGTAAATGGATTTTCCTTTTCTGAAATTTCACTATATCAGTGGTACCAAAAACAAATTGAAATGGCACCAGTATATTGTACATAAGGATCTCTGTGAGTAATTGACTTAGAAAACACATGATAATATTATCTATATTTTTTATGTTTTTATTTATATTCTTGAATTTTTCCCGATTATGTTTTAATCCAGATATATATGTCCTTGGGAATGTTGTAGGCCCTTATAAATGAAAACTTGAGACTGTTTCTTCTTATTTCTTATATATTTATAATTTATAATATTTGTTTTAAGTTACTTTCTCCAACTAGAGTCCACACTCTTTAAGGGAAGGCTTTATGACTTTGTAAATTTTGGATCATTCTTATTATCTAGTCCCATCCATTTTGTTTATCCTTCACTTCTAATTTCCTTTTTGGATAAGATAGATTATTATGCCAAATTGAATGTGCATGTTATTAGTGCTTGCTCTCAATTCCAATGAGAATAAGGTTTGAGCATTGCTTGCCACCTGCCTATATTCCCTTCCACTGTATGGATTGTTAAATGCCTCCTCATGTGAAATAAATGACCCCCAATTTTCTCTCCTTTTCTCTTTTCCCAGTGGATTCCTATTTCTTATCCCTAGATTTCTTGAATATTGTCCCATCATATTAAAGTTATTTCCTATTCTCTCTCTCTCTCTCTCTCTCTCTCTCTCTCTCTCTCTCTCTCTCTCTCTCTCTCTCTCTCTCTCTCTCATTACCTCTCCTGGATCTATTTTCCAAATCAATTGCTTTTTTCCAGTGAGAGATTTCATTTTTTTCCATTCTTTTGAATTTGTTTTATTGTTTCCTTCTGTCTCATGAAGTTGTTAGCTTCCATTTTTCTAATTCTAATTCTTAGAGAGCAATTTGCTTCTTTGAATATTTGTATTTCCTTTCTTAGGGAGTTATTTTACTGTTTGAGATAGTGTATTTCCTTTTTTAGGGAACTGTTTTTTCCCAGTAAGTTTTTGCTCTAAGCTATTG
>NC_058132.1:586971679-587059354 GCF_016433145.1 Gracilinanus agilis | reverse complement strand
TGGATTTTCTCTCTCTCTCTCTCTCTCTCTCTCTCTCTCTCTCTCTCATTACCAATTGCTTTTTTCCAGTGAGAGATTTCATTTTTTTCCATTCTTTTGAATTTGTTTTATTGTTTCCTTCTGTCTCATGAAGTTGTTAGCTTCCATTTTTCTAATTCTAATTCTTAGAGAGCAATTTGCTTCTTTGAATATTTGTATTTCCTTTCTTAGGGAGTTATTTTACTGTTTGAGATAGTGTATTTCCTTTTTTAGGGAACTGTTTTTTCCCAGTAAGTTTTTGCTCTAAGCTATTGACTTTTTTCTATTATTTTCTTTTCTAATTTTTCTTCTAAGTCTCTTATTATTAATATTTTATCCCTTTTTGGAGCTCTCCTAGGTGATTATTTTAGGCTTGATATCTTTTCCCATTTTCCTTTGAAATTACACACATTTTCATTTTTGTGTTTCTGTCCTTTTCTGAGCTTATATTTTAGTCATCTCATTGAAATGTTTTTTCTAGTGTCAGGGTTTTTCTATGTCTTTGGTTAATTTGGGGGTTATTTTCCCCACTTGATTTTGTCTATATGTTGAAACTTAGCTTTGTTCCTGGGAAAAAGGATATAATGTTCTGTGAGCTTGTAATGTGCCTACTATTGGCTCAGCTATCTGGGTCTCATATTGAGTGCTCTGAAGAGGCAGTCTAATTAGTTGACTGTGTGGAGATTTGCAACTTTTCAATTTAGCTGGTTTGATTTTGGTTTTGCCTAATCCTGATGAGGCTGGACCCTATTGGGCTGAGTTTCTCTGATTGATGCCTGTCCTGGTTTGTATCTGTTCTGGCTGGTCTATGCAAGGCTGTTTTTTTTTCTATTTTGTATCAGTATCTGCTTTCACCCTGCTTAGAATGGACTGAATTGACTATTCTCCTTTCTCTACTATTTGTGCTATATCATGGCCAAGTTCCACTGAGACTTGTTCAGCATTCTCTCCTCTTACCCTAGTGAAATGAATTCTTCTTGCTGTTTCTCAATATTGTTTCGGGCTGGAGCACTGCTTCACCCCTTTTACTGTTGGTCCTCCTGTTCTAATATTCATTTTGAGGCATTTTTGTTCTTCTGTGGTCATTTAGACGGTAGTTGGTGACCTCTGAGTGTTCATTATTTTCCATCTTGATCTGTTTTGCCACTGCCACAGTCAGACTTTCTATTCTTATTACCTAGTTCAGTGACTTACAGTAGGTGTTTATATGAATTGAATAGTCTTAGACTTAACATTTGGGAGTATTTATATTTTAAAAGTGGAGATTGTTGACATAAATAATTCTAAAATCAGTGGAATGGAGGTAAGTAGGAACAGGGGGGTGCCTAATTAAGTCTGACACCCTTAACGCTTCATCACTCTAATACTGTGGTTCCCAAACTTTTTTCACCTACCGCCCCCTTTCCAGAAAAAATATTACTTAGCGCCTCTGGAAATTAATTTTTAAAAAATTTTAATAGCAATTAATAGGAAAGATATATATATTAACATTTCTACCTTTTTCGTAAAATATAGTAAAGAAAGGTGTAATTAGAAACATTAAACTTTGAAATTATGAAACTATTTATTGAACTCAGAATAGAATGTAATACAAAAAAAGTTAAAATATTCGAAATCACCTTAATGAGAAGGATAAACCTGGTGTGCTGCTACCAATTTAGTAATCCTCAGCTCTATTTTCTTCAGCAGTAATCTTAAATCACTGCAATTGACTATTTGCCATTGGTTTCTTTTTTTGTTAATAAATTTGTTACCACACTGAATCCACGTTCCAAAGTGCACCTGTGGCCATCACTGCCCTCCTGGATTGCTGCAGCACCCATCAGGGGGCAATGGCTCCCACTTTGGGAATCACTGCTCTAATATATAGCATTAGAGAAGAACATTACAGAGAGAAAATACATATTCTTCTTTTAGTATTATGGAAATAACCATAAGCTCCTGCCTATATGGTATAATCTGAGAGTTCTACTATAAGGCCTTGTCTGTCCCATACTAGGCCCCTTACTGGTCTGCCTATTCACCAAAGTACTATATCTAGCATGACATTATAACCATTAGAAATCATACCTCACAAGTCTCTATAGAAAAGGCATTTGCCAAAAGGACATATCAACTAAGGCTGTCCACTCATCAAGGAAAGGCTTTGCTACTTTAAGAAAAGTGGGAAGGTTTGGTCAGGCATAAAGGGAAATATCAAGACAAGACCAAAGGCAGAAAAAATTGGGTATTTAGGCAGATTGTACTTCCATGACTAATCTAGTCTGTTTCTATGGCTAGAGCACAGCACATTGTAGTGATTGTGCCTTTTGTTTTGCCATGAAAAAACTATTTTTTCTATGGTGAATGAACAGCTTCCCATTACTCTGTCCTCTCTTTTTACACAAGGCAGCTGGGACAGGTCAGATACTTTTTGTTACCACTGAAATTTGGTTTGGATTATTTTCATGTTGCAAATGAAATACTCCATAAAGAAACGTTTATTGGAAAGTTGGAAGAGAAGAAAATAAGGGGAGAGGGGAGGAATAGCTATGAGTGATATTGAACTAGAACTGGCACTCTGTCATTTGCTTCTATCAAATGCGAAGGCAGAAAATAAGAGAGCACAGGAAATATTTCCTTTTTAACCATACTTTCTTTTAAATAAGGGAAGAGAGAAGAAAAATGAAAACAGGAGAGAAATAAAGTGAGCAGAGAGAACTAAAGACAAACTGTCTTCTTCATTTATTCCCTAGGCATTGGAAAAAAATAGATGGATGTTGCTTGTGCAGTGAGAAGTTGGTGGGCAAGGTCAACCTCACTTGATCCTTTTCCATGGTTGGTCAACTTTCCTGTACTTAAGACAAATTGGCCATTTTGCAGAGGTAAGCAGTCACTGTTGGAATGATTAGATGAGTGAAATGTTTTTCTCTTCTTTGGACAAAATACTCTAAAACCTATTGCTGTCGTGTTATTGACTTTAAAGTCTCTCACAGAGACTCTTCCTCTGACCTCTACCTTGATGGAATATAGTGAAATACACTTTATGCTCTTGTTAGATACATGATTTCAGGCATACAACTTTGTCTCTCTAGTATTTTCCCAAGCAAAGCATAGAATTCTTTTCTTTTTTTGGCAATGGTGGGAGACGACCTCAGAGAATACATAAAATGCAAAGTGCCTCATTTTTATAGCAGTTTACATTATTTCTATATTTTTCCCTGAAAGTGTGAAATTACATATCTTAAAATGGAATCAGCATAGTAGTTTTTTATCTTTTTAAATATTTAGGAATACCCAGCGTTTATTTTCTGGCTTACATTCTCAAATATTGTTTTATAGAAAAGTGTCAGTAATTTTTTTTTCATTTTTACTAAATTTCCACATTCTTATAGAATTGAGACTATTTTGGTCGTCTCCTATGGCATTTACCTATTCATCAAGGATGAAAGAACCATTTAAAGTAAGTTGCTGAATCATAGACTTTTTAAAGAAATATGTCTGAAAAGTACTGGAAGGTCACTTATTCATTTATCCTTCCACTAATCCATCCATTTATTCATTCAACAAACATTAAGTGATAATGAGGTTCTAAGAATAGAAAAAATGTAAAACTCAGTGAGAAAAGGTCTCTGTCCTCAAGGTGCTTGTAATCTATTAGTACTTATGGCCCATTTCCTTTTTCCAGGTATGGGGCAACTGAAAACAAGTCACATCTCTTCAAGATATTGTCTAAAATTGTATTTCTGTATGGAAAGTAAAAGATAGAACAAGGGATTAGGACACAATTTTCTTGTAGGTTTTTTCCTCTAATGGGACTTTAATTCAACATTTAAATTAAGATACTGTCTATGATTTATATGTTAATTAATGAGACTTCTATTTGAAACTTTTTTCTGATTTCCACCCCAGTTACTATAGCTCTGCTTCCTAAAACTAATTTGTTTTTTATATCCATATTTATAGCTATATCTATACCTATAGCTATCTATCATTTTTCTATCTTTTTACCTATGGTGCATATTCTTATGTAAACATATCTTCCTCATTAGAATGTAAGTTCCTTGTGAGTATGGATTACTTCAATGTATTCTCAATGCTTAATATACTCCCTGGAACTTAATAAAAGCTTTTGGAAATATCGATTAATAGTAAATTTCTCTTGCTTTCCCTTTGATCCAGTCATAACACTGCCGAGTTTGTACCCCAAAGGAACAATAAGGAGAAAAAAAACTTGTACAAAAATATTTATAGCCTCACTCTTTGTGGTGACAAAAAATTGGAAAATGAGGGAGTGTACATCGAATGGGGAATGACTGAACAAATTGTGGTATATGATGGTGATGGAATACAATTGTCCTTAAAGGGAGGATGATGTGGAGGATTTCAATGTGAACTGGAAAGATCTCCAGGAATTGATTGAGAGAAAAAAGAACCAGGAGATCATTGTACACATCATATATACCTATATATGGCATAACAGAATGTAATAGACTTCTGCATGCAATGATCCAGGACAATTCAGAGGAACTTATGAGAAAGAACTGTGGGTGCAGAAACACAGAAGAAAAACATATGATCTATCACATGGTTCGATGGGAATATGATTAGAGTTTTGCCATTAAAAGATCACTCTATTGCAAATATGAATAGCATGGAAATAGGTTTTGAACAATGATACATGTATAACACAGTGGGATTGCTTGTCAGCTCCAGGAGGGGAGAGGGATGAGGGATGGGAAAAATAATTAATCATGTAACCATGGAAAAATATTTTAAATAAATAAAATTTTAAAAAAGAGTAAATTTCTCTGGGAATAAGACATGGGATAATCTATAGCATCTACAATAAGGAGAGGAACAAAGGAGAGTACATTTCACAAAAGTAGTAAGAGAGGGGCTAAAGAGGAAGGTAGGATAGAATTCACAGCCCAATTCATAAATTTCTAGCAGAAAAAACTTATTCCTCTGCTATAAACAAGAATACCTCTATAGTCAAAGAAGATGTACTTCATAGTAGCAGGTGATAGAATTAGGAAAGGTCAATGAATGGGCACCAGTGATGATTTTCTAGTTGTTCTAGGCATTTCACTCAAATGAAACTGAATTTGGAGACTAAGGAAATTTTTAGAATAGTTATAGGTTAGACTCTATGAGATATTTGTGAAAGAGAATTCTTTACTCTATTTTCTATCTTGAGTTTACTCTGTTTTCTATCTTGAGTAAGTTAACTTACTTAGTGGTTCACTAGACTGAAGACAGGATTAACTCTCCCAAATCTACTTTTAAATTGAATCAACAATATATCACCCTACTTAGTACTAAGGTGAGAACCAGAACCTAGCAAGGTATTTAGAGAATTCACAAGTCACTTAGAGAGCTCCACCCTTTTAACTCAGTCTCAAACTTGTGAAATGTACTCTCCTTTGATCCTCTCCTTCTTGCAGATGCTATAGAATCAGAGTTGACACCTTCAGAGGATGAGAGGTGTGAATCCCACAGACACAATATCCTGGGCAGTGCTAGACAATTTGGAAACTCTGATTGGCCCCTGTGAAGAGGGGCAGGGACAAGAATTCACCATAAAAGCAAGCCTGAACTCCCTCAGGGCAGATTGTCTTTGAGAAGATAGTCTGAAGAGATTGTCTTCTGGAGATAGTCTTCTGACTGGGGAGAGTCTCCAGGGAGCTTCACCAGAGACTGCAGCTTTGACTGTGGGCTTAGAGCTCAGCTTCAATTTGGCCTCTGACTCCTGGACTACTTCACTGAGTGCTTGAAAGGCTGACTCCTTTCCTAATTTTCTAAGAGACTAGTTTCCATTTTGGAGGAGGCCTTGTAGTTACTCACTACCAGCCTTTCAGGTTGAGAGCTAAGTAATCCCGGCCTGTAATAAGCAGACTCAGAGTAAACATTTAGGTTGACAGGATAGATAATATCTCTAACCTCTTCACATTTTTCTACTTTATTGTTTCCCCTTCATTTTGTAAATATTTGTACATAAATTTCTGACTTGAGGTATTATAAATATTGGCGACCACATCATTTCATAAAATTATTGTCCAAACATTAAATTTAACCCTTACACATTGGTGGAATAAAATGGAGGATCAAGTGTCCAAGAGAGAACATTACTTGTATTTCTTTGTGCTTGAATGGAAGTAAAAGTTAAAGAAGGGCTTCTGGGTTAAGATGGCGGCAGAGTAAAAAGCAGCTGCTTAACCTCTCCTAACCTACACATATAGGACTCCTCAAGGGGACATAAAAACAAATCCAGATGAATGAAGGGACCCCACAACAGGTTGCAGCATTGAATTTACATGGCATTGGGGCACTTCCATGCTATAAGGACGTGAAATAGCTCTACTAAAATGTGAGCTGAGCAACCCCTTCCTTCCCCCACACACACCAGCTACAGGGTCAAAGCCAGAGCACAAGAGTTAGAGCAAATTTGGGACACCCATTAAGCAGCTACCTGGGGTCACTAGGGCCTGTTCCTGAGAGCAGCAAGAGTTAAGACCTCAAAAGGCTAAAGAATGCGTGGACTTTGAACACAGACCCTACGCGCAGGCTCAGTTGCAGCTGCAGACATGGATTCTGAGTGTGGGCTTGGACTGTGGGTGGGGACCCAGTGCAGAGGGGTGTATGACTGTGGAAGCAGCACCCTGAGACTGTTAAAGGAGCTTCAGGCAGAGGAACAAGGAAGGGGACCACCAGGAGGCTTGACCCTAAGAACAACTAGACCTGAGACCTCAGGAGCCTAAAGATCTCAGACAGACACTGGGCATGAGGATAAAGCTGAGAGGGCCCTGGGCTAACAATGGCGAGCCAGAGACAAGAACGCCAGAAGAGAAAGATCAAGAAGAAATCTTTAACACTCAACAACTTTAACACAGAAAAAAACCAGGCAACAGAGCAAACAGCAGAGAACAAACAAGTAATCATATCCAAACCTTCCTAAAAAAATGAAAACTGTTCACAAGATATTGAAGACTTCAAATCTGAGATTATGAGAAATATGGTAGAGAACTGGCAAGAAAATAACAGTTTAAAAGGCAGAATTTCACAATTAGAAAGTGAGGCTCAGAAATCAAATGAATTGATAAGCAAATTGAAGACCAGAAATGACCAGCTAGAAGCCTTGTAGAACCAAACAGACCAGATTGAAAAGGAAAACCAAAAGATTATAGCTAAAAACCAGTCTCTAAAGGCTAGAATTGGGCAATTAGGAAAAGATGCCCACAAATCAAAAGAATTGATAAACAAATTGGATACCAAAATCAAACAGCTGGAAAACAGGATAGACCAAATTGAAAAGGAAAATCAAAAGAATATAGCAGAAAACCAGTCTCTAAAGATAAAAATTGGGGAAGTAGAAGCCAATGATCTCTCAAGACAACTAGAATAAATAAAGCAAAGTCAAATTACTGATAAAATAGAAGGAAACATGAAATATCTCACTGAGAAATTAACAGATCAAGAAAACAGGTCTAGAAGAGATAATTTCAGAATCATTGGTCTTCCTGAAAAAGCAGAAATTAATAGAAATTTGGACTCCATACTAAAGGAAATTATTTAGCAAAATTGCCCTGAAGTTCTATAAGAGGGCAATATAGACATTGAAAGGATCCATAGATCACCATCTACACTAAACCCTGAAAAGACAACCCCAAGGAATATAATAGCTAAATTCAAAAGCTTCCAAGTAAAAGAAAAAATTTTACAAGAAGCCAGAAAGAGACAATTCAGATATCAAGGAACACCAATCAGGATCACAAAGGATCTTGTAGACTCTACACTAAAAGACCGCAAGGCTTGGAATATGATATTCAGAAAAGCAAGAGAACTGGGTCTACAACCAAGGATCACCTACCCATCAAAACTAACTATATACTTCCAGGGGAAAGTATGGGCATTCAACAAGATAGAAGATTTCCTAGTATTTGCACAGAAAAGACCAGGACTAAATGGAAAGTTCAATATCCAACCACAAAAACCAAGAGAAACATGAATAGGTAAATAAGAAACAGAGGGGAAAGAAAGAAAACTCACAATTTTTAAATTTTCCTCTTTAAGGGCTTCAATAAGATCTAATTATTTGTATTCCTATATGGAGAAATGTTATGTGTAATTCTCTGTAGTGAACTCTATTCACTATTATAGTATCCACTATTATAGTAATTAGAAGAATTATTCACAGGGAGAGATTGGAGTACTAAATGGTCTGATGATAAGGGGGTGGGTAGGAAAGAGGGGGGTAAATAGTAGAGAACACCAAGAGAAACTTGAATGAATAAGAAAAATAGGATATTCTCTTACACACAAAGAGGGCATGGGAAGGGGAGGAGATGAATACTATTAAAAGAAGGAGAGGAAAAGAGCATTAAGAGGTAATATTTAAACCTTACTCTCAGTGGAATTAACCCTGAGAGGGAAGAGTAGCTATATCCATTGAATTATACAACTCTATTTAACCCTACTGAGAAAGTCAGAAGGGATAAACCAAGGGGAGCAGAGGAGTGGGGAGGTCAAAAAAGGGAGGGGAGGAGAAGGCAGAGGGAATTCATTAGGCCTTAAAAATAAAAAGAGGGGAATAACAAGGGAGGGGGTAGAAAGGATAGTAAATCAAGGGAGGGGACAAGGGTTACTGGTTTAAAACAAATCACTGGTTAAAAAGGAAATAGCCTAAGAAGAAGGGGTAGAACTAAGAGAGGATACCAAAATTTTGGGAAATATACAACTGATAATTATAACTCTGAATGTGAATGGGATGATTGATTATACTAAATTAAAAAGCTTTTGTACAAACAAAAACAAAGCAACTAAAATCAGAAGGGAAACAACAAATTGGGAAAAAATCTTTATAACAAAAAACTCTGACAGGGGTCTATTACTCAAATATATAAGGAGTTAAATCAATTGTATAACAAATCAAGCCATTCCCCAATTGATAAATGGGCAAGGGACATGAATAGGCAATTTTCAGATAAAGAAATCAAAACTGTCAATAAGCACATGAGAAAGCACTCTAAATCTCTAATAAATAGAGAAATGCAAATTAAAACAACTCTGAGGTATCACATCTAGCAGATTGGCTAAATGATAGTAAGGGAGAGTAATGAATGTTGGAGGGAATGTGGCAAAATTGGGACATTAATGCATTCCTGGTGGAGTTGTGAGCTGATCCAACCATTCTGGATGGCAATTTGGAACTACACTCAAAGGGCTATAAAAGATTGCCTGCCCTTTGATCCAGCCATACCATTGTTGGGTCTGTACCCCAAAGAGACCATAGATAGAACAGACTTGTACAAAAATATTTATAGCCATGATTTTTGTGGTGGCAAAAAACTGGAAAACGAGGGTATGTCCTTCAATTGGGGAATGGCTGAACAAATTGTGGTATATGCTGGTGATGGAATATCATTGTGCTCAAAGGAATAATAAACTGGAGGAATTCCATGTGACCTAGAAAGATCTCTAGGAATTGATGCAGAATGAAAGGAGCTGAGCCAAAAGAACATTGTACACAGAGACCAATACACTGTGGTAAAATAGAATGTAATGGACTTCTGTACTAGAAGCAATGCAATGATCCATAACAATTCTGAGGGACATATGGATAACAACCCTACCCACATTCGGAGGAAGAACTTCAGGAGAGGAAACACAGAAGAAAAGCAACTGCTTGAACACATGAGTTGAGGTGGACATGATCGGGGATATAGACCCAAAACTACCACACCAATGCAACTATCAACAATTTGGAAATAAGTCTTGATTGATGACACATGTTAAAACCAGGGGAAATGTGCATCGGCTATGTGGATGGGGGGTAGAGGTTGGAGGGTGAAGGGGAAAGTAAGAACATGAATCATGTAGCCATGATAACTTTTCTAAGAAATAAAAATTATTTTAAAAAATAATAAAATTTTAAAAAAAAGAGTTAAAGAAGCAACTTACCTTCTTTGTACCTCTGAGTAGTATGTAGCTCTACTATGTGGACTAAAAGAATTGTTACCCTCCGTTTGTCACATAGGTACATTGGTAGAGCAAGTATGTTAAAATCTATGAAAAGATGCCAGTCTACAAACTTAATGAACAACATTATGATTCAAAACTTGCACTTGCTTCTTAAATAAAACTGTGGACAAGAATTTGTACATTTGAAATTTTACTAATAATTACTTTAATTCTAGTCCATGGCTTACTGCGAAACAGTTGGCAACCTTCTTTGCACCACAAATTAAGTCTATTGTTGGTAGTCTCAACAATGAGTGTGAAGAAAATTGAAAAACTAGACAAATGGAAAATTCTGTTACCTAAAACATATGGGATATTCAGGGAGGATTAGCACCTTTGGCATGAGGAGTTGCTTAAGCAGTTTTCAGGGATTCTCATCTACCTTTGGTATCCACCTGTCATCCACTTCTCCCCTACAGCTCCAAGAAACTGTAACACATGCAGTGGCCACATTATAAAATCCTCTTAGCAGCCAGGCTAAACCAATTTGAGGGTAAACAATAACCCCCAAATTCCTCATTGAGTTAGGGGTATATCTGACCAAAGCACATGAAAACTTTCCTAGAAGGAATGGATTGAGGAGAACTATTTTTTCCAACAGCCATGAAGATGATGTTTTGAATGTGGTGATACATCAGAAATGCCAAGGTCATCTACTGTATCTCAAACCATCATCAGTCATGTTGACTTATGTCTTATGACTGAACTTTAATGACTAGAAGAAAGAGTCTATCCACTGTGCTATGAGTCAAAACATCATCCATTATCCACTATTTTACTATTCTATTATTTTATTATCTTATTATTTTGACTATTTTATCTACCTTCAAAACTTGTGGCAATGGACTAATGACAAAGCAGCAGGTAGAAATACTATGGAACCTGTAGTCACAACAATGAACTTGAGTGTCCCAAGCCATAGAGTTCTTTTCTCACTGGACTGAAGCAGCAGTGGGATTCAGTAGTCCCATGGATATCTGAGCAGTTTTTTTAAAGGACTATACTGCTCATCACTTAGCATGAGCAAATGGTTAGAAAAGATGCCCTAAAATTGTTTGTTTCACCCACCTTGGCCTGCTTACTCTGGAAGGTGAGGATCTTACCTTTGCTCTAACCACAAAAAAAAAGTACAAAAATTTTTGCAAAGATGATATCACACACCATTGGTACATGGGATGTGTGTATACTCATAGATAACATGAAATCCAATAGACCTAAAAGATGAATAACTGTTATTGCAAGAGAATTCAGCATGTATAACATCCAAATAATAGCCCTGAGTGAAACAAGGATGACAAATGAAGTTCAACTTACTGAAGTCAGAGCTGGATACACATTTTTCTTGAGTGGCTGATATGATGAGGTGTGTCATGAAGCTGTTGGTTTCACAATCAGATCTAATCTAGTCAACAAGCTTGTATGCTTCCTAAAAGGAGTCAATGATAAGCTTATGGCAATGGATGGTTACTTGTAGGAAAGTGTCACACCACCATCATCAATGCATGTGTTCCCACCCACCATGATAAACAATGATGAGATCAAAGAAAAAAATTTATGAAGACCTGGAGACCTTCATTTTCACTGTACCAAAGGAAAACAAGCTTGTAATTCTGGGTGATTTTAATGCCAGAGTAGGCACAGACTCTCAGACATAATAGGGAAGTTTTTGGAGGAAGAGGGTTAGAAACACTTAAGACATGCATCTCAGGACCTGCCTAACACCAACACTGACTTCTGCTTAATCAAATGCAACAAAACATCATGGATGCACTGTTGCAACAAGCACTGACATTTAAAAGTCTATGATGTTGTAAGGAGAAGAGACAGGCAGGATGTGAAAGTAATAAAATTCATGTGTGGTGCAAAATCCTGGACTGATCATTGACTTATTCTCTCTAAGTGAAACATTCCATTCAATAAAAGCAGTGGACCCAAAGCAAGATGAGTACTAAAAGACAAATAAAAAGCTGAGCCAATGCATAGTTAGCAGCAATGGAGGAGAGAAGGAATGGGCCTTTCAGAGATCTGACTACAGTACTACATTTACTTATCTGGACTAGAACACTCATTTGTTTCATGAAAATGATGGGGAAATTCAGAAGCTGCTAAATGAAAAGCAAGAACTCCAACAGGATAACTTGTCTTTTTCTAAGAAGGCAGCATTTATCTCCATCAAAAATAAAATGCAAGTGAAATTTAGAGAGGTACAGGGTTCTTGGTTCAGTAAGAAAGCAGATAAAATTCATTTTTATGCTGATAGTAGAACCCAAAGTGCCTCTAAGATTCTCTGAAGACTATTTATGGGCCAAAGACCTCTGCTCCATCTCAACTACTCATCACTGATGGAGTCATACTGATCAGAGATAGGGATATGATCCTCGAGAGATGAGAGTGTTCTCAACAGACTGTCATTAGCTAATGCTAAAGTCATTGTCTAAGTACTTCAGATTGAAGTCAATACTTCTCTGCCAGAACTTTTGGCTGAAGAAGAGGTCTTGAATGACATTTGGCTCCTCTTATGTGGCAAAGCACCTGGTGCTGATTCCACTGCAGCAGAGATCCACAGCAGATCTCAAAAGGAAATCCACTGCTTATACAGAAGTTGACTGACATCTTCTGGGCTATATGGCAAAAGGAGGTTATTTCCCAAGGAAATCAAAGATGCCCCACTTCAGCTCTATCAAGGAAGAGGAAACAGGTCATCCTGTGACAGTCATAGAGTGGGGGTGGGGTGGCAGTGTCTCTTTTAATTATTCTTGTCAACATTCTCACCAGAGCCCTCAGTCAGCTGATCCTTCACCTGGAAGACGATCATCTACTTCAGAGCCCGTGAGATTTCAGAAAAGACTGAGCAATGGTCAACATGGTTTTGCTGCCTGAAAACTTTAGGAGAAATTCCAGGAGTAGAACAGTGGTCTCTCCATTACATTCAATGACCTGATAAAGATCTTTGATACTGTCATTAGTGAGAACTTAAGGAGGATCATAGCAAAATTTGCTTGCCCAGAGAAATTCTTCAGTATTGTATTCCAGTTTCATGTTGGCATGCTTGCACTTATCCTCCATGAAGGACAATGCTCTCATACTTTTCTAGTCACTCATGGAGTGAAACAGGTCTGTGTGCTTGCCCCTCTGCCATAAAATTGAATAGCAAAAAAATGCCCATTTCCACTTAAATTGTCTTAAGAAGATATTGAAAATTATCTGCAAAAATAAGGCACTAGATAATGAGGATTTTCTTGAGCTGAACTTTCAAGCATTCAAACCCTACTGCAGAGAAGGCAACTCTGATGGGCTGGTCATTTACCCTGAGTGCCAAATACATGTTTCCTTAAAAGGCTATTTAATGGAAAACACACACAAGGCAAGAACTCACACAGAGGTCAGAAAAAGCAGTACAAGGACACTTTCAAGGTGTCTCTGAAGAACTTCAGTATTGACTGTAAGACATGAGAATTGATGGCATAGGACTGCCTAGCATGGCATACCCATATCAAAGAAGGTCTGTGTTCCATGAGCAAAGCAGAATTCCAGTAGCTCAAAATAAATGGGAGATATGCAGATCTTGAGACATTTCCATCTGAAATATTCAAATAGATTGCTTGGGCCCAACCTGAGCTAGAGCCTACTGAGACCCCATTAGACTGATTAACCATAGTCAAATGCATGGTACCTCTCCCTAACATCAAGATGCTACTCTGATGCTCTTCTTCGCATACAAAGGATGAACAACAATAAATTATACATATATATATATATGCATATACACACAGGTACATATATATAGATATACATATGCATATAAATATATGTCCAGATATTTGTGCATATAAATGCTTGTGTATTATTGCATACATGTATGTGATACAAATGTCATGGCTAAAATACCTGACAAGGAAGTTTGAAATACTGATGAGAGTATGAAGATTTCTCTTCTTCATCTTAGATCTATCCATTATATTCAAATGTGGCTCTTTCCTTTCCTATAATGGAATTTATTTTGGTTGGTTAGAAATGTACTGAGACTGAATCACCACTCCTCTCAGTTTTGGCTAATTGATATGCTCCCTCAGTCCCCACCCATGAGAACTTTAGATTTCTAAGAAACATGTTCCTCTATTTTAATATATAGAATTTATCCAGAAACAGGGAGACAAAGCTTTGGTTAATAATATGGATTTGTTTTGTTGAACAATTTCTTTTTTCCCTCCTTATCAATCTGTGGTTTTTTTTTAAACAAATCAAAAAACAGAATGATTTGAACAATACCTCTCTCCTCCACATTTTGTAGCAGAATTCCCCAGAACTCCCCTCCCTCGGATAAATTTCCTTGCCAAGAATATTTGGGTTTTGATGGTGTGTAGTTGATATATCTGGGTTTATAAATTCTGGCATGGATGAACTAAATGTTTTTTGAATTATTAGAAAGAGAATCATTGTTCAAATGAGAGATAGTGAGCACAGTGTGAAGATAAGAACCTAGAGAGGTATTCATTAACATTCTTAGACTGTCAATTGTTTAATCTTATTTTCAGAAAAGTCATCAGGAAACTCCCACTCCACAATAATAATAATAATAACAATAACAATACTATGACCTCCAGCAGGGAGCTAAAAGAAATATAATGGCATCATTTGATTTATAGTAGAGGAAAATTGTGCCAGGTTATTTCCTTGGCAATGAGCCAATTCTTCAGGCTTTATTCACTAGAGAGTAAGATTATTGCCTCATAAAACAAGAGAAACTGTCCAGTTATCCCTTAAGTAGAACACTATTAGCTCAGAGTCTCTCCTGGAGTTAACACTGTCACCAACCCTTTCAAAGTATCTTTCATTTCATTTAAAAGGTATCATTTCCTTCTTGGGATGGAAAATATATTTTGGAAGTCTCAACTTTACAGCTTAGTACCTATACAGGTTTTGTGATTCAAGGAAAATTCCTTATATACAGTACAAATACATATATACACACAAGCACACACATATTTAAGTCATTTTTAAAAGTACACAAAAAAGGAATTTTGAGAATATTTCAAATGCCAGAAAAAAGATTTCAGTGATTTTTGTAAGATTTTATGTTTCATAAAAAACCCTTTGTTCTAAAAATAACAATTCACAAAAGTGAGGGCTGCTTTTCATATTTTACAGAGATGTTATGTTTGTTAGATTTGGTAGAAACTGTTTTGTAAAAATATTCATCAAATGCAGATAATTTCTTTTGAAATATCTGTCCTTCCCCACCTCCTCACTTCTTGTTTTCAGCTATATGTTTATTTAGAAATAGCTTCCTTTCATTTTTCGTTTTCCCCTTTCACATGAGCAATAGATTTAGCTACACTCAGGGTCATGCCTCTATTTTTGCTTGCCAACCAACATGGGGCAAGAATTACTTCTGTTCATTCGTTCCAAGGGCAAAAGGAAAGTTATATCTATAAGAGAAGAACTATGATAATGTTTCACAGAATATGGGATAAATCATTCTTCCCTGAAGTCAAGTCAACAAGCATCAATAAAGCATCTCCAATGTGCCAGGCAGTATTCGATGCTATTCTTACCTCCAACCTGCCTCAGTTATGCTGAAAGTTGTCAACCAATCAATCAACCAAGGAAATATGCATTTATTAGGTACCTACCATGTGCCAGGATTTTTATTGGGTGTTGTGCCAGGCAAAAACTCATTTGGACTTGCAATCAACTCATAAGCAGAAAAGAAAATAATGATATACTTTCTCTAACTGCAATTTCTTTCTCTTGAAATTTCTATGAGGTACCTCCTAACTATATTCTAACTGGGGCCCATGGTATCACTCAATTCAACTTAGAAATGGCTGGAGAAATTGAATAAAGGGGATCTTGGTGGCCACTCTGTATCGATATAAGGTTTTCTCAGTCTAAGGGGGCATGAATTGTTAATCAGCTTCTAGTCAATCAATCAAGCAGCACATATAAGAGTGTGACAGACAAAATGCAGTTGAATTGGATTGGCTATTTCAAGAGTACACAAATCATTCAGACAAGTGAAAAATGTTCTCCATTCAGTTGATCTGGTATTTTTGGCTGATTTTTTTCATAAATATTTGGACATCAATCAATTAGACTGTGTGATGATTTGATTAGGTTGAAAGGACGAGGCTAACCATATTCTATCTGGTGGTTTTGGTGGTAAAGACATAGCTGTGATGAGCTATTGATTGTAAAAAAGCTTTGACATTTTGAGATAAGATGTGTTCCATGACTATCAACTAGTAATTAGAAAAAAAAATAGTAATAGGAGGTACATGAAGATGTTTCTAAAAATAAAGCCAGTGTTTGGGAAATTATTAAACCACCAAATATTCATTGTTCCACTACCATGTTTTTTTATTTGATTATGTTTTCCAGATTACATATAGATACATTTAAATTTTTTATTTCGGTTTCATGTAGAAACATTTTTTGACAATTATTTTCTGATGCTTTAGGATTCAGATTTTCTCTCACTCTCCCTTTCCTCCCAAAGCTGAAAATAGCCTGGTAGAGATTATACCAGTGTTTTAATGTAATACATATTTCCATATTGTTCATTCCATGGGAGAAGATCCTTAGCATACATATAATAAAACACTCATGAAAGAAATAAAGTAGAAGATGTCATGCTTTGATCTGTAATCAAACTCCAATAGTTCCTTCTTTGGCTATGGATAGCATTTTCAATTATGTGTCCCTTGGGGATATCTTGGGAATTTGCTTTGCTGATAATAGTTTAGCCCTTTACAGTTAATCATTGCATATTATTTCTGTTACCATATGCACTGTTTTCTTGGTTTTGCTCACTACATTGAGTCAGTTCACAGAAGTCTTTCCAATTTTTCTGAATTCATCCTGTTCATCATTTATTATGGCACAATAATATTCCATTTTACCATATACTACAACTTATTCAGCCATTCCTCAAATGATGGATAACCCCTCAGTTTCCAACTCTTTGCCACTACAAAAAGCTGCTAAAATGTTTTTGTACAGGTTGATACTTTTCCTTTAATCCTGATCTCTTTGGGATATAGACTTAGTAGAGGTAATGTCAGGGGAAAGGCAATTTTATGGCCTTTTCAGCTTGGTTCCATATTGCTCTCCAGATGGTTGTATCAGTTCACAGTTCCATCAATAGTATATTAGTATAAAATCAACAATTTTTCCATATCCTCTACAACATTTAATAGATAGACTTTTTAATACTTATTTTCTGACACTTTGTGATCTATCTTTTCTCTCTCTACCCCAACCATTACTCTTCCCCAAGTAGGCAATATATGAGTGGTACATGTGCTATTATAGAATATATATTTCCATGTTCATCATGTTGGAAAAGAATATAGCTATTACTTATACAAGAAAAATAAACCTTCATGAAAGAAATGAGGTGAAAAATGGTTTGTTTCAATTTATACTCAGATTCCATCATTTCCCATTTTGACTTTGGATAGCCTTTTTTATTGTGAGCCCCTTAAAGTTGTCTTAGATCCTTGCATTGTGGTCAGTATTTTAGTCGTTCAAAGTTGATCATCATATCTTATTGTGGTTAGTATGTTCTCCAGGTTTTGCTCATTTCACTTTGCATCATTTCATATAATTCTTTCCAAGTTTTTTTGTGATTCTGTTCATCTTTTCTTATGGTACAATAGTATTCCATAACAATAAAATACCACAACTTATTCAGTCATTCCCCAACTGATGAACATCCCTTCAATTTTCAATGCTTTGCCACCACAAAAAGTACTGTAATGAATATTTTTGTACAGGTAAACTCTTTTTCCCTATCTTTGATTTCTTTAGAATACAGACCTAGCAGTGTAAAAGGGTATATATAGTTTTATAGACCTTTGGGCATGTTTCCAAATTCCTCTCCATGTATCAGTTCCCAGCTCCACCAACAGTATATTAGTATCTCAATTTCCCTACATCCCTTCAAAATTTATCATTTTCCTTTTTTGTCATATTAGTTTAATCAGTATGTTTTAAATTGCATTTCTTTAATTAATAATTCTATGGAACATTTTTTGTACTACTAAAGAAAGTTTTAATTTCTTCATCTGAGAACTGACTTTATATCCTTTGACCAGTGATCATCCACCCTATGAAAAACCACTATATTTTATTAAGAGAGCCACAAAATTGAATTAATAGTCTCTGACCTCAAGAAGCTCACTACTATAGGAGTTGGGGAGGAGGTATGACAAAAGTAATTAAAATTCAAGGAAAGATGTAAAAAAGTCACTTAATAAGAGTACACATTAGCAAGGGGATTCCAAACAAGGAAAAAGATTCCTGCTCAGAGAATCAGGGAAGATTTTGTAGAGAAAGCTTCTAATGATCTTGACTGTGATAAGTAGGTAAGTTTGTAGCAGACTAAACTGAGAAAGAACTGTGTATTTCTCTGTACATGAATGTGGTTGTTTTTAGATTAATTTATAAACTTTGATTTTATTGATTAATCTTACACAAATACATAATTTCTTATAAACAATGTTAAATTTAGGTTGTATTTTGTATTTGTGTGTATGATTGAGAAAGAAATGGTTACAGGGAAGATGTTGTAAAGAATCATTTTAATAACAGAGTTTTCTATGTATTATTATAGTTTTACAGTCATCAAAGGACAAGTAAAAAATTAAAAATAATATACAAACCTTGGTTTGGATTATCTTCATATATGGGTTTGGTCTTTAGTAGCACATTCCAACTTCTCCCATAGTTGACTCCAGGCAATCCAAGGAAGTGAATAGTAGGGAGCATAGTAAAATGACTTGAGAGTTTTTCTTTGTATGCCAACATAGATAACTGGTGATGAATATTTGTTATCATTTGATCAATAAACTATTTCTTCTAAAAGGTGATGTTTAAAGGTATAACAAGGAAGAAATGTGAGTTTCAAATAGTCAATAAAAATATATACTTTTCTTGGGTATTGAATATAAAAAGGAAGTATAATTTCATTGGTGTGAAAACCAGATCTAAACCTGGGCAAATGTAAACAAAAGGGCATGAATCCACATCATTACTTCAAATCACAATTTGGTTTTCATAATATGTATCTGTCCTTTGGGTTAGTGTTGAGGAGCATGTCACTGATCCTACATTTGGAAAAAACAGAGTTGTAGGTTTTTCAAATTTATTCAATTATAGAGGCTGCTGGGTAGCTCAGTGGATTAAGAGCCATGCCTAGAGACGGGAGGTCCTAGGTTCAAATCCGGCCTCAAACACTTCCCAGCTGTGTGAACTTGGGCAAGTCACTTGACCCCCATTGCCTACCCTTACCACTCTTCCACCTATAAGTCAATACCCAGAAGTTAAGGGTTAAAAAATTATTCAATTATTTATGCACTCTTTAAATCAGTGTTTACACAATAGAAAATGAACATATCAAACTCTTATCCATATTTTTAAAATTATTCTGAAGAACCAATCAAAATAATTCAAATTACTCCCAGTCACCCAACTATACCAATATCATCTAGGCTACTACCTAATCAATCTTTTTCTGTGTGTTATGTATACAGTCATAGATATTTTAGGTAATTTAGTCTTTCAGACATACTTTTTTCATTGTTATCAAGTTAATTCAGGAAATGTGTTTGGTTTTTTTTTTTAACTTGAGTTATATGAATACCTTGGGCAGGTAGGTGACTCAATGGATAGAATATTGGATCTGAAGTCAGAAAAATTCATCTTTGTGAGTTCAGATCTAGTCTCAGACACTAGCTACATGGTCCTGGGAAGGTCACTTAATACTGTTTGCATCAGTTTCTTATCTGTAAAATGAACAAAAGAAGGAAAAGCAAACCATTCCAGTATCTTTGCCAAAACAAACAAATAAACATAAAAACAAACTCAAATGGGGCCATGAAGATTCAGATAAGTTTAAAAAAGGACACAACAACAATATGATTTGTTATGGTATAGCTAAGAGATATGAAATTCAGACTAACAAATACCTTCTTTCAAAATGGCACAGAAAACCAAGACATCTAAAAAGACTTCTGTATTCTTCCCATTTCTTTTTTAGTCTTTTGAGTTTTTCCATGGAATTTTCACTCATATCTATTTCTATCCTAAGCTTCAGCATTAAACAAAAAAAGTTTTAAAATCATGGTTTCATCATTATTTTACTACATACACACTTGTAGGAGTTGAAGAGGCTTTAGTATGGATGTATTTTTATAGGGAAAGGAAAGCTTTTTCTTGGCTATGTTGTGAAAATGAAAACAATGAATTCCTTTGGCAGCAGTATTGCCCAAACTGACCTCACTGAATGGTTTTTCTGTTTATCTCCTGGTATGTGGATATTATGAGAGGGGCACCCACAGGGTCTGATAAATAGTCACAGTCATAATTCAAATTCAATCTTTTCACTGAGGTCCAATTTCTCTGTACTTTAGACTACTGATTTTGAAAGTTGAGAGAGAAATATGGCCCAAAAAGAGGCCCTTTCAACTGGAAATGTTGATTTTTGTACATTTTCAATTAACTTTTCATGAAGATTTTTTTTTAGCAGACAAGCATAAAAACTAATGAAAGAACTGGAGGAGTTCTCAGGTGAGTGGCTGATGGGGATTTTCTTCATCTCATTTTTCTTTCTTTGCCTCTGCATGTGGATTCAGTGCTGATGAAAAGTGTTAGGCAGAAAGCCTTTGTACTTGTAACTAATCATGCTGAAACTAGAACACAATAGAAATAACATACATGTTATCTGGACTTTTATCCTTCTAACCTATCTTAAAGGTTCACTACTTTAGTGGATGTGTAGCCAGGTAGTGTGTGACCAAAGACCTAACAGTGGTAGTCCAAATTGTCAGTAGGGGCTAATTATGCATAGGGTTTCAATAATGTCGACAGCTGTATTTTATAAGCTGGGAATCTCAAAAAATTTCCTTTTTATAATGAATAAATATGGGTTCCCTCAGCCTGGATACTTCATTTATTCAAAATATTAATATTAATGTAGGGTTTATATCTATCCATGAAAAAATAATTTTTGAACTGCCAAGAAGCCAGTCAAGAAATTATTGACAAAGAAATTGAATTTAAGGTATTTTCAAGAATTATATAACAAAACCTATATATCCAGGAAAATTGTAATATAAGAACACATTAATTCAGATCATTTTATTAGACCAGTTAGGTGTCTGCCACCTAATCCTAATTTACTGCATGATTTTGAACTAGTCACCTAGCTTCTCTGAGACTTCATTTTCCTCATCAATAAGGTTCAGACAAGATGAGTTTTCTGGTCTCTTTTTTCTTTTTTTTTAATTGATTAAGGAAATGTTTCCATGGTTACATGATTTATATTCTTTTCCTCCCCTCATTCCACCCCCTCCCATAGTTGATACTCAATTCCACTGGGTTTTACATGTGTCATTGATCAAGACCTATTTCCATATTATTGATATTTGCACTAGGGTGATCTTTTAAACCAGTGATTCCCAAAGAGGGTGCTACTGCCCTTTGGTGGGTGCTGCAGTGATCCAGGAGGGAGGTGATGGCCACAGGTGCATTTATCTTTCCTATTAATTGCTATTAAAATTTAAAAAAAATAATTTCCAGGGGGCTAAGTAATATTTTTTCTGGAAAGGGGGCAGTAGGCCAAAAAAGTTTGGGAATCACTGTTTTAAAGTATGCATCTAAAATCATATCCCCATTGACCCATGTGATCAAGCAGTTGTTTTTCTTCTGTGTTTCTGTTCCCACAGTTCTTCCTCTGGATGTGGATAGTGTTCTTTCTCACAAGTCCCTCAGAAATGTCTTGGATCTTTGCTAGAGTAGTCCATTACATTCGTTTGAGCCAGTGTATCCATCTCTGTGTATAAAGTTCTCCTGGTTCTGCTCCTTTCACTCTGCATCAATTCCTGGAGGTTGTTCCAATTCACATGGAATTCCTCCAGTTCATTATTCCTTTTAGCACAATAGTATTCTATCACCAACAGATACCAGGATTTGTTCAGCCATTCCCCAATCGAAGGGCATCCCCTCATTTTCCATTTTTTTTTTGCTACCACAAAGAGCATGGCTATAAATATTTTTGTACAAGTCTTTTTCCTTATTATCTCTTTGAGGTACAAACCCAGCAGTGGTATGGCTGGATCATCTGGTCCCTTTTCATTCTATGATTATATGATCCTATCTGACATGATAGCCCTGAAGGAAGACCTAGAACTAATACATTCTGTTGCAGCAGCTACATGATATTAATTTATATGAATAGGAATGTCAGTAAGTGACCCAACATGATTGGGCGATGGTATGAAAGATCAGAGAATCTTGAAGGTTAAGATCTAAAAAAGAGCTAGAGAGTCACCAAAGTCAACTTCATTTATTTTGCCATTTTTCTAGGATCTGCCCTTTCTCCCTTAGTTTTCAGGGTTGTGAAAGGATTAGCAGAAGTCTGTTCACCTTGGAAGTTTTGGCTAATGGCCTAACATCATTGACACTTTCCTTTTCTGCTCTGTGGAGGTCTCCCAGGCTTGGACATAGACTATCAAATCAAGGTAGCAAACTCAGCTTTGGGGCAGCAGGAGTGAGAATTGGGTCGAAACAAAGTTTCTGGATGTCAATTATTTTTCCCTTTGTACTATTTTCTCTAACAATGAGAACCTGTTTCACGTTATCAAGGAGCTTAGCAAAAGCGCCCATGAAAGACGATTGCCAAAATTAAAAAAAAAATAATTTCAGCACAGATCCCACTACAGACATTTGGATGGGATGCTTGCTTAGCAGATTGTCCATAGCCCCATAGGAACACCCATGACTGCTTAAGACAAAAGATATGAGTTTGTGGCTTTGCTCAATCTGGGCTTCAAAGACAAAATTGAAAGTTACACTTCAATAGGCTTTGGATCACTGGGAAGAAGTTCCCGCAAATGATATCACAGCTCAGGTCATTAATGGTTCTCTCCCTTCACCTCACATTGCAACCTCCATGTGCAAGCTTCTAATTAGTGTAGCTCAGACAGGGTAGGTTTCTGATGCCAAAATGTGTGGAAAATTTCCAAAGATTCATTTCCATTTTAAAGGGATTTTAAATCAGTACCTGAATCAGTTTCCCTTTAAAGATTCCATTCCCCTGTGTGTTGGGGGGTTTTTTTGGGGGGGAGTAAAGGCCTCCATTTAGATATGTAAGACTTTTCTTTAAAATCCTAGCTGATGCTACCTAATCACAAGTTATTTCATTTGTATTGATCATAAAATAACAATATGCTTGGTAATTTTTAGGCCCAAAGAGATCCTTTTCTAGAATCTGTCTTTTAAATACTTTCTAGGTGATCTTTTAAAAAAAACCTTGTTGTAGAAAAAAAGACATTTTAATAAAGTAACAAATAAAATTTCTTCAAAGTCCTTGGGAGCAATGGGGGCTCACTTTGTTCTGTGACTTTTGTACCTTTTAGATAATTACTTATTCTACACGTCAAAAATGTATCTGAAAAACACAAAAACTTGGGAGATTGTGAATTTCTCCATGTGACTTGCCTCTCAGAGTATGAAGCAGGAGATGGAATCACTCTAAGACATAAGAAATGGAACTACTTGGTTACAATTGCTAATGTCTTGAAAAGCTAATGGGACTTGGAGTGATCCCATTTTTACAAGTGTGGTTATCCATCTGTAACACATACCACTTTCTTTTCATATTGGACTCAGACCTGTCAATCAGTTTAGAATGATAAAACAAATTTTTTTTCTGTTCTTCTCCAGTCTTTTTTCTTCTTCTTTTTCATCATTTTACTTAGGGGCAGATGGCACATTTTTACCAGCTTCTTTCAAATTCTTTTGGTTTTTAAGGAATGACTTTAAGATCCCACTGATGATCATGGCTTAAATTGTTTTTGTAATTAGTCTGGATAATGAACTTCCCACTGAAGCTTTAGTAGATAATGATGAAGCTGGTTGATATCAGTGGGTACTGTATAAGAGCTAGAGGAATGATAGGAATTATGGATTCCATCCTCACATTTCAAAGACCAAATCCCAAATGGTTTAATCATCATCAATGTCAACCTTTGCCATAGCTTCATTCTGCATGCTATATGGCATAATGTTGCATTTATATTCAAGCCTGACTTTGACATTTTCTCCTTCAGAATAAAAGTGCTCTGATTAGACAAAGCAACTGTCAGGTAAAAGGGGGAAAAAAAGGAAAGATATGCACATACAATCACCATTTCCCTGATAGTGATTCTCCCTGTCTTAGTTTGCCTACATTCATCTAAAGTTGTGTATATCAGGCAGAGTAGTGATCAAGAGGAGTTATTCATAGGTATAGGTTGAATTTGCTAATGGTCTCCTTTTGAATAGAAGCAGCAGGGCACATTAGTTAAGAGCTGGCCTTAACATCAGAAAGACCTAGATTTTAGTTCTTCCTCTGATATAGACTGTGTGACTCTGGGCAAGTTATTGAATCAATGCTCTAGGCAAATCTTTAAGATTATAAATTGCAAAGAAGGTGCCAACTTCCATTAGTCTATTAGAATGTAAAGTCTATTAGGGATTGTTTAATTCTTTATACTCCTATACTCAGCATCTAGCAGAATGCCTGGAATATAGCAGATGCTGAATAAATCCTTGTTGGTTGATTGATTGGTAGAGGGAATTTGTTCATTTAAAGGATTCCCTATATGAATGAAATCACAGGTCTATTAACTATCCCTTATCCCTTTCCTTATTTTAATTCTAATTTCTATCTCTATCCTTTCTCCCTTCCTTTTTGAAATGGGTCTTCTTCAGTAATAGGAAAAAAGGTGAGAGGTAAGCTTTCTTGATGTATATCAGGGAAGGCTCTGGGTATCCCATATAGATAGGATGACATTATTTTATCCACATTCTACCTTTATTACTTCAAAATTGAAAACCCTAAATTCTATCAGTATTGATACTTTTTTTCTTTTATATGTTATTGAATAATGTTTGGGAACTTCTATGTTTGGAAAAACAATATAATACATTATGTTTAATTATATTACATATTAAAATATGATGCATACTCTAAATAATATATGTAACATTATATGTCTTTCACCGACAGTCAAGTGAATAGATTCTGTGCACTTCACTGAAACAGCATCTTCATTGAGAATCCAGATAGGTCTCGGATTGAATTAAAGAGTACCACTGATTTCTGCTATCTTCTCTCCATGTCAATTCTGTTTCATCAGAGTATTTCATAAATTCACCAAATTGATATTGGACATCTTAGCTTTAGGGGGACTCTTTATAATTTAATCAATTGACAAATATTTATTGAGTGCTTTCTGTGGTCAAATTAATGTCCAAGGTGACATGCAGGTATGCATGCATTGTGGGTTAAGTAGACCAAGCACAGTAAGGTAGGAACATAGATATTGAGTGAGAAGAGATCTTAGGTACTGTCTAGTTAATAGCATCCTTATTTTACACCTGAAGGAACTTGAGGCCAAGAGAGGTTATATGAATGATTTGTCCAAGGTCACACATGCAGTAAGTATGTTTTTTTCCCTTGCTGTACACATATTAATTTACTACTTCAAGGATCTATGACTTCATTGGTCTGAATGCTTACTCTATTGGCACAAAGTCTCAATGCCATCTATCAGCTTCAAAACTTTTTGTGGCTAAAGAATATGAATTACCTAATTTTCACATTTTCCAGAGTAGTCATTCCAAACTCAACTAGACTGCTGTTCAGACAATGGGAATCCATACCATTTCGAGTGCAAGCAGTACCCCCATTTAAAAACAAAAAAAAACACAAAAAAACCCCTTTTAACAAGTTTTCCTTCTGTAATCATGACATTTCCCTCCCCTGAATATAGAATGAAATGAGATTCTTCCCTTTTCAACAAACTTGACCCTATAATACATTAATGAGTAAAAGGTACCAGACTACTTTTAGTCACTGTCATATTCCAGTTGAAGTGGGGTTACTAATCACTATTTTATAGACCAAAAAATGAAGTGCTTAGAAGCACCTATTATAATTAATATTGTACTAAAGAGTACTAGGTTTGGAGGATAGATGACTGCATTTAAATCCTTACTTTTCTTGTTGGTATCTATGGGAATCAAGGGAAGTCACTCCTACTTTTTAGCCTTCAAATTCTGCATTTGTAAAATGGTGGGAGTGTGGCTAGATAATCTCTAGCACTATTTGAAATCTATTGTCCAATTATTCTATAGTATCTGCCAAATATTTCATTCCAGATCATCTTCCCAGTACCATGAGACAATGAAGCAAGATTTCCACAGTGTGATTACTTATATTATGAAATGACACAATCTAATATTTATACAAGTTTTGTTGTTAACTCTTTGAAAGTGGAAGCCATTCCATTCCCCCTGCCTTACCCCCCTGTATTCTATCTTAGGGCCTTGAGCATATCTGCTCAATAAATATTTTTATTTCACATGTTGACTTTTTATATGTGTGTGTGTGTACTTGTGTTTATTATTAGAAAGACAGCATGGAGAGTTGGATAAGAGAGTTAGTCTTAGAGTAAGGAAGACCAGTGTTCAGGTCCTGCCCATGCCACATAATGGCTTTGTTAGCCTAGATATGTTGCTTAACTCTTCAGGTTCATTCCTCCTCCTTGCACCCAATTTTCTAGACTACAATGAGCAAAAAAGGTGTGAATCTTTTGGTAAAGGAAGTTTCCTTTTCAAAATCAGCTATACTGATGAAATCACAGGGGAGATACATATGTATGTATAATACAATTATATATAATACAATAATATATATATATATACAAATACATAGTATATGAGACTTAGTATTTGTTCTCTATAAGGGAATCAGTTAAGAATACAAGGACATATGTGAAAGAATTCCTCTCCTCAAAGTGCTTACAATTTAGGTAGGGAGATATCATATAAACACAAGGAAAACTAAAAATATAAAAAATGTATATAAAAATCTAACCACAATTTAAAATATCGATATAAAAATTGCTATTAGGCAATCCGTGATTAATTTCCCAATATATAATATGTGCTAAGTTTTCAGGAGCTAGAAAAGCTACTATATGCTTCAGTGATCTGGGAAGTCTTCCAAAGTAATATTCCTGTCAAAGCCCTCTGCTCTTTGCAATCTAACCCGGGTTGAACTTGGTATTATATCATGTATAAAAGCAATAATTTCCCTTTCATACTTTCTGTTTTTAAAAATTTAATCTTGATCTGTGATTTCATTATGATAGTAAATTCTCAGTATAGAACCTGCACTGTTGTAAGTGGACAATTCATCTGTAACAGTCTTAAAAAGCTGATGGAGCACTTAGTGTCCAATTATAAAACTGGTGTTCTATGCACTCCTTGATGATGCCTCTCAGTTAACATAATGACTTTTTTGCTTTGATGCCCCTTCTCCCCCTTAAAATTCATTTCCAAATAGAATCTTCTCTCTTCTTAATAAGCCTTCTCTTCTTGTCAATCTTGTCAATCAATCAACAAACATTTGTTAAGAGCCTATTGTGTACCAGGCACAGTGATAAAAACTTGGGATACAAAGAAAGACAAAAAGTCATTTCTCAAGTAGTTCATAATGTAATAGGGAATATAGCAAACAAACAACTAGGCATAATAAACCAACTATATGCAAGTTAATTTGGAAATAATCACCAAAGAGTATGGTAAGGAAGTTTGGGAAGACTTCCTGTAGAAGGTGAGATTTTAGCTGGGACTTGAAGCAAACCAGGGAAACTAATAGGCAGGGATGAGGAGGGAGAGCATGCCAAAGATGGGGGATATCTTGAATTGGGGTTAAAAAAAGAAAAAAATTTAGCACAATCAATGGACACACTGATTTTGTCTGACAACATATATAATAGTCTATACCCATAGTCCATTGCCTCTCCAATGAAAGGAAGAAGCTTTGTTTTCTCAAATCAAATCATATTCCAGGCCAAATGCAGTCATTTAAATTACACAACAGCTAGTAATATTTTAATGTTCTTTACATTAACATTGTTATATACTATAATATATGTATATGTTATACACTCACTGAACATATTATTTTCCTGGTTCTGCTTTTTCTATTCTGCATTAATTAATGTCTTCCCACATTTTTCTGAATTCCTCATCTTCATCATTTCTTATATCCATGTGATATAATTTATTTAGAGCTATCCTCAGGAAGCCATTCTCTTATTATTGTTTTTAACCACTTTTGTCACCACAAACAGTACTGCTATGAATGGTTTTAGCCCATTAAAATTTCAAAATAATCTACCTTCTTATCTTTTTTCAGAAAAGTCCAGTACACACACACGCGCACACACACACACACACACACACACACACATATCAAGTTTCAATTCAACAAACATTTATTATACCTATAATATACAAAGCCTGTGATGGTGGTGTCCTTACAAAGACAAAAATAAGAATTGCTAACCTCAAAGAACTTACATTGCATTGTACTGGTTCAGTCCTCCTCTCTTGTCTTTCAATATTGAATCTATCTCTAACAACAAGACTCCCTCTTCATTGAGAGAGAGACAGAGAGACAGAGAGAGAGAGAGAGACAGACAGACAGACAGACAGACAGACAGAGACAGACAGACAGAGACAGAGACAGAGACTGAGACTGAGACAGAGAGAAGAGAGGTTTTCATTAGACTTTATCTTCCCTTTTAGCCAATATCAGTCTCTGCTTCCTTATCAGCCAAACCCTTAGGGGGAAACAAAAGCTATAGTCAAGTCATTGTCTCACTCCCAAGTCACTCTAATTGCATTATTCTTAAAGGTCTTTCTTCAAATTTACAAATGATTTCTTAATTGTCAGATCTGATGATATTTTCTCAGTCTTCATCCTCCTGTATCTTTTGTTTTCCTCCACCAGTGCTGGTCTTTGTCTCTTACTGGATGCTCTCTCCTGGCTCCTTCTGGGTTTTTATAATAATATTCATGCCTATTTCTCAGTACTACATGTTAACCCTTTCTACTTAGTCTCCTTTGCTAGTATACCATCCACATCACACCTTATATCTAAGTGTGTAACCTAAGTCTGTCCTGCACCCTTTTTTCTTTTCTCTTTATATTTTCTTCCACTGACTTCATTAGTTCCCATGAGTATAACTATCATCTTGGCAGATGATTCACAGAACTATATTTATGGGTCTATTTTCTCATCTGTACTTCAATCTTGTATTTCCAACTTCAAATTGGACATTTCTGACTCCTACCCAGAGTTATCTGAAACTCAAAGTGTCTAAAACAGAATTCGTTATATTTCCCTCAAAACTTCTCCTCCTCTAAGCTTCCGTGTTTTCTATCCAAAGTACTCCTATTCTTCCAGTTTCACAGGTATATTTTTTGTTCTTTTTTATTTTTATTCTGTCACTATGGTATCTTGGAAGCCATCATCATCATCAATGCATTTATATAATGCATATAGGTTTGCAAAAGCTAAAAAAAATAGGCTATTTCATTTTATTCTCACAACAACCCTAGGAAGTAAGGATTATTATTATTCCCACCTTAGAGATGAGGAAATGGAGGCAGAAATTAAGTAACTTTCCCAGAGTCACCTAGCTAGTAAGTGTTGAGATCAGAATTGAACTTGGATTTTCTTCTTGATTCTAGGTCTATTGCTTTTCTTAGCTCTCTTAGTAAGCTAGAACCAATTGCTTCTATCCCTTCTTCAAATTAAGTTCTCTTAAACTCTCAGATAAAATGAACTAAACACATTATATACAAGTTGCCCAGTCATATAGGTCCTTTTAAATTTTAGTGATTGTATTCAATTGGTTCTGGAATAAGATAACTATTGGAACAAACTTTGTCAATTGGTACATTTTTCTATTCATACAAAGTTTGCATGTATTCCAGGATCTGGATCTTGGATGCAGAGCCAGAAAGAATCTCAGAGAGCATTCTTCTGGTTCTTTCCCTCTTATAAAAAGGAAGGTATAGTGAATCAATTTGTCCAAAGTCACAAGGGTAATAATAGCAGGGCAATTTGCTTCTTTTACCCTTCCTTGGTTGTTCAGCTTTAGATACGGCAGATGAAAAAGGTTACTATGGTCCTTGAGATATGTAGCAACAAGTGCATAATAGATGGATATTATAAGTGTATGTGATATATATATACATACATACATATATATATATATATATTTAATATATAATATAATTACCAGTCAGTCATCTTGCCACTGGACTTCCATGAGTCTATAAGAGAGAGAGTACGGCCAAAGACCTTGTGTAACTCTGCCTCACTTAGATCTAATGTACATGTGAGTCAAAACACATTATCTACTGATGTCATTTTTGCCTTCTCTGAGCACCAAGAACAGCAACCAAACATAGGGAACTGATTTCAGCTCTGAAAAGGCAATAACAGGAAGTGGGCCATATACTGCACTAATGTAGATGGACAACCCATCTGTAATAGTCTTCAAATGCTGATTGAAACACTTAAAGATTATAGTCCAATTATAAAACTGGTGTTCTATACATGACATCATGATGACTCTCAGTTAACACGTTGATTTTTTTTCTATTCTTTCCTTCTTTAAACATTATTTTTTCCTACTTTAAACATTATTATTTTTATTGTTTTTTAAACAAAAGGCTTGACAGGAACTTCTCTGGTTTGTCCCTGAGAAAATCTCAACAAAAAGTCTCATCTTACAAAAACTACATTAGGGTTAATGCCTTTGGATATCCATGCATTGTGTAGTTGCCCATTAACTATGGAATTACTAAATAAGTTGTGGTATGTGATTGTAATATAATATTACTGTACTGTAAGAAATGAGGCATATGGATACAAAGCAGCATGGGAATTCTTATGATCTGAATCAGTGTGAACAAAAATAATGAGTATAACAATGTAAATGGAAAGAACAATGAAACATTCTAAATAGTGCTATAACATTATAACAATCAAGGATGGCCCCAAAGAAGAGATATGAAAACATATTTCCCTTCTCTCTTTGGATTGGTGTAGGACTATGCATGTAATGACACAATTTTTCATTGTGGTGCTGATTATTTTGATGCATTTAAAAAATTTTCTTAAAAAAGATGTCTTTGAAAGAGGGGATTGAGAGAGATGGTATTAGGAAAGGTAGACAGTATTAAAAACAAAAGCTATTAATAGCAATTTAAGAAAACAAAAATCATCCTTTGCATATTTGATCCTAATCTTCCTGCTTACTAACTGGTTGAGGATGTCTTTGTATTTTCATCATTGCCTGGAGGGAGGGTGCAATAATGAGGAGATATCTAGAGTGCTTGGAGAATCAACTTTTATTTATTCTCAGGCCTGACAGTTTCACTTCTGGTTTACTTCATCTGGACCCTGTTCATATTATCAACCACAGGATTCCTCTTAGGAAAGGGATGAATAGTGTGAAGCTCATTCAGAACAGAAACACCTTAAGTGACAGTTTCTAAGTCATTGCCTTTTTTGTGTCAAGCAATTCAGTACAAAGCTGGCTGTCAATTGACACAGTCACATCAGTCGGCTTACAAAGATTAGTGTCCTTCAGTCGCAATAATACCTTCTTAATTTTTACTCTATCTCCTTCCTATTGCTAGACTACTCTACTCTTTGGAAGGTGTAACACACAGTACAATGTAGGATTCATTATCATCTCGCCAAGGCTGAGAAAGCATATGTCTAGCCAATATATTTCCCTCCTGATAAAACAGGTGAACTGACAGCAAATTTCTACTTTATGAAAGGCTGAAAAGCTCTGTTAACTGGCAGCTCCCCAAATTTGATTTTTATTTTAATTGCATGGTTAAAAACAATCTACAGAATTTAGCTACTAACTGGAGATATTTAAATCCTCAAGTTCACCTATTAATATGTCAAAAGCACATAGAGGGAAGAATGTAAAAGTAGAATTTTTCTGTCAGGAAAACCCATTCAAGGCCCAGATTGGGAAAAAAAAAGTCTGTCTTAATCATAGTAATCCTTTTTTCCTTATATAACTAAACAATGAAACACAAATCTCATGCTAGTGTTTGTAGAATGTGATATGCAAATTTTATGCCACAAAGACATGTCTAAAGGGTAAGTAAAGTTGCATTTGATAAGTGGACCTTTGGAAAGAACTTTTAATACTTATCTTCCCCCAAAATATGGTACTGAAAACTCAAATTCCCTTAATTAGTTTAAATGAAACCAAAAAGCTTGGGTTATAGTATTAGATAGTTGTGTGACCTTGGCAAGTCATTTAACTTTTCCTGGCCCCAGTTTCCTCATTTGTAAAGTGAAGATGACATGAAAAATTTCTAGTCCTAGGAACTTTTTTTACTCCATACTTTTTTTTATTAACTAGGGGAAAATATTGTGGTATCACTAGTGCTTATTAGTATAAAAGAGTATAATACATCACCTTGCCAAAAATATCTGTATAGTCAAAGCAATGTATGACTGTGAGAGTTGGACTATAAAGAAAGCTGAGCACCACTGTATTGACTCTAATTGTGGTGTTGGAGAAGACTTTTGAGCATCCCTTGGACAAAAAGGAGATCAAATCAGTCAATACTTAAAGAAATTAATTCAGATTGTTTATTGGAAAGTCAAATTCTGAAGCTGAAGCTTAAATACTTTGGCTGCATAATGAGAAGACAGAAATCTTTGGAAAAGACTCTGAAATTGGGAAAGTTTAAAGGCAAAAGGAAAAAAGAGGTGGTAGAGGATAAAATCAATACAGAATTTTATGGAAAAAAGAATATGAACTTGCACAGAGTTTGAGAGAGAGGGATCTGAGATAGTATGGTCCATGGGGTCACAGAGAGTAGAATCCAAATGAACAACAATTTTCTTTTTCTCAGCTTTTGCACATGTAAATTTGGAGTCATTATCTTGTTATGTAGTAACAATAGTACAACCCAAATATTCTGTATTAAATAGAAATCTTGAACCTTGGGACTCCATCTTCCAGAATTCTTTTTCATTACCTAGCATCTTTTTCCCTTCATTCAAAAGTCACATGCTTACATTGTTTGTATAAAGTTGGCTATAACTTCACCTCTTGCTCTCTTTTTCCCCTGGGACTTCAGCTTAGATGGCTGCCTTTTTATTCTAGCTTTTTATTTCCTTTTTACTTCAAGTCATTATCAATAAATCTTATTAAATATAATACTTGAATTATTTAATATTCAAATTTTACTTCTCGCAATTCCTATTGTGAACAATATTAACGTACTCTTGACTTTGGAAACCATTCAGTATTGTCTTTCCACTTTTCAACATTTCTGTCCACAAATCTTGGGTGTTATTGAAAAATAGTCTCAGGCATATGAGAGTCTGATGCATACTGCTTTGCTCAAAAGAGGGACTCAGTCCAGTTCTTTACATATATCTGTTAACATTATCAGTAGAAATTAAGAATGAATGAAAATGAGATATTTGATTTAGAGAGTATTACTAACGAAGAACTCTAGGTAAGAAAGACAGAAGTTGTGACAATAGCCATATCTATCCTACATGAACTTATTAATGGAGAAATATATGCCAATGCTACAGTACAATTCTTATTTACCAGTATGACTGGTTTTCATTGCAATCACTGTAGGCTATTGAGTGAATTAGGGGGGGAAAAAGTTTCCAAAGAAGTTAGAGAATACAGAAAAAAATTTTTGGAACTTTATTTTCTCTTTCAGGCTGTTGGAGTCTGTGCAGTCTGTTTTTTTCACTTTCTAAATCAATAGCCCATGATATGATGTTGGATTTCAGTGCCAAAGGAGCAAGACTGTACAAGTGGGTGTAGTTGAAAATGATGCCTTTAGCTTAGAAAGATATGGAAAATGGGTTTACTATGGAAATTAAAGCAGAGTGCAGGAGCAACATTCTTGAAAAGCAGGCTATCTTTATGCTCATTCCATCATTATTAAAAATAATAATTAGCATCATTATTATCCTACTTTGGGGAGCTGTGGAATAAACCCTATTGTTAGTTACACTGACTTCAATTTACTGCAATCATATTTGTCTGGCTAGGAGGGCACTAGGCTGATTTTATTCCCCAGAAAGTAACTTGGGTCCAATTTTGGCAAGGACGTTATAGTCTTTCAGGCCCTTACATATTTGCATGCCAATGTGTGATTTACTGCCACAGAAGGGGCAGAGAGAGAGAGGGGGGGGGAAAGCATCTATATTCTCAAAACTACAGTTTCTTCCCTAAAGAGGAAGAAGAAATTCAAGTCAAGAGCCAACAAATAAGATCTGTTTCAGCTTATCTTGAAAAATTCCAGACTTATTCATAAATGTGACAAAAGTGCTATAGGGGAGAAACACTTTGAAAAGATAAAAAGTAAACACTCGATGTGAGACCCAGATATTTGGATATCTTTCAGAAGGCTGAGCTTGGTGTAGAGAGCAGACTTGACAATAGGGGATGATGTTAGATCTTCTCTCTTTTATGTTCTTTTTAAGTGCTGTTGAAAACAGGGGTGGGTGGGAATTATAGAGTCAAAGCAAGAGCTGGAGTTTTAGAATCAAGACAAGGAGAGAGAATAGGATCGATTAGGGAGTCATGAAAAGAAGTTTGTCTTTAAAAGAAGACATGTACAAAAATATTAGATTTGAGACCTGGAAGTGACCTGCAAGGCCAGTTAGTCCAACAGCTTCATTTTATAGAAGCAATGAGATCCTGGATAGTAAAACAACCTGTGCAAAATCACTTATATAGTAAATAGAAGAGCTAGGATTTGAACTGAGGTACTCTGGCACTGAATTATTTGTTCTCTCCACTGCTTCACCATTTGGTATAACCAGAACAGAACATCAGTGGACATTCAAGCATAAGAAAAGAGGATGACATGAGTGCCTTACAATACTCTAATACAGTTGGGATTCCTTGTGCTCTACTTTAGCCACTTGACTTCCCTTTCCTCTGCTAATATGAAGTTGATTTTTAAAAACCAAATTGTAGGATTTGCATTACTACTTATTACATTCCATCTTATTTATTTCAGCTCACATATCAAGGTCATTATGGACTCTGACTCCACCATCCAATGTATTAACTATTCCTCATAGTTTCATGTCATCCAAAAAGATGATAAAGATGCCATCTATGACTTCATCCAAGTCATTAATTAGTCTAGTGCACTGAATTAGGCCAAGGACAGTACCCTGGGATATTCCACCAGGAAACTCTTTTTTTTTTAAATGATCAGGCACCTGATTCTGCATCCACCTAATGGTTTTATTTCCCTCCTAGGCCACGTCTCTATATTTTGTTCACTTGGATATCATGAAAAATCTTGTTACATTTTTTGCTAAGATCCAAAAATAATAGGTCCACAGTATTTTCCTACTCTACAAATCCAGTAACCCTAATTTGGCTTAGTTGGCTCATAACTAGACATCGTGCATGAACCTAAGATGGCTATTTTTGATTACTTCTTCCATTCACTAATTTTTTAGGAAGAACTGATATCAAGTTCATTGACCTCACTATCTTTTTTCTGAAAATTGGATTAATATTTCCCCATGTCTAATTATCTCCCTAGTGACCTTGGGTTTAAATTTCTAGACAGCTCTTTTTTTTCCTTCTCAGTCTGAATACTATGCTCCATAGAAAAACAAAACCTCTGTTAAAAAGAGGAGCAAAAGAAAAGGAAATTTTTGCAATCAGGGACAAACAGTTTTGGCTTTTCTCCGTCATTTGTTATCTTCCTGTTAATACCAGTTTTTGATAAATCTATGAGTCTTGCTTTAAAAATGAATAAAACATTTTTTACAACAGAAAAATAAATTTGATGCAGGAAGTCCAGAGAAGTCAGAGTAGTCAATTTCAAGAAATTACTAAAAATAGAAACATCTGCAAGTACTTATAACAGAGGAAAAAGAGGCTCCTCAAAAGAATAGGATTCTGACCTATTATTTCTGAAGTATCTGGCATATAATCATGCCTTCTTTGTAAAGAGAGGTTGAAAACTAGAGGAAGAGATATTGTGTTGAACTAGAGTCACCAAATGTGCTATTTGCCTGCATAGTTTACTTTAGTATGCTCCATTTCAAGGAATAAGTGATCTCATGCACTGGTTCCTTTCTTCAACTGTCTAGATTACAACCCATCCACATTTTCTTATCTTGTGTTTTTACCTATGTTTGCCCATAAATTCTCAACAGACTTTCAAACTAATGTCCTTAGAACCTTCCTCTGGATCTTTTGAAATCATATAAATACCACAATGAGGAAACAGAGGATTGCCAACTGTTACCCCTCATTCTTGTTAAACAACTTGCCTATCTCCTTTTCTGGTCATACATCTTCCTGCTTATGTCCTTTATTCCACTTTCTGGTGTACTTTATTCATTATTAATATGTGATAATCTACATTATTAATGTGTGAAAGTCTACTGATTTCTATCATACATTTTTTTCACTGTCCTCTGGATGAGCTACAATTTAGTCTTCTAGGTCTGTGATATTCCCTATATATAATATATACATTTATGTCACATATATAGATATAGCTATAGATATATACCTGTGGGTCAGTCATGAATCCAATAGTCTATCTGGAAAATAGTTATTCTTCATACATATAGCTTTCTGATATGAATAGTTGTTCAGTAAAATGCTTTTGAATGGTTATGGATCATATTTAAGAGGCTCTGTTTAGATGCCCTTGGGAATATCAAAATTATACATGCACACCTCATTTTTTTTCTGGCAACTTGGAGTCAAGCACATGATAATATACTCCTTCCCCAATTCAGCTCCTACTAGAATGATAAATCTTAAAGTGGAGTATATGAGTTACATGACTGGATTGAGGAAACTGCTCTCTGTTGCTATCATGGCCAAACTTCTTTGATTCCAAACTGACTTGTCCCTTAAAAGGGGTTGCTGCCCCCCAAGTAACTATTAGACATAACACAAAAGATGGGATATAGATGATGCAATTTTGTCAACAACTTTTTTCAGTTTTTCATTTAATGGTTCCTCTGCTATCTGTAGACAAGTCCAGATATCACCCATACTTAAAAACAATAACAACAATGATGATGGCAACAATAAAAAGACTTTAATTTTCTCTTACTAGCTGTCTCAAACCACTGTCCTACATATCTTCTTTTCTCAAATATATTCTAAAGAAAAAAGTTATGTACATTTATTGCCTCTATTCATTTGCTTTTCAGTTATCTGTAATCTAACCTCCAAACCCACCACTTGATTAAAGTTATTCTTTTCAATGTTATGTTATTATATATACATGCATGAATACTTTATGCACATACATACATACACATGCGCATGCATAATCACACTCAGAGCTTTGATATTTTAAAAAACACTAAGATTTTTACAAAACCTTGAATACATAATAAGGAACTTCTGGGACAAGATGGAGGACACCTTGAGTGACAGGAATGTCGGTTGAAGACCTTGGAATGTGCCCAGGGTGGTGTGAGCCAGGGTCAGAAGACGGTTGGAACCACCCTATAAAAACCCAGGGGCAACAGCATGCTGGGTCTCATTTGGAGAATTACTTGGGAGTGGGGTGAATTGGAGGGAGAGGAAGCCCAGACCTGCAATCCAGCATCCATATCTGATTGCCATAAGAAATAAATTACCTGCTAATTAATACAGTTGAGAGAAATATCACCACAACCAACAAGAAGAATATCACTAACCTTCCCTAATCTTTGGCTTGTGCCATGGCCAGGCTAGGCCAGGGAATGTGAGAGGGGAAGAAAGCTCCAGCCTATCACCAAAGCTATCATCCAATTGATTCAATTCACCTTTGTTTATTTAGATCTAGCTTAATATTTCCCAAACCCATTATCCTACTTCCTTGTTCCTAACCCCTTGTTAAGTAAGAAATAAATCCTGTTAATATGTTCAAACCAAAGATTGGAGTACCTTTCCTAATTAGTGAAACATCATTAGCTATTAGGAAGGGGAGTTTGTTTCATGCTGTCAGAATCTTAATGTCATCCAACTAGCACATTAATACTAGCCCATATCAACAACAAACCCAACCCCAACTTAAGAGCTAAAGAAGTTGGCAACACACACACACACACACACACACACACACACACATCTTCTCATTGGTTACTTGCTTGGGCAACTGTTAAAAAGAGATAGCTTGGCAGACTCAGTCCAGTAGAGTCTGTCAGTCTGAGAGAGGCATAGCCCCTTCTATTATCAATACTACAAAGCTCAGTGTTTTTCCTTTACCTTTTTTTTTTAACAATATAAATACATTATTTTATAAAAAGACAATAATACCACAGTCTATTTCTCAGTCCTTACCCTCTTTACATTTCTGCAGTGTTTAACAAGTTTTCTGTTCCCTCTTTCCGGGCTTTCATGATCCTGATTTTTCATGTGTCTCCACCAAACTTTATGTCCTAACATTTTTAGTCTTCTTTGCAGGATCATCACCCATTTCTTGCCTTCTCACCTCCTTCCCCAGAGTGTATATGCTCCAGGCTCTGTCCCTGTTCCGTTCTTATTTTTAATCAGATCCCTTGGATTTCAGATATTAGCTCTCTGCAAATGATTCCCATATCTACTATTCAGTCCTCATCTCTCTCCTGAGCTCCCATTTTGCATTTCCAAGTGATTTCTTAATAACTCATGTTGATGACTTATAAACATCTCAAACTCAATGTGTCCAAAACAGAACTTGATAATTTTTTCCTAAACCCATTATTTCTTCCAAATTCCTTATTTCTATTGAGGGTAGCCACCATTTTCCCAGTCATTCAGGTTTACAACCTAATCATCAACCTTCATCTTTCACTTTCATTTACTCATCTCATAAGAAATTATTTGCCAAATTTTGTAAATTTTCCATCTACTATCTCTTTTTTCGCATCCACTATCTTTTTCTCTTTCATTTGTCCCTTTTTCTCCTTATATATTGTCCCTTATTTCTCTTGATTAAATTATCACAATAGCTCACTAATTGGTCTTCTGACCTCCAATTCATCCTCCATATAATTCTTGAAGTTATAGTCCTAAAGTCCAAGTTCCACCATAAAGCTCCCTATTCATGAGGGAAAATACAAATATCTTTATTTGATACTTGAAACCCTTTACAATCTAACCATCGCCTATCTTTCTAGATTGATTACTTCTTTTACGCCCTAAAAATGTTACATTTCAATCAAATTGGTATGTTTCATGATTCATGAACAGCATGTGACTTTCTATTTCATTTTCATTGATTGTACCCTTCTCCCTCAACTATGAAAAGTCTTCTGTCTCAAATCTATCCCTTCAAACTCTAGCTCCATTTAGGACTCAGCTCAAGTGTTTCTTCTTACAAGAGTACTATCTTCTGCCTACTTGTTAGTTCTGCCTTCCCTCCAACTTTCTAATTTTTTTTAATCTTTTTTCTTCTCTAGGTATACTTTATATTCCTTCCTCCCCAGTCAAAAAGAAGATTCCTGAGGGCAATGGCTCTTTTGTTCTTGTCTGTATATTCCCAGTTACTAGCACATAGTAGGTACTTAATGAATGCCTTTTAAATTGAATTGGATCAAACTTTAGAGTGAGATAAGAAATAGGCTTTGGAGATACTCTCAAATGGAACCTGTATTCTCTGAAAGCTATGCTTGAATAAAAGATCTATGTATTCTTGTATAAAGCAGTGAGTCAATGTTATTTATCAAATACCTACCAGATATAGAACATAGGACTAAATTATGTGACTAGAAAAAAGAGGGGAGAAGGACTTTTGCTTTGAGTGAGTTGACAAGTTGAAAAAAAGGTTAAGATTTGGATAAATGTGTCCATCTATTATAAAAATATTGAAAGGAAGGACAGCTATGCTAAGAGTTTAAGAAAAGAGGTCAACTTGTCTTAGCCTAACAGACTTTATCAATAATTAAAGTTTGATAATCTTGGAGTACCATCTGGTTTTCTTGGAAGGGAAAGAGAGTTAAGAAATGAAGCCTAGAATTGCTCTGCCAGAAGACTTATATTTGTATTTTCCAGTTTCTGGTAAAACTATTAGTTTTTCTCTATAAAATACAAGAGAAGCCACCAGATTGGCACCACATTTGGTCAAGTACTAGAAATATCTTCCATATTGCCTTTCAGCCTGTGGCACACCTCTGAGGGATGGGTTACAAATCTTTGTTCATTCTGACATTTTAATTTTCACTTCTCCCAAGGAGACCTGCCATATTTTCAACAGTGTGCAACAAATAGCATTTAATTTATGCATTTAAGTAAGCAGAACTGACAAAACAATAAAAGCTGCATAAGGTTTACGTGGGCAAATTGCCACTTCTTGAACTTTGAAATTTGCGTGCACAGTAAGTTTGGAGCTTGCTAATTAACTCTGTGCACATGCCCAGGAATAGGCTCACAAATATTGTTTCTTGTCATATAGAATGTTTTAAGATACACCAAAAAAACATCCTATACCTTCAAATGACATACCTAGGCCAAGAATACTGTCTACAACAGTATTTTTAGTTACACAGTCTGTTCTTAACAATAACAATGAAAAAAATATTTCTCCACCCCATGGCCCTTGGGCCCTACAAAGAAATAAAACAAATCTGGCAGACTGTATTAAGAACAGTTATACTTAGGGCCAATCTACTGCATAGGTTCTACATCTTGGTCAGACCCTCTTTCAAGTGTTGTGGCCAGTTCTGGGAGCCAGAAAAAGAAAAGACCTCCAGCCACATGTGGCTCACTGTTCTCTTAGCAGCCTTCTCTGAGAGCTGGGCCAGGGTACTTACTTACTATGGATTTCCAGAAAAAATCCCTTCATCCTTCTGGCATGCCAAATTATGCTCTTTATGATTTCCTTTTCCAAAGCTCCTCCAACTGGGTGACTCCAACTTCACTCTGGATGTCACTGAGAATAACTAAAATCAGATAAATGTAACAAAAGGCTCACAAGAAAGTATATCATAACCTTGAAAACATCATTAAGACATTATAGCATGCACCAGGAAGAGAAAAGAAAAGCTGTTGTGTAAGGAGACTACTGTACTGCTAGATTTACATTTTTGCAAATAAAACTGGGTGCTGGTTTCTGCCAGGCAAATTATTAGATCAATTTGACATAGTGTTAAATCTGTGTTGGTGCTGGGTATAGACCAGTGGTTCCCAAACTTTATTGGCCTACCACCCCCTTTCCAGAAAAAATATTACTCAGCCCCCTGGAAATTAATTTTTTAAATTTTAATAGCAATTAATAGGAAAGATAAATGCACCTGTGGCCATCACTGCTCCCCTGGATCACTGCAGCACCCACCAGGGAGTGGTAGTGCCTACTTTGGGAATCACTAGTATAGACCCTCCAAAAAAAAATCAATAATGGGAACAAGAGAAAAGCCAAGGTTACATCTTGATTCTTCCAAGATCTATAGGGTATAATATACAATTATAATTTGTGATTAAACATAGACTCTCCTGGTCTGTCAGAGGGTTACAACCACCAAATATAAATCATCATCACCATCATCATCATCGTAGCACTTTAGCCTTGAGTTCCTTTGGTCATTTATATGGATATCTCCTGAAATGGGGCAGCTTTAGCCACCTCTTCATCAGAAAAGTTCCCCCAGAGACCTCATTAATGGATTTTTATTCACCATGACTTCCCAGCTTGCTTTTTAGCAGGTTTTGCATTTTTAGAGTAGCCCTCAACTTCCCTTTTCTTCAAGATTTTTAGCTTTACAGGATTAGTTTCCTGGATGCCAGGGAGTCATGCAGGGCAAGAGACAAGAGTCTAGGATGCCAGAAATCACAAGTCCTTTAGAATGGCTGTAGAGTATTCGTGTCCTCTTTCCTTTAGCCCACTATCTTAAGAGACTTCTTTATTACATATTACTAAATTATTACAAAAAATTTTCTCCATTTATTCAACAAGAGCTTGGGAAAAGATGAACATTTGCAGCTTCAATCTTAAGAATAAACTGTTCTCCCTTTAATATCCAGAGGTTGTCTTGATGAGGCAAAACTTCAAAGGGGTACAGACTACTGTTAAAGTTCCACATATACAAATGTTAGTTATATGTGTATACATACTTCTAAAGTCAGGGAGTGATATATGTATATTATATCTATAAAAGCAGGGAATGGGGATATATTAGAGAAGAAGGTGGCCTCTGTCATGCATGATAACGAAGTCTGAAGATTTAGAAAGATAAGTTAGGGGCTTGTCCAAAAATGTTCAGCCCCAGAAGAAATATACTAGGGGGAGAAGAGGGCCACATGATTTCATACATTACAGTTAGTTAGGTAGATTTGGGGTTCAATCTAATCCTCTTTCAAATATTCAGAGGTGCCCAGTTGAATGGGTTGCTATGAGAGGTAGTGAGATCTCCTTCAATGCTGTTTTTCCAGTGGAGATTGGATGGTCACTAATCCAAGATGTTGTAGAGAGCTTTTCTATTCATGTAGACTTGTAGAGATTATATTTGGTGACTTCAGAAATCCCTTTTAACTGCAAGATTACTGGGATTTGGTGATTCTTCTGTGAGATAGATATATAGATATGTAGATATTCATTTATATCTATATATTGTATTATTATGACCATTTCCAACCAAAGAGGCTACCTACAGATATCTTCTCCTCAATGACACCATTTAAACATGGATAATTTTTACTGTTTAATTTGAATTTTTCATAATGGCAATAAATAAGAATGTTTGCCTCTGTTAGGTATAGAGAACTTGATGGGGGAAGTTGCATTGACCAAGAAGTCCCTGAAATACACAAACCATACTGACTTTTGGGAGCTTAGACTGATGGTTCTTTGGCTAACTTGACTTTACCATTGCCTGCCCTCTATTCTCCTCTTCTCCTTTACTTCATCCTCATTTCCACTGGAGGTAAGAAATTGAGGTCCCCAAGTCCACTCTGAGGAAGGATCTCTGAGTAAACCTCAAATCTTAAGTCCCCATTAAATGATCACCACTTATTTTAGGGATCTTGACACTTTGTGCCAGTTAGTTTACTAGTTTTCCAATGTAAGCAAATGGAAATGAATAAATCCTGTTATAAGTGCAGTCAGATAATGTTTAGTGATTGATGGTAGTTCCTAGTGGTATTGAGTGTATGTTCAAGGTAACCTAATTGCATGGATAACCTGCACCGCACTATCGAGATGGATAGACAATGTTTTGGTTTATTGTATAAAGCCACCATCATTTGTTTGGAGGCTCAGTGCCTCTGCATGCTTGGGTAGGAATTCAATAGCATATTTATTTTATTTATGTACTCAGGTGTTAAATTTATATAGCACTTCCCCTTTGAAGAGCTTAGGTCACTGTAAAAAGAATTTTTTTTTAGCTTGCAATGTTTGATGTTATAAACTTGGAAATAGTCCATAGAAAGGGGAAAAACAAAAGGAAAAACAAATTATGGGGATGAAGGGAAGGAGTAGAAGAGTATAGAGGGTGGACAATGACAAACTTGAGACAGCCAAACAATGATCATTGCAAGACCCTGAAAGTCACTAACGTCCTAGAAGGGACTATATGGTCAATGGAATAAAAACAGTCCCAGAATTTCTTCAATTTGACCTCTGAGCTGCCCCTGATGATTCTGAAGATGTCCACTATTGAATTAAATTTACATTCAACTAATCGTTCATGAGGATCATTAAGGTTCACAGAGGGATCTTTTTCAAAAAGGAATGAAGAGATCAGTATGACATTAAGGAGAGCATTGAAATAACATCTTAATTAATGATCAACATTGCACACTGTTGGTCCAGTGGTCACCCAGTCTGAAGGTGTCAGAAAGAAATATCACTGAAATAATGAAAGAAAGCTAAAGTTTAAGAAGCATCCTTTTGGTAGATACTCATCTACATGCATAAAAACTGTCCTCATAAGTTATTATTTATCTGTCTGGATTATTTGTCACTGGCAATCCTCCATTCTCCTCTACTCTTTTCCTTTAACTTCCTTTGCTTTCTCTTTTCTTTTTTGCTTATAAATGGACTCAGTTTACAAGTTCATAACAAATATGGCAAAATAAAATTTAGTTTACACATACATAATGCTTTTAAGTCTACGAACTTAATATATATTAATATGACTTTGAAATCTATCATTCTGAGGAAGGTTTGGAAAGTCAGGGCTTAATCCATTTTATTGTTCCTCCTAGGCCACCCCAAGAACTATAGTTAATATAAAAGTTCTTCAAATGATAATGACGCTTCATTTTCATATAGGATCTAAGGGTAACACATTTTGAGAAATGCTTTGTCCTGCTGTACTAAACTCTAAACAAATAGCTTGGACCACTTCCAATTTCTTTTACTCTCATAATTCTATCAGGAATCTACTAGTAAGGATGATTATCTGTTTGATATGGGGAATTTGAGGAGCTGTGAATTTTTAAGTGAAAGGTGAGTCACTGAGAGTCAAGAGGCTCTCATTTAATCCATTGAAGGTATAGGAACTAGAATCTGAGGAGAATAATTGAAGACTCAGTGTGTGGGCTAAAAAGCTGCCTTGTCAGAGCTGTGGTAATTAGAAACAGTCAGTTGACAGAAGGTTTTGACTAAATTACACTTGATTGATAGAAGAGAAAATTGACTTCATTGGCCAAGGGCTTCCCCTTAATGTCCCCTAAAGTTGAGGAAAGTTAAAGCTTGTCATAAGAGCTCTCTGCTGCCACATCTGGCTTGAGAAAGAAAAGTGAGCAAGAGAGTGGGGAAGAGAAAGGAGGGGATTGTCCTTGCCTTGTTTAAGAATGTTGACTGGATTCATATGTATAATGGGTATCTTATTTCTTGCCTTCTCAATGGGTAGCTGAGGGAGGAAAAGGAGGGGAGAATTTGGAACTGAAAATAAAATTTGTTTTAAATTTTATTTTTAAAAAAAGCGAACCTGAATTGCATTGCTTTCAGCACTATTCTAATTGTAAAATGTAGCATCTGGTTCAGTGAATAACTGGCTAGGTTGTATACTCCGCAAATTGCCATGCTGACAAGCTTTGGAGTTCTGTAGGTTAAAGAGAATTGTTATTCATATTAAAGGGTAATAATTCTAAGGGTAATTGTAAATTGAAAGTTCCTAAATGCATTGTTCCAGTAGGGAAGAGAAGGTTTGTCTAGCCGAAAAGCAATGAGGATGAACAGACAAGCATTAAGCAGAAAAGTAGTTTCGTATAGTATAGATGTTCCTGAAAAGACTAATGACTTAGAAACATGAGTCCAGAATAGGGAGTTAACCCAAGCACATGGGTTTTTCTCTCTCATGTGTCTCCCTGATGGATTCCTTTGTGTACTTACTCTTCCCCAAAGATATACAGTGCCTTAGTGGGAGATTGTCACCTGTATTTCTATGTAGATTTTGGTGTGTTTTAGTTGACTTTATTTTAAATTTATTTTATTTAATTTATACATTTACTATAATATATGAGTATCTGCATTATTTCATTGTTTTGCTTTATTGTTAAGTAATGATTATGTTTAATATTTTAAAGCATTATTATTGTGACTGATTGTGGGAAACATATTGATGTGTACTCAAGAGCTAGAGTCACTAATGAAAGTGTTTCTTTAACCCTTAAAAGAGTTGCCCCTAAGAATCTGTTAGAATTTGAATGTAACCTTTTGGTAGTCGGTATCTTGGACCCCAGTCTAAATAGAATGAAGGCATTCACTTGGATTGAAAGAGCCAACCCAAGGTCTCAGTAGGTCTTCTCATCTGGGTGAGAAGTCTGAGACTATGTACTGACGTATATAGTATGGTTTGTCTGTATGATTGTAGCAGATGATCTCATCCACGTTACACAGTTGCAATACCACTATTCTTCCAAGTTTCTTTTGTATAAATTTCTCTACAACTATATTACCAAATCTTTTTGTTTCTCCCTTAGAAATAGCTCTCTGACCCACTCCTAGTGAATCAACTCTTGTGGATCATGAGACAATATGACATAATGAAAATACCACTGAATTTGAAGTTAGAGAACTTGAATTTGAAAGCATCTCTATGAATTACTACCTGGTGATCCTGGGCAGGTCACTAAATTCTCAAGGCATCATTTTCTTTTTTTAACCCTTTACTTCTCTTTTAGGATGGATACTAAGTATTGATTTCAAGGCAGAAGAGCAGAAAGGACTAGGGAATTAGGATTAAGTGACTTGCCCAGGGTTACACAGCCAGAAAGTATCTGAGGTCAAATTTGAACCTAAGACTTCCTATTTTCAGGCTAGTCTCTCCATCCACTGAGCCACTTAGCCGCCTCCATCATTTTTTCATCTGTAAAATTAGAGGGTTGGACTAGAACAGGAGTTAGGAGCCAGATTGCAGCCTGTTTTTTGTATAGTGAGAGCTAAAAGCAATTTATTTTACATTTTTAAATACAATAAAAACTTTATGTAAAATATAAACATTCTATTGTTAGGTCACTGCACTGTAGGAAGCTGGATTTGGCTCTTGGGCTATAGTTTGCCAGTCATTGGACTGGATGACTTCTAAAGTCCTTTTCACAACTCAGTCCATGAATCTGAGATCCATTCATTCCTGTCTAGTCTCTTCCCCCATTTAATTTGCTGATATACTTGTTTTCCTAAAACAAGTCTCCGTTCATCTCCAGATATTCTCCCTGATAAATGTTACATTTCATTAAGCAAAGTCCTCTCTCCTGTGGCCCTACCTTATCCATTCAAATTTAGCTTCAGATATTGCCTAGTAAAAACCCTATCTTGTACTCAGACCAGTTTATTTCTTGTGTCCTACATATACTCCACCCACCCACCCACCCACCACCCACATTGTAGTCATCCCTTCTTTTTCTTTTAGCCATGCCATTTGACTCACCTAGAATGGAAAGATGCTTAAAAAAGGAAAACACATACATGCAACGTTTAAAATTGGAGGATTTGAATTTGAATCTTGGGTTTGCTAATTATTTTACTGCATTACTGTAGCCAAGATAATTCCACTTTCTGGACTTTAATTTCCCTTTCTGCAAAATGAGGTGGTTGGGACTAGATAACCTTAGAGTTCCCTACTAGCTTTCTTATGATGCAAAGTCTATCCTGTCTGGGCTTTACTCATGCCCCTGATGGCTAGTATCCTCACTCTAAAACTATCTTCTAACTTTTGTAGAAAAGTGAATTTTTCCAATTCATATTTATGCTGATTACATTCTGTGTTTGTATTTATTGTTTCTCCCTTTAGAATGTAATATCCTTGAGGGAAATGATTATCTCATTCTTTGCATGTGTATTAATAGTATTGAGTATTAGCATATATTAACATGTGGCATGTAGTAACAGAGTGAATGGCAGATAGTAGATATCTAATAAATGCTTGTTGATTAATTGATGGATAGCGGCAGCAGATCAGAAATAGCTAGATGGGCTTGTTATCACTGGGGATTCCAGATTTTGGCAAACATCAGAGTCCTGTGTAGATGAAGGTCCAGATTTCAGAAGGTTGGGTACTCAAAAGGAAGAGTGCTGCCAAGCAGAAACTCTGATCATAAGGATTGGGAGTGTTTGGCTTCTAGTTTCTTTTATTCTTCTTGCTGTATGGGTGTGACCATAGACCTGAAGAATCCTGCAAGATGTGACAAAAATTTCAGCCACAGGAAGTTAGAGGTCCAAGACTGCCTTCCAACTCTGGATAGAGTAAAATTAGTAGGGCTAAAATGATTTTAAGACATATAACCAGTTCAATTTTCAACTCCTTCATCTTTTCTGAATTTTCCTATTCCTAATAACTCTTCCTTTTTCTGAATTTCCCTGTCATATAAACAAAGCCACATAGTTTATGACTTTATTGTTCTATAATTGCCCTGTGTATCTTGTCCTTCCATTGTCTTGAGGGCAGAGAACATATGTTCATTTTGCTTCTTTTTCCCACCCTCTCTGGCATCTAGGATAAAGTGAGACACATATGAGATGATTAATAAATGCAAATTTTTTGTAATGATTTGCTTAAAGCAAGATATACTGGTCTAGTCTTCCATGCAACTGGTTTCTATCTTTTAAAATTTTCTAATTTGTTTTCTCCCAGTTGCCTGATCTGAGCTTGAAGATTTAACAGATTGATTTGTTTTAGTGGTCTCTGTTGTTGTGCCTTTCCTCAATCTATTTTACAGAATCTTTGTGTTGGAATTGTCCCCAGAGTCCATTTAGTCTAATCTATCTCTGAACAATAATCTGCCCTATAATGTACTAACTAAAAGGTCATCCAGCCTTCGCTTGCTGACCTCCAATGAAATAAAACTTCCTGCCTCCTGAGGCAACCCATTCTACTGTTTGATAGGCCTTATTACAAGAAATTTCTTCTTTACTTTGTATATAATACTAGGTAGCAAATAGGGCAACAGATAGAATGTAAGATCTAGAATGAAGAAAACGTATGTTCAAATGTGGCTTTAGACAATTATTCTCTGTAACTACAACTCTTCTCCTATTTATTTTTTATGGGGCAAAAGAGAATGAATTTAATCTCCCTTCCATGTGGTAATCCTTTAGTACTTGAAGACTCCTATTATACATCCTTGGCATAGTTGACAGGGTACCAGGCTCATAACAAGAAAGACCTGGGTAAGAATCATAGCTCTCTGCCACTTACTTGTCATGTGAACTTTGGCAAGTCACTTATATTTCTGGGCCTCAGTTTCCTCATCTGTGAAATTAAGACAATAACAACTATCTCTCAGGGTTATTATAAGATCTAAATGTGAGCTCTGCAAACTTTTAGGTCATCCTATCTATGTAAGATGCTGTCATGGTTGTTTTTATTTTGCTCCAGGCTCAAAATTTTGCCATTTCTTTCAACAGATTCTAATATCTGACAAACTTAAGGCTTTTTGATTATTCTTAGATTTAGGTATACTTTAGATTGTTAATACATCCTTTCTACAATATGAAGTTCATAACTGAATCTGATATTTCATATGGGTTCTTATAGGGCTGAATACAGTAGAAAATAAGCTATCTATAGTGTCAGACATCCATTTTACCTAACTCTAAGATGCCTTCTGTCTAAATTTTATTACCCATTCCTCCTTGATGAAAAACCAGCTCCTATTCTACACATTATGTGGACAAAAGCACTATTGTTTCTTGTCTATTTCATGTTGGTAGAAAAAGAAAAAAAAATTAAAGTACTTATTGTGTGTGAATACTAGAAATCAAGGGCATCTTAATAAATCCTAAAATGACAGTAATTATTCTAGCAGAGATAAAATTTATCTGAAAATCATCACGTATCTATCAATCATTTAAAACTCATCTTGCAAGAAAAGTGATTAAAGGACAACCCACTTTTTTTTTCTATGCACGAACTGGGGAAAGGGTGAACTTTTCATCACATCTTAATTCATGCTCCCCCACCCCATCATATCATTAACTGTCAAATATGAACTTTCTAACCAGAGATTCATCAGCATTATATATCAGTGGTGAATATTTTTACTAGCTTTTTCCATCCTAAATATTGTGGGAAGTAGAATAATAACTGAAATAGCAAATACCACCTTTCTTTATTCAATTGATAAACTCTAGTGTGAAAAACTGGACTCAAAAGAGTAATCAACCACCTCAGGTCAATTACAGAGGATGTTGCAAACATCTAGGGGTGTGTGTGTGTGTGTGTGTGTGTGTGTGTGTGTGTGTGTGTGGTTTGTGCACACGTGCACGTGTGACTTCTTTCCTTGCTGACAAATTTGCACATTGGTCTGCAGTTAAAGTGTTCCCTTGGTATTAATGACATTTTGATCTGAGTAACAGTTCTGGTACTCTGTTGAGGTTACTTTCTCTATACAGCTTCAAAGTTGAAGCTCAGAAAATCCATTAAAGCTGAGTTAGAGCTGAAGGAAAGGTGATGACACAGCCGTTTGAGGTGAAAAAGGTGAGCGTCTTCAGAGGGCTTCAAGAAAGTGCATAATGAACACAATTTGGGAGCTGTCCCTCTCTCAGCTGCCCAGCTGCCTAACCTACATCTCCTGCAGTAGCTCGAGGATGAAATACAGTGTGACCTGATTAAACCCTCAGAGTGCCCCCCATATGAACAATATTCTTTTAAGTGCTACCCTCATTTCATGAGTCTGATTGTACCCTTTTATACCTGGGCCCTGTTTTACAAAGTCATTCAGTCAGCAGGATGTTAGACAGCTACAAGAACTGCCTGTTTCAATGTAAAATAAGTGATTTTTAAAAAGTCTTCCCTAATAGTTATTTCATAATGAGACAGAGAGAGAGAGAGAGAGAGAGAGAGAGAGAGAGAGAGAGAGAGAGAAAGAGAGATTATATTTACCTATAGGTCCCCTGAAAAAACCTATCTATTAATTTCAATCTGAACCTCTGAGACAATGACTTATCTCACTACTCTATTTGAGAGAGAGGTCATTTCATGCCTTTCATTAAGAGATCTCAGTGAAGCATCTTATGGCTACTATTGACCCCGGAGTTTATCCTACTTTGTGTCTTCTAAAAAGATATTATTGCATTTTAACTTTTGTTTCCTAATGATAGTCCTATAAAGCTCAAGGAGGTATTGCTAGTAGTCTTGTCGCTTAGATTTAGTGATAAAGAAGTTCTGACAATATATCATAAGCTGAACAAGAACCTTGTGTGACTTCATTTTACTGACAAAAATCATAGAGGTCCCTCTCTTATTGAATCCAATTATACCACAATTACTTTCAAATATTAAATTGAAAAATGCTTACTTCATTAACAGCTTCTTTCAACATCTATCTTCTCTCCTTCCCTACTCTTGAAAATTTTTTATTTATTTTTAGTGTGAAAGTGTTTGACATTCAGACCTGAGCTCCATTTTTTATCCTTGGATCTTATTGCAATATCTAGGGATTCTAAAATCTTACCTGTTCCCTAGATTATGGTGAGCAGTATCTTGTCCCAGGAGCAGAGTTATAGCAGCCTTTCTTTCTTAAGAAGTAGAAACTCTGATTCACTTCTACCACCAGCAACTTCATCATGAGTAATTCTGCAAGGCTAGCACTTAAACTAATGAATCCTAGCCTCTCCTGGAGGCAACCTATTTCCCCTCCTGATGTTCTAAATTGCTGATAATAACCTAGCAATTTAAAATATCCTCTTGGAGGAAGGCACCCTCAACAGAAAGAATGGTCTTTTCTAAGTTTTCTATCCTTCAGAAATTGGAGAGAGAACAAATCTTATTGAAACTCTGGTAGGATTATTTTTCCCACTTTTCAGTGCCTTGATGAATTTTTGGAGGAAGAAAAAAAAATGTAAACCTGAAATGCTTCCTTTTTACTTTCACCTCACAGATGTGCCTCTAATGGCTAGTTCTTCTACATCCCTTTCTGTCTGAAATGGATCATACCCATTAAACCAGTATAATGCATATATGCCAGTAGAGACAGTTCCATCTGTACTCCTGAAATTCTTGGATCATAGGATTTAGATCTGAAAGGGACTTCAGCCATAATCTTTTCTGATTGTCTCTTTACATATGAGAAAACTGAGCCCCAGAGTGATTAAATGACTTTCCCAAGTTCATGCAGGTAGTAAGAAAGTGAACTAACATTTGAACCTTGAGTATGATTCTGTTTGGTCTAGAAACATGCTGTACATATGCCATGTACATTGTATTGAAATAGAGTTGGGCAAAAAAAATGCACAGGGCACACTCATCTATGTTCTGAGTTCCTTACTTTGACTACTAATAGATGTATCTCAATTTGATATTCTCATTCCTTCATCATAAATCAAAATTTTGATGAGAGACCCTTTGGGTATCATTATCTGATCTCTGGTATTTGTGTGTATCTTTCCAAGAGAAGTATTACATTATGAGCTCTCATTTAATGACATACAAGCATGCCAAAGGTTGGACTTAGGTAGATGTTCTTCATTGCTCTCCATAGCTAAAAAAAAACCAGTCAATTCTTACCTCCAGAAAATTGGCTCACGGGCTGTGTTTTATTGTATTTATTTATGATTGGGGGTGGTGGTGTCAGGAGCTCTGGTCCCAGTGCCCATTATAGCACATAGTTGGTTTTTGACCTCTCCTGAAGGCATCTATGTATGCAGTGCTACTGTGTGCTAGTTATTTTTGATGGATTACACTGTAGCTATAGGGCAGGGAGCTCAAACCCTCTGGGTCACATTGGAAGAGCTTCAAGAGACATTTAGACCTGAGAAAGTTTCATTATAGCTAGACCTGGGGAGAGAGGTTTTAGGCACTGTTTTCAGGCTCACTTTTTTTCTCTTTCACCTTCAACCTAGATAGAAAGAATCCCACCAAATTATAGTCTTCCCCAGCCCCTTCTGCACACATACACACCAACTGAATATGAAAATTGGTCTCTAATTGTTGGATATAAGCTTGACTAGCTTTGAATTAACAGTTAAAGTTGTATTCATTAATCTGAACAGGGAAGAGCGGGCAGACTGTCACAACATAGCTCAGTTCAGTAGTCATGCAGAGCAGGTGAGAGAATGGAAGACATTTACAAAGCCCAGCAGCTGATCTCGATCAGCCTCCATAACCTAGTGATGAAGAAGGAAATGCAACCCCTTGTAATATCCCCAAAAGACTGATGGCATGTGTCCAGGTCCATAGTCCTAGGGGACAGCGTACCAGTGATGGGCAGTTATCCAGAAGAATTAAATCTCAGAGGCTGCCAATACTTTCTGGAATAGAGTGCTAACAACACCCATTCAACACAAAACAGAACAACAACAAAACATGTCACTGAGCATTTATCCTGCAGAGAGAGATTTCAGGGAGGGGAGATTCCTTAGGGAAATAAATATGAAATGCATTATCTTTTGATTAAGATAATAGGGGTGCTAGAACTAAAGAAAATAAAATTTAATAACACTGATATTTTTCCCTTAGCACTGTAATAAATTTGAGCTGGACCTTTTTGGAGGAAATAAAGAAATCTTAATTTAAAAAAAAAGTCATTTTTATTTCTCTTAGTAATAGCTCTAAAGTAACTGACACCAGGTCTGCAACTATGTGAACTTTATACCAGTTGTCAATAATATTTCTCACATATGGTCCAGTGGCAAAGAATATTTCCATTTGACATTTGAGGAAGGGCATGGCTTCCTTAGGAGTACCCAAAGGCAGATGAAGGAATCAGAAATACTGCCCAGTAATATTGTCTCAGTGAGAAATTATCCCTGCTAAAAATCTGCCATCACTAGTATTTCAAGTACAGATGCTGGAGTATAAAAGCATTTGACCTTGGACAAGTCATTTCACCTCCACCAGTTTAGTTTCCTCATTTATAAAATGAGGCTAATAATCCCCCATTTCTCATTTCAAAGAATTGTTGTTAGGATCAAGTACAAGTGGAGAATGTTTATTAAGTTATGATTAATATTTAAACAAACCCCATTAAGGCACCATTGTAATGTCTCTTTATCACATGAAGGCAATGCCAGGTTTTTGGTAGACTGGCCTTTTTTCAAGACTATATGTTATGCTATTGGTCTAAGGATCAGTATAATTTATTAAATTGAATCTTTTCAAATTAGGGTAGGGCTTCACATGATCATTATTAGGTTTTACCTTGTTAACTTTGGCTTATTGTTCCAGCCTATAAATTTCTTTCAATACTATGTTATTATAGTATGTTACTATTATAGTATAGTATAGTATATTACTATTATATTATAATTATATGTTATTATAGTATATAGCACATAACATATTATGTTATATTTTATTGTGCTAGGACTATACTATTTAAACTCCACTCACTTTGGGATTCCTAGGGGTTACTCAGTTTGATGTAAGTATAAGGCTTTGAGCCTAATCTACTCCATGCTTAGTCTATTAACAGTTCAGGCAGAGACCATGAATCAAATGCCAAGTAATATAATAATTTATAGCTGTCATACAGAAATGAAGACAATATTCCACATTTTCATCAGTGGGGATAGACATAGGGCTTCCTTCCTTACTAACCCACTTGAACACTGACGATCTAGGGTGAAGAACAGTTTAGATTTGAGTACTCTCTGTAACTAATAAACTTTTCGTACCTTTTTCTTTCTGGCTCTGTATCCTCATTGTTCTGGGTTCTGTCTGCTGCAGATACATGGTGTGGTTCTTGGGTCACACCAAAAACTCCCTCACCTCTATTCTCCACCCTGCACCTGCTACTTTTGGAGAGAAACTCTCTCCTGTGTTATGGCACTCCGCCCCTCTAGCTATCATCTGCTGAAACTCCACACCATGCTGTCTTGGTATCCATAATTGTCATACAATGAAGCTCTGCCTATATCTGTTGCTTCCTTAGGGAAACATTATTGCTTTCTTAGAACATCACCATTGAGGGCCAACATGCCTCAGGGCTAGTCAACATATTTTCAGCAATTTTCAGTAAGTTTATAGTTCTATTTTGCTGATGCAAAATACATAAATACATTAACAAGCAAACAAACAAATAAAAGTGTTACTGAAATACCTATAAGACTTCTATATTCATCTTTCCAAATGGCAGGATACAAGCCTTTATTTCTAGTTGAATTTGAGTGACCAAATTCCATTTACATCTTTCCTGCACAAAATAGAAGCAGAAAGGGATAAAGAGGAATAAAATATTGGAATTCGTGTCAGGAACACCTTTATTTGAACTTTGTCAGACCAATTATAGCTCAGTGAAAATCATTCATTTCTAAAAGAGAGATAATAGCATCTATTTAAAGTGTTGTGAGGACCAACTGAAATAACATTTGTTTTTAAGTCTTTTCCATTTTACCTTTCTATGTTCCTATCTCTTTCTTGCTTTCACCTCTGGTATTTTGAAGTAGATGATTAAAATTGCCTTAAAGTTCTAATAAAATTCAGGAAGGTACTACAAATCCCGGAAGGGGAGAGGTAAAAGATATCAGTCTCCAGCAGCAGAATTTCCATTATTGCGAAATCCACACCCTACCATTTTCACTAGTTATATTTTTTTAAACCCTTAACTTCTGTATATTGGCTCCTAGGTGGAAGAGTGGTAAGAGTAGGCAATGGGGGTCAAGTGACTTGCCCAGAGTCACACAGCTGGGAAGTGTCTGAGGTCAGATTTGAACCTAGGACCTCCCGTCTCTAGGTCTGACTCTCCATCCACTGAGCTCCACTTGTGGTTGACCTCAGGTAACCAAAACTGCAGAAAGTGAAACCATGGATAAGGGGATAGTACTATATACCACTTATGCCTTCATCCAAGTCATTAGGAAAATATATTGAATAGAAAAGAGCCAAAGGTTGAGTCATATAGTATTACATTAGTGAAATTCTTCCCATTTGACACCAACACTGACATGTTGGCTATCACTCTTTGACTTAGGCAGTGTAGTATCCACTTGATGATATCACTACACAGTTGGCATCTCCATTTTCTACAAAAGAAAATCATGATATTCTTTGTCAGACTCTTTGCTGAGATCTAGATTTAATATATCCATGTCATTTCTCTGATGTTCTAGTTGATTAACCCTGTCAAAAAAAGAAATGGAATTACTCTAGCATGACTTGGTCTTAAGTAACCTATCCTGGCTCATATTCTATTCTTCTTCTTGTCTTGTTGTAACCCAAAGGAGGGTCAGAATACCAGTGTCCAGAATAGGAGAAGGCAGCAATTTTTCTCATATGACACTGATGTTACTAAGGGAAAAAATCAGAGGAATTTGTGTTCCTGACCCAGTCCTGGTATTGTACATTTCCTAAATTAAGACTTGTGAGATAGATGTGCCTGCTAAGATTATTAGTTACAATCCTGTACAAAGTCTAGTGGTTCTAAAGAGAGAACTGGCATGGCTTGAAGATGGAACACTACTAGACAGAATGTTACACAGCATGGGATTGGATGGAGAAAATAAAACCAGCAAATTTTGTTGAGGAGAGATACTCACCAAAGAAGGAGCAGTCAGGGAATATGGAAAAGGGAAGCCTACTGTGATTTAGATGGAGTTAGACACCTCACACAGATGAAATAAAATAGGTTTTTATCTGTCAAGTCAGTCAATAAATATGTATTAAGTGACTAAGTGTCAGGCACTATGTTAAATACTGAAGATATAAAAAGAGGCAAAAACAGTCTCTGACCCAAAAGGAGTTCATAATCTAATGAACCAAATAGAACCAGGAATTGGGGGCAGGAAGTTAAGAGATTAGACGTGGTAATTATACAAGTTAAGGTTTAGGATTTATGCTGAAGTGGTAGGGAACAATAAGGAACTTCCTTGGTTAACTGATATTCAAATTCACCACTACTAGTAGGATAAAAATATTTCCACTATTTTAGCAGGTCTTACTCTGCCAGAGTGACTTGGAATTTTTGAGCTTCCTTAGGAATTTTTTATATAGCAAGGTAGGGAGGTTGCTATATTCCTTTTCCTTCCTTTTTACATTTTTCATAAAACAGTATTTTAATGATACATTTTTGAATTTTGCCTGGAGTTGACTTAAAGGTCACTACCTTCAGTTGGAATTACTCACTTTCTCCTTTCTGAAAAATGTAATAGCATCCCATTTTGAATTCCTTGGCAATGACTTATCATAATTCTTTAAGAATGGAGAGGCATTGTGATATATTGGATAGAGTACTGGACTTGGAGAAATAATTTTGAATCTCATTTAATATATTTACCACCTTTGGAATCCAGGTCAATTCAGTTTCTCAGTTTCAGTTTCATCATCTGTAAAATGGGGGCAGTAATAGTTGCCCATTTATAGGGTTGCTTTGAGGATGAAATGAAATAAAGTATTTTAAACCATTTTGAAAACTTTAAACCACTATGTAAGTGTTAGATGTTAATATGAAATAAACAAAAAATGGCAATAAACCAAAAAAAAGGGAGAGGACATTTCTAGTAGGAAAAAACTTGAGTAAAGTGCATTTTGAGCCCAGTTTTGGGTAGTGTTCCAATAAAGAGAAATAGGGTTCTGGATTAATTTGGAACTCTACCCAAAGGCCTTGAAAACTGTTGCTACACTTTGACTCAGCAATGCTACTACTAAGTCTGTATCACAAAGGGTTCAAAGCAAAGAGAAAAGTGCTTATTTGTACAAGTAGCATGTTTGGCAGGTCTTTTTGTGATGGCAAAGAATTGGAAATTGAGGATATGCACAATAATTGGGGAATGACTGAATAAGTCATGGTATATGATTATGATAGAATACTCCTGTGGTATAAGAAATGAGGAGGAGCATAGTTTCAGTAAAACTTGGGAGGACATATGAAAAGTGAAGAGAGCAGAAACAGTAAAATATTGTACACAGTAAAAAGAATATTGTAAAGAGGACCAGATATGAAGGATTTAGATATTCTGATCAATTGAATGATCTAAGACAATTCCAAAGGATCCCTGATGAAAAATGCTATTCACATCTAGACAGATCTGATGAACTCTGAATGCAAATTGAAGGAGACTTTTATCCCACTTTTTTGTATTTCTTACTTTTTTATTTTTGTCATATGGCTAAGAGGGAAATATGTTGCATAAGACTTTGCATATATAACTAATATATTAAGTTAGTGAGAGGTTCATAGGAGGAAGAGAATTTGGAACTCCAAATTAAAAAAAAACGTTTTACAAGGTAGATAAAAGTTGGTAGATCAAATATAGGAACTCATTTTAGCTCTCCCAAATTCCCTTGAAAAAAGAAACATCTTTAAAATAATGCCTAAAAACAAATTCTGTAGAGACAGAACCAACAAAAGGTTGAGGTGAAGTAGTTTTCCCATCCAAAACAACTTAGCAGATTGACAGAAAAGGTCCATCTCACTGGAATGGTGGTAGGGCCTACAGCTCAATGCAGAAGCAGACTGTGCCCTAGAAGGTCAGCTGAAACAAAGATGGTAGCTGCATCACCAACAGTAGAAGCTTGGGGAGCTCTCAGCTCACAAATAGTGAGGAGGGTTGACAATTGGTCAGAAGAAGATTATGAGGAGACTTTGCTGACATTGTGTGCAGGATCCTGTTACACTGCTCATGTGTAATTCCAGGTTGCAGTCTAAGTCAAAGAGAGGAGAGGCACAATCAAGAATTACTTATCCAGCAAAACTGAGTATAATCCACCAGAGGGAAAAATGGATATTTAATGAAATAGAGAACTTTCAAGCACTCCTGATGAAAAGACCTGAGCTGAATTGAAATTCTGGCTTTTAAATACAAGTCTCCAGAGAAACATAGAAGGGTAAACCAGGAAAGAGAACACACAAGGGATTCAATAAGGTTAACATTTTTATATTCTTATATGGAAAGATAATTCTTATAATTTCTAAACTTTACATTATTAGGGAATCCAGAAGGAGTCTACATATACAGAAGACTTATGTGTGAGTTGACTGTCATGGGATTATTTTAAAAAATAATATTAAATGATAATAAATAGGGATGCCCTGGGAGAAGGGGAAGGGACAAGTAGAATGGAGGAAATTATCTTAAAAAAAGAAGCATAAAAGGAAGAGCTTTTAGAGTGCAGGGGAAGATTCAGGATAGCAGATAATGCTTTTGAACATTACTCTTATTGGAATTATCTAAAAAAGAGAATAAATACATACTCAATTGGGTATAGAAGTCTTTTTTACAGTAAAAAGAAGTAGGAGTAGAAGACAATAGCAGAAAGGGAGTGCTGATTGAAGAGAGGGAGAGGATTAAGGGGGAGGCAGTGGTCAGAAGTAAAACAGACTTTTTAAGGAGGAACAGTGTAAAGAGAGATATAAAGAGAGAGAGACAGAGAGAATGAGAAAGAAGGACAAATGTGGAGAGATAGGATGGAGGAAAAGACAGAGTAATCATAATTGAGTGTGAATGGTTTGAACTCATGCATAAAATAGGAGATAGCAGGATAGATTAATAAAAACAAAATGCAACAGTATGTTGTTTACAAGAAGCAAATTGGAAATAGGGATACACGCAGGAAAAATAAAGAGCTGGAAAATAATTGACTATGCTTCAGATGAAGAAAAAAGCAGGGGTGGTAATCATGATCTGAGACAAAGAAAAAATAGGCATAATTAAGAGATAAGAAATAATGAAGAATGAAATGAGCAGAACCAAGAGAAAATTATATGTAGCAGCAGAAATATTGTTTGAAGAATGACTTGTGTATGTCCATCTGTATAGAAAGAACTGATAAATAGGAATAACCACAACATAGTTCCATATATACATCTATCTCTGTCAAATGATGCCTTCTCTTATATGGAGAAGGGAGGAAGGGAGTTACCTGAGAATTTAGATGTAACAAACAAATAAATAAGTAAATTTAAATTTAAATTTAAAAAAGATAACCTCAGTGGGAAATCTACATTATGCTCAAAAGTACCATAGACAATGAAATAATATCAATACTAAATATATATGCATCAAATGGTATGAAGTCCTAATTCTTAAAGGAAACATCAAAGGAGTTATAGGAGTAAATAGTAAAACTATATTAGTCAACTTTCCTCTTTTAGAACTAAATAAAGTTAACCATAAAAAAGAAATTAAAGGCATGGATAGAATTTTAGAAAAGTTAGGTATGATAGACCTCTGTAGAAAATTGAATAGGACTAGAGAGGGGTATCCTTTTTTCTCAGCTATATATGACACCTTCACAAAAACTTACTATATATTAGGGCACAAAAACTTCAGAAACAAATACATAAAAGCAGAAATATTGAATGTATCCTTTTCAGATCATAATAAAATAAAAATTACATTTAATAAAGGACCATGGAAACATAGATTAAAGATTAATCAAAAACTAAATAATCTAATTCTAAATAATTTGTATATACATAATTTTATTAAGAGAATAGAAACAAGACAACTTAACAAAGGTTATGAGATGCAGTCAAAGCAGTACATAAGGGAAAATTTATAACTCTAAACTCTTCCATTCATAAAATAGAAAAAGAGCAGATTAGTGAATTGGTCAAATGAGTAAAAAAAATGGAAAAAGAACAAATTAAAATCTCCAATTAAACACCAAATTGGAAATTCTGAAACTCAAAGGAGAGATGAATAAAATCAAAAGAAACAAAACCCTTAATTCATGAATAAAGTTAAGAGCTGGTTTGATGAAAAAAAAAAACAAAAAATATATAAACTATTGGTTAATTTTATTTTAAAAAAGAAAGAAAAAACCAAATTACTAGTATCAAAAGTGAAAAGAATGAATTCATCACCAATGAAGAAGAAATTAAAACAATTATTATGATCTATTTTTGTTAAATTATATGTCAATTAATCTGACAATATAGGTGAGATGGATGAATATTAAAAATGTAAATTTCTCAGGTTTACAAAAAAAAGAAATAGAATACTTAAAAACCTTATCTTTGAAAAATAAATTAAACAGCCCATAAATGAATGCCATAAGAAAAGCTCTCCAGGATCAGATGATTCACAAGTTAATTCTACCAAGCATTTAAAGAATAATTAATTTAAACATTAAATAAACTATTTGGAAAAAGAGACTGAGGAGTCCTACCAAAATTCTTTTAAGACGCAAATATGGTGCTGATTGCTAAGTCAGATAGAGCAGAAACAGATAAAGAGAACTATGGACCAATTTCCCAAATGAATATTGATGCAAACATTTAAAATAAAATACTGGCAAGGAGATTGTAGCAATATATCACAAAGATAATATACTATGAATAGATGGGATTTCTATAAGAAAGGAAGGGCTGTTTCAGTAGTAGGAAAATATCAACATAAATGACTATATCAATAATAGAAAGAACAAAAAACATATTATTATCTGAGGAATGCATAAAAAGGTCTAGACAAAATATAACATTAATTTCAACAAAAACACTAGGAAGAATAAGAATAAATGGAACTTTTATTAAAATGAGCAGCAGTATCTATCTCAAACCATCAGCAATCATTATTTGTAATGGGAATAAGTAGAAAACTTCCCTATAGATTATAGATGAAGCAAGCAAGCCCATTATCACAATCATTATTCAATATTGTACTAGAAATGCCAATTATAGCAATAGGAGAAGAAAAAGCAAATGAAGGAATAAAAATAGGCAATGAAGAAACAAAACTATCATTTTTTTGCAATTGATATGGTGGTGTGCTTAGAGGATTCTAGAGAAACAATTAATAAGCTAGATAAAATAAAAAATTCAGCAAAATTTCAGGATATAAAATAGAATTCATATAAATTATCAGCATTCCAATATATTACTAATAAAGTCCAGTAGGAAGAGATAGAAAGAGAAATGCCATTTAAAATGATTAGAGACAGTAAAAAATTCATATGAGTTCTATCTGCCAAGATAAATCCAGGTACAATATGAACACAATTATAAGACTCTTTTATCAATAAAGTCAGATTTAAACAATTGGAGAAATATTAATTACTTATGTGTAAGCCAAGTAAACATATTAAAAATGAAAATTCTACATAAATTAAATATACTTACTTAGGGCAATAACAATCAATCCTCCAAAAATATTTGATAAAGCTAAAGAAAATAATAACTTTCATCTGGAAGAATAAAAGGTCAAGAATATCAAGGGAATCAATGAAAATATGTAAAGAAAGGTAGCCTAGCAATATTATATTTTAAACTGTATAACAAAGAAGTAATCATCAAAACAATCTGCTACTAGATAATAGAGTGGTAGTTCTATGGAATAGGTTAGAAACACAGTACATGGTAGTAAATGACTAGTAACTTAGTGTTTGATAAATTCCACGATCAAACTTTTGTGACAAGAACTGAATTTCACAAAATTGCATGGAAAACAAGAATGGAGTTTGGCAGGAACTAGTTATAGACCAACATCTCACAACTTTTAACAAGATAAAGTAAAAACTAGTACATGATATAAACATAAAAGATGATATCATAAGTCAATTAGGAGAGCATCGAATGTCTAATCTGTTAGATATATGGAATAATTTATAACAAAACAAAGGATAGCTTTATGGGATATAAAATGGATAATTTGAATTCTATTAAATTAAAAATATTCTGCACAAACCAAACCAATGCATCCAAGATCAGAGGGAAGGCAGGAAACTATAAAAAAAATTATAGCTAGTTTCTCTGATAAAGGTCACATTTTTCAGGTAAATAGAAAATAGTCAAATTTAAGAATACAAGCCATCCCCTAATTAATAAATGGTCCAAGGATACAAACAGACAATTTTTTAGGAAGAAATCAAAGCTATATATAATCATATAAAAATGCTCCAAATTATTGTTTATTAGAAAATGCAAATTAAAATCAACATCAAATTATGCATTTGGTCTGAATCTGATCAACAATGGTGGCTAGTAGAACTCTTTGAATGAGGAAATGATGCTCTAGAACCATACATTAGGAAGAGAACTACCACTAAACAAACAGTAACTATTTCACAGGATATTATGAAGATCAAGTAAACAAAGTGACCTGAAAACCTAAAAGTGCTACATACATATCAGCTAAAGTTATTTAAAGATAACCAAAAGCAATTCTGTTATAGTATGTTTAAATTCATTCAATATCTTGGGCTATAATTGGGTGTCAATTGACTTGAAACCATTGAGGACATAAAGGGTCTCTCTCAATATACTTTCACTTATCCTTGGTTTTAATTTCCTGTTAACCATTTAAATTTTATTACTAGTCAGAAGGTCATTTTCCTTGGCCATTCATGTCCAATGGAAAAAAGAAAGGAAATTGTTTCCCCTTCTTTCATTACTTATCTTTTTTCATATGTACCCCAACCAGGCTACTCCCTCCATTAAATAAATCAAACAAAGCCATTTTTATTTTCTTTAGTAGTCATTACAATCTTCAGTCCATAGCGGGTTTTAATCTTTCAGTACTCTATTTACAGGACTTCAGAATTTCTGCATTTATGGGCAAAAAGGTAATACTGGGTACTGAAAAGGAAACTAGAAGACTTGGAGGTTACGATGGCTGCAGAGTAGTTGCAGAACTTTTACCCACCCCACCACCAACCTGTACAATACCTCAAAAGAACAAAAAGGCCAAGTTCAGATGAGCGAAGGGACTCAAAAATAGGGTTCAGCATTGAAGGTACATGGGATTTGGGCATTTCCATGCTATAAGGGGGTAAATTATCTCCCACTAAAACTCAAGGTGATGAAACCCTCCACCAACTCACTTATGGGGCGGGATTCATAGCTATCACCCTAGAATTAAAGCTGGAGAACAACCTCTAAGTTCTTGGCAGCTGATCAAGATCACAACTGACCTTCCTCGTTAAGATGGCAGCAGAGTAAAAAGCAGCTGCTTAACCTCTCCTAACCAAAACATATAGGACTCCTCAAGAAGACATAAAAACAAATCCAGAGGAATGAAGGGACCCCACAACAGGGCGCAGCATTGGAGATATGTGGAATTGGGGCATTTCCATGCTATAAAGGGGTGAAACAGCTCTCACTAAAACATGAGCTGAGCAACTCCCTCCCCCAACGCACACCACCTACAGTGCCAAAGCCAGCCCACAAGAGTTAGAGCAAGTTTAGGGCATGCCTTAACTCCTTGGCAGCTACCTGGGGTCACAGGGCCTGCTCCTGAGAACAGCAAGACTTAAGACCCCAAGAGGATAAAGAATGTGTGGACTTTGAACATAGACCCTGAGAGCAGGCCCGAGTGTGGGCATGGACACAAGCCCAGACCTGGATCCTGAGAGCAGGAGAGGACTCGGATCCTGAGCCCAGGTGCAGACTTTGTGTGGGGACCCAAAGCAGAGGGGGGCACGACTGTGGAAGCAGGACCCTGAGACTGTTAAAGGAGCTTCAGGCAGAGGAACAAGCAAGGGGACCACCAGGAGGCTTGATCCTGAGAACAACTAGATCTGAGACCTCAGAAGCCTAAAGAGCACAGACAGAGCCTGAGTGTGAGGATAAACCTGAGAGGACTCAGGGCTAACAATGGCAAGCCAGAGACAAGAACCCAAAAAGAGAAAGATCATCAAGAAGAAATCAATAACACTCGACAACTTTTACACAGATAAAATCCAGAAAACAGAGCAAATAGCAGAGGAGAACAAACAAGTAATCATATCCAAACCTTCCCAAAATAATGAAAACTGGCCACAAGCTATTGAAGAGTTCAAATCTGAGATGATGAGAAAGATGGAAGAGATTTGGTGAGAGAAGTGGGAAATAGCTCAAAAGGAAATTAACAGGTTAGAAGACAGAAACTCCCAATTGGAGAAAGATGCCCCCAAATCAAACAAAATGATAAGCAAATTGGAAACCAAAATCTAGCAAGAAAATAACAGTTTAAAAGGCAAAATTTCACAATTGGAAAGTGAGGAAAGTAAATTGAAGACCAGAAATGACCAGATTGAAAAGGAAAACCAAAAGATTATAGCCAAAAACCAGTCCCTAAAGGCTAGAATTGAGCAATAAGAAGCTAATGATCTCTCAAGACAGCAAGAACAAATAAAACAAAGCCAAAAGACTGATAAAATAGAAGGAAACATGAAATATCTCAATGAAAAAGTGACAGACCAAGAAAAAAGGTCCAGAAGAGACAATTTGGGAATCATTGGTCTTCCTGAAAAAGCAGAAATTAATAGAAATTTGGACTCCATACTAAAATAAATTATTCAGCAACATTGCCCTGAAGTTCTACAACAAGAGGGCAATATAGACATTGAAAGGATACATAGATCACCCTCTACACCAGAAAAGACAACCCCAAGGAATATAATAGTCAAATTCAAGAGCTTCCAAATAAAAGAAAAAAATTTACAAGAAGCCAGAAAGAGACAATTCAGATATCAAGGAACACCAATCAGGATCACAAAGGATCTGGCAGCTTCCACACTAAAAGACAGAAAAGCTTGGAATTTGATATTCAGAAAGGCAAGAGAACTGGGACTACAACCAAGGATCACCTACCCATCAAAACCAACTATATACTTCCAGGGGAAAGTATGGGCATTCAGCAAGATAGAAGATTTCCAAGTATTTGCACAGAAAATACCTGGACTAAATGGAAAGTTTGATATCCAACCACAAAAATCAAGAGAAACATGAAAAGGTAAATAAGAAGCAGAGGGAAAAGAAAGAAAACTTGTATTTTTTAAATTTGTCTCTTTAAGGGCTTCAATATGATCCAATTATTTTTATTCATATGTGGAGAAATATTATGTATAATTCTCTGTAAGGAACTCTATTCACTATTATAGTAATTAGAAGAATTATTCATAGGGAGAGGTTGGAATACTAAATGGTCTAAGATGATATGGGGGGTGTGAAAGAGGGGGGTGAATAGTAGAGAACACCAAGAGAAACTTCAATGAATAAGAAAAATAGGATATTCTATTACACACAAAGAGGGCATGGGAAGAGTAAGGTATGAATACTATTATAAGAAGGAGAGGAAGAGAGTGTTAATAGATAATATTTAAACCTTGCTCTCAGAGGAAACAGTTCTGAGGGGGAAGAGCAGCTAAATCCATTGGGGTAAAGAATTCTATCTTATGCTACAGGAAAAATCAGAAGGGAAAAAACAAGGGGTGGGATGTGGTAGGGAGTACATAAAGGGAGGGAAAGAGAAGGGGGAGGGAATCAAATTGACCCTAAAAAAATAACAAGAGGGGAAGAAAAAGGGAGGGGTTGGAAAGGGAAATAAAATAAGGGTGGGAATTAGGGGGACTGAATAAAAGCAAACCATTAGTTTAAAAGGAAATAGCATAAGAAGAAAAGGCAGAATTAGGAGAGGACTTCAAAATGTTGGGGAATACACAGATGACAATCATAACTCTGAATGTGAATGGGATGTCCTCTCCCATAAAACAGAAGCAAATAGCAGAGTGGGTTAGAAACCTTTTGCCTAGCATATATTGTCTACAAGAAACACACATGAGGCATGTAGACACATAAAGGGTGAAGGTGAAAGGATGGAACAAAATCTTTTGGGTTTCAACTGAGGAAAAGAAGGCAGGAGTGGCAATCTTGATAAATGATAAAGCCAAAGAAAAAATAAATCTGATCAAAAGCAATAAGGAAGGTAATTGCATCCTGATACAAGGCAGTATAGACAATGAGGAAATAACAGTACTCAACATGTATGCACCAAATGGTATAGCATCCAAATTCCTAAAGGAGAAATTGGCAGAGCTCAAGAAGGAAATAGATAGTAAAAGTATACTAGTGGGAGATCTAAACATTCCTCTTTCAGATATATATATATAAATCAAACCAAAATATAAATAAGAAAGAGATAAGAGAGGTGAATGAAATCCTAGAAATTTAGAGTTAATCGATATGTGGAGAAAAATATATAGGGACAAAAAGGAATACACCTTCTTTTCAGCTGCACATGGTACATTCACAAAGATTGACCATGTAATAGGACATAGAAATATGGCAAACAAATGCAAAAGAGCAGAAATAATAAATGCAACCTTTTCAGATCATAATGTAATAAAAATAATAATCAGTAAGGACACATGGACAGGCAAATGAAAAACTAATTGGAAATTAAATAATATGATTCTCCAAAAAGTTAAAGAACAGATCATAGAAACAATCAATAATAATTTCATTGAAGAGAAGGACAATGATGAGACATCCTACCATACTCTGTGGGATGCAGCTAAGGTAGTACTCAGGTGGTAATTTATATCCTTGAGTTCATATATTAACAAATTGGAGAGGGCAAAGATCAATAAACTGGGCATGGAAATCAAAAAACTAGAAAGAGAACAAATTAAAAATTCCCAGTCAAAGACTAAATTAGAGATTATAATAATTAAAGGAAAAAATCAATAAAATTGAAAGCAAAAGTACTATTGGATTAATAAATAAGACTAGAAGCTGGTACTTTGAGAAAACAAACAAAATTGACAAAGTACTGGTAAATGTAATTAAAAAAAGGAAAGAAGAAAATCAAATCATCAGTATCAAAGATGAAAAGGGAGACCTTACCTCTAATGAAGACAAAATCAAGGCAATCATTAAAAACTATTTTTCCCAATTATATGGCAATAAATATAGCAATCTAGGTGATATGGATGAATATTTGCAAAATAAAAATTGCCTAGATTAACAGTAGAAGAAATAGAATACTTAAATAATCCCATATCAGAAAAAGAAATTGAACAAGCCATCAAAGAACTCCCTAAGAAAAAAATCCCAGGACCAGATGGATTCAGAAGTGAATTCTATCAAACATTCAAAGAACAACTAATTCTAATACTATGCAAACTATTTGACATAATAAGCAAAGAAGGAGTTCTACCAAACTCCTTTTATGACACAAATATGGTACTGATCCCAAAGCCAGGTAGATAAAAAACAGAGAAAGAAAACTACAGACCAATCTCCTTAATGAACATAAATGCAAAAATCTTAAACAGAATACTAGCAAAAAGACTCTAGCAAGTGATTACAAGGGTTATTCATTATGATCAGGTGGTATTTATACCAGAAATGCAAAGATGGTTCAATATTAGGAAAATCATCCACATGATTGACCATCTCAACAAGCTAATGAACAAAAATCACATGATTATCTCCATAGATGCTGAAAAAGCCTTTCACAAAATATGACACCCATTCCTATTGAAAACATTAGAAAGTATACGAATAGAAAGGTCTTTCCTAAAAATAATAAAGAGTATATGTCTTAAACCATCAACAAGCTTCATATGTAATGACAACAAATTAGAAGCATTCCTAATAAGATCAGAAGTGAAACAAGGATGCCCATTATCACCTCTATTATTTAACATTGTACTAGAAACACTAGCAATTGCAATTAGAGAAGAAAAAGAAATTGAAGATATTAAAATAGGTAATGAGGAGACCAAGCTATCATTCTTTGCAGTTGATATGATGGTCTACTTAAAAAATCCTAGAGAATCAACTAAAAAACTAGGGGAAATATTCAACAACTTTATTAAAGTTGCAGGATACAAAATAAATGCACATAAATCCTCAGCATTTCTATATATTTCCAACACACCTCAGCAGCAAGAGTTAGAAAGAGAAATGCCATTCAAAACCAACCTAGACAATAAAAATACTTAGGAATCTATCTACCAAAACAAATACAGGAATTATTACACAACTACGAAATACTTTCTAAACAATTAAAACTAGGTCTAAACAATTGGAAAAACATTGACTGCTCATGGGTAGGAGAAGCAAACATAATAAAAATGACCATTCTACCCAAATTAATTTACTTATTTAGTGCCATACCTATTAAACTACCAAAAAACTTTTTACTGAATTAGAAAAAAACCATAACAATGTTCATTTGAAAGAATAAAAGATTAAGAATATCAAGGGAAATAATGAAAAAAAATGTGAAGGAAATTGGCCTAGTAGCACCAGATCTTACACTGTACTATAAACAGTGGTCATCAAAACAATATGGTACTGGCTAAGAGACAGAAGGGAGGTCAGTGGAATAGACTTGGGGTAAATGATGTCAGCAAGACAGTCTATGATAAATGCAAAGAGCCAAGCTTTTGGGACAAAAATCCACTATTTGACAGAAAACTGCTGGGAAAATTGGTAAACAATATGGGAGAGATTATATTTATATCAACATCTCACACCCTACACCAAGATAAATTCAGAATGGGTGAATGACTTGAATATAAAGAAGGAAAGTATAAGTAAATTAGGCAAACATGGAATAGTAGTATAATTGTCAGATCTTTGCAAAAGGAAAGTTTTTAAAACTAAGCAAAAATTAGAAAAAATTATAAAATATGAAATAAATAATTTTGATTACATTAAATTAAAATGTTTTTGCACAAAGAAAACTAATGCAACCAAAATTAGAAGGTAATCAAGAAATTGGGAAAAAATTCTTTATATCAAAAAACTCTGACAAAGGTCTAATTACTCAAATATATAAGGAGCTAAATCAATTATACAAAAAAATCAAGCCATTCCCCAAATGATAAATGGGCAAGGGACATGAATAGACAATTTTCAGATAAAGAAATCAAAACTATCCATAAGCACATGAGAAAGTGTTCTAAATCTCTAATAATTAGAGAAATGCAAATCAAAACAACTCTAAGGTATGAGCTCACACCTAACCGATTGGCTAACATGACAGAAATGGAAAGTGATGAATATTGGAGGGGATGTGGCAAAATTGGGACATTGATGCATTGCTGGTGGAGTTGTGAATTGATCCAACCATTCTGGATGTCAATTTGGAACTATGCCCAAAGGAATTTAAAAGACTGTCTGCTCTTTGAGCCAGCCATACCACTGCTGGGTTTACACCCCAAAGAGATCATAAGGAAAAAGACACGTACAAAAATATTTATAGCTGCATTCTTTGAAGGGGCAAAAAATTGGGAAATGAGGTTATGTCCTTCAATTGGGGATTGGCTGAACTAATTGTGTTACCTGCTGTTGATAGAATACTATTTTGCTCAAAGGAATAACAGACAGGAGGAATTCCAGGTGAACTGGAATGACCTCAAGGAATTGATGCAGAATGAAAGGAACAGAACTAGGAGAACATTGTACACAGAGACTGATACACTGTGGTCAAATCAAATGTAATGGACTTCTCTACTAGCAGCAATGCAATGATCCAGAACAATGCTGAGAGATTTATGATAAAGAAAACTATACACATCCAGAGGGAGAACTGTGGGAGTAGAAACACAGAAGAGAAACAGCTGCTTGAAAACATGGGTTGAGGGGGATATTATTGGGGATGTAGACAGTAAATTATAACTCTAGTCCAACTATTAATAATATGGAAATAGGTCTGATCAATGATACATGTAAAACCTAGTGGAATTGTGTTTTGGCTACAGGGGGCTGGAGCTTTGAAGAAAATGAAGAACATGAATCATGTAACCATGGAAAAATATTCTAAATAAAATAAATTAATTAATAAAGAAAAGTACACTTGATTTGAAATCAGAAGGCTTAAGTTCAAATTTCAAATCTCCTTATCATTACTTTGGTCAGGTAGAATTCTCCAGACTTAGTTTACTGGTTTGTAAAACAAGAATGTTGGACAAAATAATATCTTCCTGTTCTGGACCCTGTAAATTATCTGTCCTCTCTTCCAACTTATATGTGTCCTTTTAAAATCTGAACTCTTTAATAATATTATTATATAGCCTTATCTGTCTCTTCACACATATCATCCTTTTTCCCCATTATAATCAATTGAATATGTGTGACAAGAACATTATTTTTGAAAGCTTCTTATCTCACATAACTTCTTTTTTTTTTGGAGTATCAAGTTATAGCATCCTTACTACAAAATTTCTCAACACTTTGAAATATGATCTTCTAGAATCTAGGATATATATCTAACTATGCATAGCATTTCCCTCTTTATCTGCCATGAACTCAAAGATGGCATGGTCTTATCCTTTCTCTTTTAAGCAGTTCCTCTTACTATTTAAAATAAGAGAACTCTCACTTTTTCTTTACCTTCTGAAAGATGAAATTATCTGTGAGTGAAAGCAAGACTTTGTCAGCTTCTCTAACACTTAAGCAGAGAGAAATGCCCAATAGATGTCTGGATAACTGAAGTGCTCTAACAAAACAGTATTCTCTTTCTGTATTAGTTTTATGATCTCTTCCTGGAACTCATTATAATTTCTTCCCTTTGCCTGGTTTCACCTCTGTCTGTCCCTCCTTTGATCATCAGCTGAATTGCTATCTAGCATGCCTTCCCCTAGAGAGTTCATAGATTTCCCCACAGGTGAACATTTTCTTGATGTATGGTGCTACCCCACTTCTGCTTCTACTTAGCTGTCCTATTACTATTTCGCATCATGTATCAGTGAGGTTATAGTTACTGCCTTTCATCTTAGCTGTATAGCATTCTTTTTTAAATATTCCTATACTTTATAGTCATAGATAGACATCTGAGTCCAGAAGAATCATTTCTGTCCCTCTCTCTCATCTTGCCTACTGGGCATATTGACCATCTTGGTTGCTCTTCTTTTCCTTAGGTCATATCCTTTGCTCTCTCTTGCAACTCTGACTTCACTAGGACTTTCTTGCTCCAATTCCTTCATAAATTTCTTAGTAAGAGTTATTTTTTAAAAATATATAAATTCATTACATAGAAGTTCAACAAGTTTTATGTAGTCTTGCATGATCGTGTTGACTTTTACCTCCTCCTTTCGATATGGCCCCAAAGTACAGAAAGTACTTTATGGTATAAACATGTGGCATAGCCTTATCTTGTTTCTGGGTTTGTGGCCAGTTGAAGGAGAAGACTGATGCTTGCCCCAAGACCCATTCAGCTATGTTGATGATGCACTAGGAGACCTATCAATTGAGATGCCACTGAAGAAGCAGTGACAAATATAGCAGAAGCAAATACAACTTTGCCTCCCTACCCCCACCTGGCCACATCTATAGATATATATATAGATAGATAGATAGAGCGATATAGAGATAAAGAAAAAGATATAGATATAGATATAGAGATAAAGATAAAGATATAGATATAGATAAGATATAGATATGGATGATATAGATATAGATATAGATATAGATATAGATATAGATATGGATATGGATATGGATATGGATATGGATATGGATATAGATATAGATAGAAAGGGAGATAATTTTTTTTTAAAAATGGCTTTGGGCAGGCAGCTAGGTAGCTCAATGGATTGAGAGTCAGGCCTAGAGACAGGAGGTCCTAGGTTCAAATTCAGCCTCAGAAACTTCCCAGCTGTGTGACCCTGGGCAAGTCACTTGACCCCCATTGCCCACCCTTACCACTCTTCCACCTAGGAGCCAATACACAGAAGTTAAAGGTTTAGAAAAAAATGGCTTTGGATCAATTTCCTTTCTAAAGGTCTAATTAGCAGCCAATCAGGGTTTATATAGCTGATATACTCTAATTCTTTGTCTTTCTTGTTATTGAGTCATTTGGTCATCCCTGATTCTTTGTGACACCAAATGGGGCTTTCTTTGCAAAGATATTGAAGTGACTTACCTCTTTCTCCACTGAATTGAGGCAAATAGAAGTTAAGTGATGTATCCAAAGTCACACAATTAGTAAGTGTATGAGGCCACATTTGAATTCAGCTCTTTCTGACTCCAGGCGCTGTGCTCTATTCACTGAGCTACCTTGTTGCCTCCAGTTCTTCCTTAGGTGCCCTTAAAATTGAGCATCTTTGCACGCTTCCAGTTCTTAGCTGTTAAAGGATAATGCTTCTCATAGAGTCATGGAGTTAAGGCGGAATAGGATTTTAGATGCCATCTAGTACAATGCCCTCATTTTGCAGGTGAGGACATGGAGGCACAGAGAAGCTAAGTAATTTCCTGAAGTCCCCTGAGATTTATTGAGACGCCCCTCATATGCCATGTAGAGTCTTGATTCTGTTCTAGCAGAAAAGACTATTGATGAGAATTGAGTGGAATATTAAAGTTCAATATCGTGCCATCATTGGTACCAGGCTGTTCTGAGAATTATTTCTCTGAGTCTTCATTTTGGAATGGCATGCTAACAAGAGTAGTGAACTGTGCAAGCTGATTCCATTAGCAAGAGAAGGGTCCTAATCCATTTCTCGAGCCAAAGCACAGGACCCACTTCACCTTATTCATCACTTCATTAATTTGATTTCAAGAGAAAAGGACTAGATTGAAAAGAGAGGTTATTCAAATCTCAAATGCACTTCTTAGGCATAATGAGAGAGCAAAGCATTTGCTGCTCAGCTTTGTTTCCACCAACTGGAAACAAGTACAATGAGGGTCATGCTACTTAACCACACATAAGGATAGATGTACAATGTCAGGGCTAGATACTGAATTATTTTGAAAAAAATGGTAAAAGATGACACAGTTACTAGTTAGATGTCTGTATGTAGTTTGAAAGTCCATGAAGCAGTTCAAAAGAATATGGTTGCATTTGCTTCCATTCTACAGAACGAGTTGCAGTATTGGATGACAAATTCCACAAGCAAGTTGAATATCCTTCTCAGTCCTGTGGCACACCATGAGAAATGACAGTCCCAATGTATCAGCCACATTTCTGTCACATAATGGAGCGGCCTGGAAGAACTGGAAACACTACCACCCCAGGAATTTCCAGGACATCTGGTAAGTCAACAACATTATCACAAATATTATGGCCAAGAATATGAGTTTTTGCAACAATGGATTCATTTTCCAAATGTTCCAGCTGAGAAAGCCACGCAGAACATTCCCACCATTGAGCAGATGGCTGATGGAGAAGCCAATATTTTTCTATAGAAACTGAAGTTTACTCTTACATTAGATACTTTCTGCATAAAGAAGCAAATAGGTTCCTGCTTTTGTATTCCATCCTTCTATACTGGAGAAATGTGTTTAAAGCATTATATATATTTATAGAGTGGTTAGGAAAATATGCCTTTCCATAGGGTAATATAATATAGACTCTCAGAACCAGAAACTTTTTGTTTGTTGAAAGGGACTTCATCAAAGCCTGCTTAGTTAAGCATGAGATGTCAGTTGAAAATGAGATTCTGTATCTTGATTTGCTAGTAAAGATTTTGGAGAACTTGTAGATGCTGATCCAGATAGATTATCAGTATGCCCATAGGATATAAATGACTCAGGATGGGGCTTCATTTTCAAAGAATACAGAGCAAAATGCAGCCTGGCATCTTCCTGCTTGCCATCCTTACTTTGCTGGTAGAGTGGGACATGGTGGCAGGTGGAGGATAAAACATATTATTTGACTAACATGAAGTTAATATATCCAGTTGACCAGAATGCATTTACTGTGACAGGGAAGTGGGTCGATTGTGCTTAAAAAATATTTTACCTTCACAAGCAATATGTCAGGCAATCAAGACAGAGTATGGAAAAAATGTGTCTGCAGAACTAAACAATAAATCAAATAGCAGGGACTTGTTGCTGCAAATATGGACCTTATTTTATCTTAAGTGGTTGTAGGGATCTAGGTTGGACACTTCACTTCAGTCTCAGAGAATCATAACTGACTGTTTTTGAGTCTTTAGATGTCTGAGAAAATTATTCTGTCCTTCCACTGCTAATGTTGGTGTTTGTATGAAAACAAGACTAGGATTTTAAAGAGTGTTTTGATTTCTACTCTTATCCTAATGCTTTTCCACTATACCATTAACTTCCTTTCTTTGGCTTTGAAACCCTTCCTAATCTGGCTCCAACATACTTTTCCAGACTCATTTCATATTACTCCCTTTTGACAATGAACTCTTTGTTCCATTCAAACTGTCCTATCTGGTCATTTCTTATACACAATATGATGTTTCTTGCTTTCATACTATTATGTGTATGTATTTATTTTGTCCTCTCTACCTGGACTGCCCTAATTCCTTTCTTTCATCTTTTGGAATATTGAGATCCATTTGACACTTATTGAAGGCCAAGCTCGAGTTCCATATCCTACCCAACGACTTCCCAAATCCCCAAAGCCTTGATTGCTGGGACCTGCCCCATTGAAATTATTCTGTATTTATTTTTATTTATCGATTGTTTTCCTTCAGCAGAATGAAAGCTTCTTGAGGGGAGGGTCTATTTTTACTTTTGTGTCCATATTCTAAGTGTCTTCTACTGTGCTTCACACTCAACATGTGTTCATAAATACAGTAAATTAGTGGTGACATTGGCACACTTGTATTTAATGAGTGAGGCAGTGTTAATTGCCAGTAACAGTTTCCATTTAGGAGAGGAAAATAGCCTGTTATAGTAGGCACAGAATCAAGACATCCCAAGTCCAGTACCAATTCTGTCCAGTTGTGTGATCTTACTAAACACATTTTACTTCTTTATACCTTGGTTTTCTTACTAGTCAAATGTGAAGGTTAAATCAGATTACTTCTAATATTTCATCCAATTATCAAACTCCTTGACTCTTACTTTAAAGGTTCATTTGAGGATTGCAAAGCTCAAATTGTTGCTTAGGGTAAAGGGCTTTAAAATTGTTTTATTGATATCTTTTATTTTCACATCACCTATATCTCCCAATTTAACCAACCCCACTAACAGTCTAGGCAGTTATTATGGAGTCTTTATCTCTGTCTCTAATGGGGCCAGTTCTGAATTAACTTAAAGTTAATATCACTTTAAGTCTTTTCCCCCTTCTTAATGTAGCTCTAGTTATTGGTCATAATCCTTGGAAGTTAAAGGTATAAGGCTGGAACAGTTGATCTCTTAAAGTGTCAGTGGTTTAGAATTCTATGATCCATCAATATGTGTTCTATTATTTAAAAATAGTCTAGAAAATATCTATCATTTCACAACTTCGTACTTTCTTGTAGTTTCTGAATGATGGGTGTCTATCAGGGAGAACAAAGACTGAGATACATTTTCTGTGCCAATTTAAGAGGCATAGTGGATAGAACACTGTACTTGGAGTCAGAAGGCCTGACTTCAAATCTTGCTTCAGATATTTAATACCTCTTTCATTTGGCCAAGTCATAATTCTCTAATTCTCCATTTTCTCAACTGTAAAATGGGGCTTTAGAACTTTAGGAGTTTAATATTCCATAATTCTTTTTGTGAGGTTATTATAATGGTCAGATGAGAAAATGCATATATAATATTTTACAAATAGTAAGGTGATATAGAAATATCAGCTCAAATATGATAGAAGGGAAGCACTGGCTCCTTATAGCTTGCCATAGCTGCTCTGTATTCCTCCATTATGAAACAGAAACTTATTTTGTGTGTGCATTGTTAAGGAGGTCCATCACTGAAGGTTTGGATCCCACCTCTAATTTGTACTAATCTGAAAGCCCTGGCTATAGATAAATGGAACCTATTTGCAGCCATGACCTCTCTCTTGAGATTAAGTCTAGTGCCATCAATTTCCTCCTGGCTTGCTTTCCCTACATGCCCTACTGTCACCTGAAATTCAACATGTCTAAAACCAAATTCATCATCCTTTCCTAAAAACCAGTTTCTCTTTAAACTTTTCTTATTTCTGTCAATGACAGCATCATTCTCCAGTCTGTTCAGACTTAAATCCTCGAAGCCATCCTTGATCTGCCCCTCCTCAAGCTTGCCTTGACATTCAATCAGAAATCAAGCCTTTGGATTCTTTCTTCCTAATGCTCCTCACTTATATCTCTTCTTTCCAATATTATTTCCACGATAATAGTCCAAGTCCTCATTTCATCATACCTAAACTACTGCAATGATTTCTTAACTGGCATTATTTGCCTCCATGTTCTCACGCCATTCTTTTTGGAATTATGAAATTAATTAAAATGATTTATTCATTAAAAATTTTTAGAATTATGAAATTAATTAAAATGATTTATTCATTAAAATTATGAAATGAATTAAAAAGGATGATCTTTTTGAAATAGTAATTGCATATTTTTCCTAAAAACATTTAGTAGCTCCTCATTGCCTATAGATTTTTTAAAAATGAACTTATGATACAATTGTTATAAAGAATTCCTAAACAGGAAGCTCTTATTCCAAATTCAGGATGACACACAATCTGTAACTTAAAGCATGAGAGAGTTATCTGGGATGCTCAGAGGACAAGTAACATGGTATGGGTTCCTTACTCAGTATATCTCAGATATGAGACTTAAATCCAATACTTCCTAAATCATGAGTTGACTCTCTAATCACACAGAATAAGTTTCAGTACCCTAACCTGGCATTCAAGGTCTTCTGCAGCCTGAGCCTCTAACCTAACTCTCCAATTCTATCTCCTACTTTTTTTGACATAAGCCTTCTCTACATTTGAGAACCTGTAATTGTTGTCCCCTAGACATATGTATATTCCCATCATTGCTCATCATCTTCTCTTGATTGGAATACAGGATAAGACCAGCATTTCATTTTTTCCTACCCACAACAGATGGAAACTTTCTGAAAAGAAGGCAAAGATGACCCTGGAACCTTATTATTCCCAGTTTCAATTACATAACTTAATGTCCATTGAGGGGGCACAAAATCCCTAGCCACATGATATCCAGGCTTATCAGACTTAATGGATACCACAAGTAGTTGTGTCAAAATACACTAACAACAAGCTCACCAGATACATTTCCAGTTTTGAAGAGGTAAGCCATAGGAAGAGAAGATAAGTGCCACTATATCTTTATCAAATACTCTTGCCCTATTAGGTCAAAGTAAGCCTCCTTGTGTTAAATAGCCAATGACTTTCTAGAGTCTTATTTTATTTCAACATTAAACCTCAATTAAGAGGGTGCTGGTGTAAGAGCTGAACCCCTAACAAATTACTTAACCACTTCTCTTATCTTTCCTTGGGGGATTAGCTCATTTCAAATGCTACCACTCAAAGGCTTGCCTCATTTCAATAGCCCTTAATTTGCTTACACCTCTGAACTCCTGGGGTCTTGCTCTCATGCTTAGCATGCCTTAACTTTTTATGCAGGTTTCAATTTTCCTCCAAAAGAGGGGGGACAGTTTCTTATGCCTCTTTATACTATTCCTATTTAGAAAAGTGTTCTATATTTATAGAAACTCAATAAATGCTGACTACTCACCCTCATGATGATGCAAAGTCTGAGGAATTTTTGGCTTAGTGTGAGTACTATAAACAATTCAAATGTAAACCATTCTAGGTAAATTTTGCATACAAGAATGGAAGAAAGTTTCAATTGGACACTAAAGTGTCCTTTTGAGGCTATTCCATGCTCATCAAACATATCTGACTCATGAAAATCTTGATGAGAGTCAACACACTTGTGACTTTCTCCAAACCTAATGCTATTCCTGATGGCAAGGAATAACTCAATAAGCCTGGAATTCTGCCTAGCCTTTTGGACCAACTTTCTTAGATTGTAGAGCTGGAAAAGGAAACTTAAGTTTCTGATAGAAATAGGAAACCAGAGCAATTGACTTCCCATTTACATTTGTAGGAGATCCTGATGCTTCACCTCTGTCCTGTGGGCTTAGTCAGGTGAGAATTTTTTATTCAAGACAACTATCAGTATGTGAAAATGAACCTTAACACAATTTATCAACTTCTACAAAGTTCAGGTGTGAATATATAACAGAAAGGGGAGTGAAGATCTGTTAATAAGAAAGATATTTTTAGACAGCTGAGAACATCTGTCTAGCATAGAACATATTATATGATTGATCCTTAGATTGTTCTTTATTATGTACATAATCAACAGCCAAATTTAGGAACTGAAAGAAATGCCTGGAAACTCAGTGGCTTGAGGAGAGATTGGAGCCAGGTTCTCTAGTCTCAGGGAGAGCTTCTTAGGGCCAAAATGGGGGATGAGGTGTTAATTTTTGGAATGGTAGACAATTTGTACAAGGCTTTACAACATCAAAGAAAAAGCAGTGATAGATCAAATGAAAATCCATTCATCTCAATGTCTCAAAAAAGTCAAATTTCCAAAACTATAGGCTTAGATTTATGCTCACCAAAGTGAGTCAAATAATTTTAGTTGCTTTATTTATTGAGGCTGAATGACAGAAATGGTAAGCACTTGACCTTTTCTGCTAAATATGTTCACAAAGAAACAGAATAGCCAATATTGGCTGAGTGCCTACACATATGGACTCAAAATACAACTTAGAAATGGTGTCTTAGAAGGAAAAAGTAGGACTGCTATGGAATCATGCCTATTTGGTTTAGGAAAGTAGCACTGTGACTTTGAGCAAAGATATTTCATCTCCTTTGGTCTCAATTTCCTCATATGTAAAATGAGAGATGTTGAACTAGATGGCCACTAAGGCATCTTCTTGATCTTACTTTCTAAGACTTGCTTCACAAGATAATGTTTGATATAGACAAGAAAGTGGAGAGCTACAATCATCCTACAGATTACACAAGATCTGCTGATGGATTTCTCTGTGTTTGCCTGAGTCTACAAAGCTTTTACTATCTTGTTGATTAAAGAAAATTAGGTTGATAGCAGCAAGTCCTCTGTGACATAAATTTGCAGAGGCTAGGGCCCTTCTTTTCTCATCTGCTCAAAATGCCTGTGGCATATTAAATTTCCAAGAGAAAATCCTAGAACTTACGAGTTTGAATGACCATTAGAGACCATCTTGTCTTAAGCTCACATTTTACAAACTGAAGTTCATAGGCTCATGGAAAAGACCTTAGAAACCATATAGTCCAACCTCTTCATTTTATAGATGAGGAATTCAAGACTTGCATATATTAACTAATACTTGCTCCTCTGGATCAAAAGTTTACTCAAAGTGACAAGTTAGTTAGTGACAGAGCCATGTTCAGAATCCTTATCCCCTGAATTTAGTCCAGTGCTCTATTTAGCTGAAGAGAATAATAAATGACATGCTATCTCCTTCTTAGAGTGATACTATTCTATCTTGTCTTCTCTGGAATTCTTCCTCCTCAATCACCCCTACTCTCTCACTAATCTTCAATTACTTCTTGCTTATTGGCTGCTTCCTACTCTCTCCAAACATACCTGAGTCTCTCTCATCCTCAAAAGAACTCATTTATTGCATCCATCACCTCTATTAGCTGTTCCATATCTCTCCTTCCTCTTGTGGCTAACTTCCTTGATAAGGTCATTTACCAAAGATGTCTTCAATTCATTTCCTCTCATTCTCTTCCTAACACTTTGCAGACTGACTTCTGGACTAATTCAACTGAAAATGGCTATCTCCAAAGTTACTAATGTACTCTTAATTACCGAATCTGGTGATCTTACCCTAACCCTCCACTTTTTAAACTCCTCTGCAGCCTTTGACCCTGTCAATCATGCTCTTCTCCTAGATTCCCTCTTTTCCCTAGATTTTTTCATGAAACTGCTCTCTCTTTTCTTTTTATCTACTGAACCCCTCCTCTTTCTTCTTTGATAGATCATAATCTGCTTCATGGTCCCTAATAGTGGTTCTATTGTGGACCTTCTTTTCTTTTCCACCTATATCATTTCCCAGGTAATCTTATCAGCTCTGTTGGCTTCCATCATCATCTTTATGCCCATTATTCTCAGATCTTTTTGTCCAGGCCTAATATCTCTCAAGGCATCTAGTCTCACATTTCCAATTGCCCTTTGGACATTTTGAGCCAGCTGCCCTATTGACATATTAAACTAAACATGTCCAAAATTTAACTCATTGTCTTTCCCCTCAGCTCTCCTCTTTCTAACTTCTCTATTGCTATTAGGTGTCACCGTCTTTCTAGTCACCTAGGATCAAAATATAGGGTTATCCTTGAGTCTTCTCTCTCATATCCATCTCCATTTCCAAGTATTGTAATTTCTACTTCCATATCACCTCTCATATATGTTTTTCTCTCTTCTTGCATTGTAACCACTGTAGTAAGTCCTTCATCACTGCATGCCTATCATAATAGCCTATTGGTTTGTTTCCTTGTTATGAGTCTTTCCCCATTTCAGTCCAGCCTTCATTAAGCTATCAAACTGATCTTCCTAAAATGTAGATCTGACTGTATCAACTTTGTAATGGAAAGAAGGGAAGTAGATGATGGGGCCACTAATCAATGAGGCTTGTACTTGAAGGCACTGGGTTGTATCAGCTGGGTCTTCAGGCAAGAAAGGCTATCTCTTAATACAGGGCAACTTAAGTTCAGCCAGAAATTGTGAGAAGCCTGGCTAAAGATTTTATTCAGCCCCTGCTGTTATTCTAAGCTCCCTAGAGGGGAGGAGTAAAGAGCCCCTACCTTCCGGAGAACAAATCCCAGCATACAAGAAGAGGAATGCTGGCCACTTCCTGCCCAAGATGGATGCCTGGTTTAGCCCTCAAGAAATAAAAGAAAATAATTCCTTTCCTTCTTCAGGCTTGCCCTACTAATGCTCAGTACAATGATTTGCCAGAAGCTCTTTGTATAAAGGCTAAGGGGTTTATTATTGCCAGGGGTAAGCTGAGGGAAAAGGGGTTGAGGTCTGGTAACTGCTGATAGGGGAGAAGCTAATGCTGGAGGAGGGTCATAGAAGAGGGGGTCAGACTGAGGGAGGCCAGCTCCCTTGGTCAGGGATAATTTCACTGCCCTGAGGTAATAAGGTTTATCAGATCACTAGAAAAGGGTATGGATTGATTTAGGTTTTCCTGCCTGCCAACAGAAGCTAATTCCCACTATCTCCACCCACCAAAATACCCTCCTCCCAGGGCCCAATGGGGAAATGCAGGGAATAGCAGGATATCAAGGGAGAGGTCAAGGGAAATCAGGCAAAGCCCCCAAATGCCCCAAAAGCAAAAGACCCCTCAGTTGGTTCTGCAGGAATATTTATACCCCTAGGTTCCAACGGTTTTGCCTTGAGGCCAGGGTCAACATTCTATTCCTTCCAACTGTCAGGGCTGCTACAGTTGGTTTGCAAAAGCAAGAGCTTTTGCTGCAACCCTGCATTACATCTTCTACCTCCATTCAATCAACTTGAGTGGTTCCCTATCATTTCTTGGACCTAATATTTCTCTGTTTAGCTTTAAAAGTTCTTTAAAACTTGGCCCTTTCCTATTTTTCCAGTCTTCTTATGACTTAATCCTCTCCATGTACCCTGTGATCCTACTATATTGGCCTCCTTGCTGTTTCTTGCACACAACACTTTATTTCCTGATTTAAAGTTTCACTGCTTATTGACCACAGCTAGGATATTCTCTCTCTCTTCATTTCTACTTCCCAGCTTCCTACGTTCTTTCAATCTCAAATCACTTTTAAACTTAGGTGCCTTTCCTCTGAGATTTATCCCCCAATTTATCTGTGTATATTCTCTTTGTGCATAGTTATCTGCATATTATCATTCCTATCAGATTATAAGCTCTTTGAGAGAGGGGACTATTCTACCTCTTTGTGCCTATCTAGTGTTCTTAGCAATACTCCTGGCACCTGGAAAGCAATCAATAAATGCTAGTTGCTTCACTTCCTATGGCAGTATCTTTTTGTGGTTGCGACATGTGTCACATTTTTGCCTAGCTTTTAAATATCTGCAAACAGATTCTCTTTTTGTTTAGTAACCTCCTCCTCTCTGCTGTCCAATTAAGTTCCAAGATAGCAAAAATAGAGTCACATTAAGGCTAATGCTTTAAATGTGTGGGTAGAAATACAGATTCAGGTCATTATCACACTTAACAATCATCTGTTTTGTATTTTTCATGAGTGAAGGCAACCAAACTATATGTGGGACAAAAATTATGATGATAATAATGATAATGATAAGAGCTAAAACTTATATCATGCTTACTACATGCTAGATACTGTGCTAAGCTTTTTACAATTATTATCTTATTTGATCATCACAATAACCTTGAATTATCTCCATTTTACAGATGAGGAAACTAAGGCAAACAAGGGTTATGTGATTTGCCAAGAGTCAGACTGCTTATAAGTGCCTGACATTGTATCTGTAGCACAGGTCTTTGTGTCATCAGATCTGGTGCTCTAACCTTTGAACCATTTAACTATTTCCATAATGATACTTGACCCAGAACTCTTCTCTCATCCCAACTGAAAGATTTTCATGCAACAGAAATTCTGACTCTAACAAGCTCACTTGAGGTGCTTAATCAAATTTCCTGTAGTTATCAGGGAAGGGAAATCATAGTGAAGAAAGGATATTGAAGTGGCAAAGCAGAGGAGCAGATTCTGGAGTTATATGAATGTTACAGCAGGAAAAATAAAGTTTAAAAAATGGGCCAATTTGAAACAGGAACCCAGTGATTTCAGAAGGCAAAAGGAGACATATTTTTAAGGACTTAAAATACCTTGGAGTTATGACAACTCTAATACAGCATTTTCATGAGTAATAGATGTGACTCCTTCTATCATAAGGTAAAATTTCTATGCCCACAGCATAAAGGTTTATTTTCACTTTTATTCTTATCTTAGAAAAACATTCCACTCATAACAGCCCCCTTTGTCTAGGATGGGCTCCCAAGTTCTCTAGCATGTGTTAAAACAAGAAAAAGAGAGGAAGGCACTGAAGATGTTCTCCCAGCCAGGGGCATCCTTTTAAATTCACCCTGTGAGTAATTGCCTGATTTTTCTTTTGATAAAACTAAACATTGTTTTTTTTTAAATGACTTTAAAACTTTGGATCTATAAATCCTTTACTCCTCTTTACTTCTCCTCCCCCATCACTTGATGTAGCCTTTGAGAATTAAAAAAGAAAAGGCTTCTGGTAATGAAATGCACTTAAAGAGGTAGGGAAAATGTAAGACTCCATTTTTTGACACTCAGCTGATAGGAAGCATTGTCTCTGGAGGGTCTATTCAATCAAAAGCTTCAAATGCTGAAATAAGCTGTGAGAAAGAGTTGGGGAGAAGATTTTCATCAAAGCACAATCTTCTGGGTGAACTACTAGACTAGTTTTCTTTTGGTTGTAGGTAATGTCCATTTCTATAGAAACCACCATAACTCTATCTCTTAAGATATGTCCATAGTATTTGATTTGGATCCAAATGATATTTATGTCAGAAGTTCTTAACCTAGAGTTTATGAACTTATTTAAATATTTTGGATGTGTAACTATTTCAGAATAGGATAATTCCTTTTCAATTATGCATATTTCATTTTATTCTTTTAAAATACATGATTCTGAGAAGTTCAGAGAATTTACCAAATTGCCAAAAGGGTCTGTGATGCTAAGAACCTTTATGTGGAGGGTAAGGTTGAAGCTCTTGAGAACTGTATTAATGTGATAAGCAAATATTATTTTTGGAAGTGGGGGTTAGTAACAGAAGCTGTGGTGAGAGAAAATAGATAGTGTTTTGTTAAAAAGAAGAATAAACAGTGGGAAAAAACCTTGGAATTGTAGTCAAAAGGATTGGGTTCAAATTCCCTCTCTATTATTGGATGCTATAGCTTAGATCTTAGAAAAGCCACTTATACTCTCTTGGTCTCAGTTTTCTCACATTAAAAATAAGGGCACTGAGCAACATGGCTTCTGAGATTCTTCATCAAGAAATTATGTGGTGTTCTTTCTGTCTGTATCTTCCTTAGGAAGGCGGTGTTTCACAGGGAAATGGAACTGTCCTAAAAGCCATTAAGAACTGTATTCAAATATGGCTGACAGAATTTCTTGAACTGGGTCCAAACTAGAGTGATGGTTATATGAATAGAAGACTCAAGAGATGTTGTAGAGGTAAAAATACAATGGTTGAACTGTGTTGGTGGAAAGGAAGGGAATAAACATTTATATAGCATCTATATTTGCCAGGAACTATGTTAAGTGCTTTACAAAGAGAACTTCATTTGATAAGATAAGAGAACATAAATTCAAGTTGTTCTAACTTTGAGACTCTTCCTCTAGCCACCATCACACTATTTTTCAAGTATGATAAATTCAAAGAATGTTAGATTTTCACTGAGAGGACCTGAGATCCAAGGGGACCAAAGGAAAAATGACTGTACAAAAATATTTATAGTTGCTCTTCCATGGGATGACAAAGAATTGGAAATTGATAGGATGCTTATCAATTGAGAATAACTGAATAAGTTGGCATGATTGGGATTGTGGTGGCATACTATTGTTTTATAAGCTATGATATGTAGGGTGGTTTCAGAAAAACCTAGGATGACATGTAAACTGAGTTGAACAGAACCAGGGCAACATTGTGCATAGTAACAGCAATATTGTAATGATAATTAATTGAGAAAGATTTAGCTACCCTAATTAAGACAATGATCCAAGAAAATTTCAAAGACTCCATGATGAAAAATACTATCCATTTCAAGAGAAAGAACTGATTAAACTCTGAATAAAGAGGGAAACATTTTTTTACTTTATTTTTCCTTGTATCTATTTTATTTTACAATCTGGCTAATATAGAAATATTTGTTATGGCTTCACAGTATAATTGTTAATATTTCTAGCTTTCTCTAGGGGTAGGAGAGGCACTAGAGGGAGGGAGAGAATTTAGCTTTCAAAAATTTAAAAACATGAATGTTAAAAATTGATAAATAATTGGCAAATATTTAACAAAATACAATTTAAAAATATTTAAAAGGAAATAAAACGATCAGGGTTCGAGTCCTGCCATGTTTGTTCAGTCATCAATTGTGTCTGACTCTTTGTGACCCCATTTGAGATTTTCTTAACAAAGATAATGGAGTTTTTGTTTATGTGATTATATTAAAATCACTGAGTTTCTCACTCTCTCCAGGAAACTTTATACAACTATATACTGTAGATCATTTGCTCATTTGCATTGACAAAAGGAATTTCCACAGTGGGGATTCCCTCCAATGATAAAATCACATATTTTATTCTCTTCTCCTTTAATGTAGAAACTACTTTATTTATATAGGAAATCAAGCCTTACATAGTTGACTAGACTTGGTTTTTGATGAAGTAGAGTTTTATTGGTTATGACTATCACCTCCATGGACATATAAGTTTGCCTATATCTATGGTAAACTCCTCACTGAAGCTGACCTAGAGATTCTAATTTCTTTCTGATGCTTCTCTCTTGTGATGAACACAGATATTATCTCTCTCAATTTCATCATTTCAGCATCCAAAACTCTTACCTGTCATTTTCCCATATGTGTCCTATAGCTCAGATTCAGTTTCTCCAACTTGGATACATTCTCCATATTCCCAGCAGAATAAGCAAAAGACTTGTGGCCATCTGCCTCTTAAAGGGTAATCCCCTCCCTCTATGAACATTTCTTATCAGAAATTGAAATAAATATCATTTTCCAGTTACTGTTCATTTTCTTTAATTTTGATTTAAAACAATAAACTTTGATCCTTCCTGTCTTCGATCCCAATTTTACGTTAGTAATTTCTTTATCCTTATTAGAAAATTCTCCAATGTTATTCTTAACAATGTAGTTGGATTCTCCACCTGGCACCTCTCGATCCAATGTAAGGTAAGGAATAAAGAGAAGGGAGAAGAGAGGGAGCAAAATCCAAAGACAATCATAAGTTGATGTTACCAATAAAGTATGAGATAGAATACCTATATACTCTCATGTTTCTATGTCCATGTCACTAGTGAAACAAGAATTCAAGAAGGATCAGACCCATTAATTGTTGCAATAAATATTTTAATTGCATATCATTCACTATAAATTCTCCTTTCCATGCAAAACCACTTTTAATATAAAAAATTAACAAATACTATAATTTTCTTTGAAATAAAAAATGTCATTCTGTGACCTTCATTTTCTTTGATTTTTGGATAAAAAGAAATGCACTGCCTCAATTGACATAACTTTGTCCTGTAGGCTATCCTCAAATTCCAGTCTCTTTATTAAGTAATCACCATGTGCCAGAAACTATTTTAAATATTGAAGATATAAAGAAAAGCCAAAATAACTTTCTTGTCTGTTGGGAACTTACCTCCTAATGATGGAAGGCATATCAAATGTATATTACATGTACATAAATATATAATATATGTACTAAATGGAAGAAAACATGAGAGAGAACACATTTGAAATTTTCAGATAATGCCTTTTCCTGCTTTTCCTAGGCTATACACAAATGGTAAAATTTTTTGTTGCACTCACTCATCTTCCCAGCTTTCTCAGCCAGGGGTGAGAGAAAAATAGATAATAGAATGAAGCAAGAAGCTAAATACTTTTAACAATTCACTCACCAGGTTGGGTGAGGGGGAACTAGATAAATACAGCATATCATTATTAATACTGAATTTGCAATTTAGCCTGACCCGGGTAAAAGTTGCCCTTTTCTTACTATCTCTGAAAAAAATAAAATTAATAATTTAATAGTGTAAACTAGATAGCAGAGGAGTGTGTTTAACTAAGTTAATGGAACAAGTGTTTTTTAAGGGCTTTGACACATTAATTTGTTCCCAATTATAAGAGCTGCTGGATTTCACCTCAGAAAGCCATTTTTAGGCAGTTGTCACACTAAGATCCTATTATCCTAAGTAATAAAACTGTACTCCTCTTAAGAAATTCCATAATTCAGACTGACTTCCCTTCTGATTAATGAGAATAAGTGAGGTCATACTGATTACCCCAATGTGATTAAAAGAGAATAAAACCAAGATCAATGTCATTCAGTTAGCACTCATCAAGTCGTTCTGGATGCCAGGAACAGTTCGAGACAATGGGGATATGAGAGGAAAAAATGTAAACGACCTCTGTCCTGAAGGAGTTCATATACAATGAGAGGATAACAGTTTCCAACTATTAAATCAAATGAGATTGAAGGATAATCTATAGCTTTACTTAGAGAGACGAGATCTATAGCTCTTAGAAAAGTTTTCTGGTGATAATTCAACTTGAAATAATGCCAAAGTTTATATTGGTATCCCCCTATTTGTAGCTGAGAAAGCTGGAAATAGTGCACAGAATGAATCCTAACTATAAGGCAAACTGACATAAACCAAATGTTCATGATAGGTCCACCTACTCCTCACAAATGGGACCAGACTAGGAACAGTAGGATACTTGCCCATCGCTAATTTTAATCTGCTTTATTGACGTTCATCTTGATTCAATTGGAGATGGCAGAAAAGGCTCATTTAACATTAGCATTAAACACTGTAGTATAGATTACAAGGGCTTGGGACCTCTAGGGGAAAACAAACAGTGGACTGTTTAGTTGAACAGATGTTATGATAGATGGTTAAATTCATCACGTAGGTTATCTGCAGTAATATCTCCCTCTGTCTCTCTGTCTCTCCATCTCTCTCTGTCTCTCCATATCTCTGTCTCTCTCTGTCTCTCTGTCTCTGTCTCTGTCTCTCTGTCTCTCTCTGTCTCTTTCTTTCTCTGTCTCTCCATATCTCTGTCTCTGACTCTCCATCTCTCTGTCTCTGTCTCTCTGTCTCTCTCTCTATCTCTTGTCTCTCTCTCTGTCTCTCTCTGTCTCTGTCTCTGTCTCTCCATCTCTCTGTCTCTGTCTCTGTCTTTGTTTCTCTGTCTCTGTCTCTGTCT
>NC_058132.1:586969668-586971667 GCF_016433145.1 Gracilinanus agilis | reverse complement strand
TCTCTGTCTCTGTAACTCTCTCTCTCTCTCTCTCTCTCTCTATATATATATATATATATATATGTATATATATACATATGTATATGTATATATATACTTGTATTTCATTCATATATGTATATAAAATTCACTGTAAGAGTTAGAAATATTTCTGTGTCCAGGCAATTCATTAAGTCATTCAGCAAAATTAACTTATACCTAATCTACACTGTATTCATTTTTTCAGCAACAATTTATCTGTGGGTTGTTGTTGAGACATTTTTACTGTTTACCAGATGGGACAAGACTTTACATAACTTAAAACATCTGCTCTTCTAGCAGTCCAATATGATAATGTATTTATGTTCCAGAATTACCCTATTCATTTCTTTTTAAATGATCATTTAAAAATACTGTAGGATGGTCAAATTTATATCATAATTGCCAGAGCCATTTAACTCTTTTCCACCCATTCATTATTATATTTCATACTCGTCTTAATTCTGGATAAGCCATATTGTGAGTCATGACTATTGTGAAATATCTGGATATTTCTTCCACTTTTGGAATGTTTGAACTAGTAAGTAAGTTGGTTATGTCACCTGTACCTTCTTATAGATAGCTGTAAACACTCATGCAAATGTAAACATAGAATACAGGAATCTTTTCAGATAATGTCAGGGATCTGAATAAACCTTAAGAAAGTTTTTGTGGAAGTGATGATCATATTTATGTTTCCTTGAAGAATGATCCATATGGAAGCATTTTCTCTCTTTGTTGAATTAACCTTTGCCTTTTGTCTTAGAATCAATGTTGTATATTGGTTCGAAGGCAGAAGAGTGATAAGAGTTAGGCAATGGGAGTTAAGTGAGAAAGCATTTTCCCTTTTAAAAATGTTAAATGGGTAGGTCTATCTTGCAAGGATATAGGACTTCTAAGTTTTTGCTCAGGTCCCTCTTGCAAATAGACTTGGGAAGTCATTGTTCTGTTTGGTTAGTGGAGCTGCTGTATCTCATAGCACATTTCTGAAAACCTTGATGTGTGCCAAACAAGTGCTCTAGATATCTTATTATTTCATGTCATTCAATTTAGTCAAAGGATTGAGAAATGTGGTATATTTCCAATATAATTAAAATTCAAAAAGTCATATAGGACTCTTCTTACTTTCTTCTGTCTGGCATTTAAAACCATTGATCATCTAACTCTCATCTACCTTTTAAGAATTTTCAGATATTTCTCTACTTCATATACTCAAAAGAGCAACCAAACTGGTCTTTATTAGTTAGTTGTTCAACAAGAATATATTAAATATTTCTCATGTATTAAGCTTATTCTGAGCCTGCTATTTGTAACTCCTCCTGTCTCTGTGACAAGATATCTGCCAGACCTACAATGAATTTTTGTCCTTCATTGTTAATTTGCTTCAAAGCTCTGCTCAAAGGCCAGCATCTACATTGGGCTTTTCTTGAGCTCACTTGTTGCTATGTCTCTTCCACCTGAAATTACACTGTATTCATTTTTTATATATTTTGAATATGCATCTAGATGTAAATATTATCTTCCTTAAGAGAATAGGTTGAGTTCAAGAACTATTTAAATTTTTCTTTTAATCTTCAGAGTTTATCATAATGATTACTTTTTCCACTTGGGTACTCTCTCCTCCTTATATTTTTATGAAACCACTTTCTCCTGGTTCTCCTTCTACCTATTTGATTTCTCTGTCTTAGTCTCTTTTGTTGGATTTTCATCCATGTCATACTTATTTACTGTGGGTGTCCCCCAAGGCTCTGGTCCTAGGTCTTCTCTTTTTCTTCTATACTATCTCATTTGTAATTCTCCTCAGCTCTCATTGGTTATTTTACTAAAAATAATTTCCATATCTATATATCTAGCTATCATCTTTCTTCTGAGTCCTAGTCCTGCCATTACCATTTATCTTTCAGTCATCTCAGATTGGGTTTCTTTCTTTCTTCCCTCCTTTCTTCTTTCCTTCCTTTCTTCCTCTCTCTCTCTTTCTTCC
>NC_058132.1:586951809-586969571 GCF_016433145.1 Gracilinanus agilis | reverse complement strand
CTTTCTTTCTTTCTTTCTTTCTTTCTTTCTTTCTTTCTTTCTTTCTTTCTTTCTTTCTTTCTTTCTTTCTTTCTTTCTTTCTTTCTTTCTTTCTTTCTTTCTTTCTTTCTTTCTTTCTTTCTTTCTTTCTTTTCAGGTTAGAATAAATACTATGTATCAGTACCAAGGTAGAAGAGCAATAAAGACTAGGCAATGCCTGAAGCCAGATTTAAAACCAGGATATCCTGTCTCCAGACCACTGAGCCACCTAGGTTCCCCCAAACTGGATTTATTTTAGGCATCTGAAACACATCATGTCAAAAACAGAATTCATCTTTGCCCCCAAACCTTCTCCTCTTCCCAATTTCTTTATTACTCTCAATAGCATTACTGTCTTCCTAACCATTCATGATTGCCTCCTTATTGTCATCCTTGACTGTTCACTTTCATTTATCTCACATAGAAAATATATTGCCAAATCTTATTGTTTTTCTCTTGAAAACACTCCTCCTTTACTGTATATCCCCTTATCTGCACTCACACAACCCCAATTCTTATTAACCTATCACTTTGATGATTGCAACAGCTCTTCATGTCGCTCCCCACTCCTATTCTTCCTCACTCAGCTACCAAAGTGATTTTCCCCCTATAGTGTGGATGTGACCATTTTACCACCCCTCCCTCCAACTCAACAAATTTCACTTATTCCCTTTTCACTCAATAATTGAATACAAAATTATGGTTTTTATTTTAAAGCCCTTCACAGCCTGAAACTCTTCCTGATTTTTGAGACTTCAAATTCTTTACTCCCTTCCCCATAGTATATAATCCAGCCATACTTTCTAACTTATTATTCCTTGTACACAGCAGCTCCCATTACTGTGCCATTGAAACTCATGTTTGGAAGCTCTTCGCCTTCATTTCTACCTCTCAGTTTCTTTAGCTTCCTTCAAGATTCAGCTCAAATCAGAGCTTTTTCTTACCAATGGCTAGAGCTTTCCTTTTCCTTCCCATTATTTTGTCTATATTTTGTAGGTACCAAGTCATTTTCACATCTGTCTCCCTCATTAGAATGAGACCTTTTGGAAAGCAAGGAATGCTTTTTACATTTTTTCAGGTCTCCATTAATTAGCACAGTGCCTGGCACTTAAGAATGCTTTATTTTGTTGTTGAATGATTGAATTACTGATACCTATTTATGTTTAATTCCTGATTACTTTGGTATGCACACAAACACCATCCTAGCTTATTCTTTTCAGAATTATTTACCATCCTGCTTGCAAAAGCCCACCAATGTTAACTACAATGTGGGGATGACATCAATTACCACAGGTATAAGAAGTCTTATACTCTATCTTACAATAGAAATTTATGATTTGCCCTATTCTCCTCTGTGTTTGTTTTGGCAGCAGAATTTGCTGGTTTTAAAAATTTTTGTTTTAGAAAAAAGAGAGTTTAAAACATACAAAAGATTTGCACAATAAATTATCAATGATTATTGTTCTTTTTTCCTTTTACAGAAAAGTTACATGATATACCATTGTTTTGTAGAACATGAGCAGAATGTACACAGCACTAGAATAACCACCATAGATGATGCAATGTGTATCCAATTTAAAATTTAGAGGACTGTCTCTTTCAAAATGCAAGCCAGAGACAGGTAGGTGGCTCAGTGGCTATAGAACCAGACCAGGAAATGGGAGTCCTGAGTTCAAGTCTGGCCTTGAACACTTCTTAGATATGTGACCCTGGTGAAGTCATTTAACCTCAACTGCCTAACCCTTACTGCTCTTCTACCTTGGGACAGAAGTTAAAGGTTTAAAAAAGTATAAACTGAAAAATTTATGAAACCAAGAAATTTTAATTATATGCTCTGTTGCTACATATATATTAAAATGCTTGCCTCTTCCTCAAGAGCTGAGATAAACCAAATGTAGAATACATTGAAAAATTGTTACTTTCTTTTTAAAAAATATGTTAACTCTTACCTTTCTGTCTAATAATATATTATATATTGACTATAAGGGAGTAGAGAGGTGAGAGTTAGGCAATAAGGGTTAAGAGACACCACAAGGAAGTGTCTGAGACTAGATTTGAACCCAAGACCTCCCCATTGTAGTCTTGGCTCTCTATTTCCTGACCCATATGACTCACTTTCACTATTAAGGCATGGTAATGGTAACATTCTTTTTTTTTTAACCTAGAATGACATAGATTTCTAATTTTTGTCTTGCTTTTTTTCCATTTCTTTTCTTTTCCAACCCTTTAATCAACATCTTTGAAGTGTAGGTACTTTATGTCTTTTATGAACTCTTCAGGTTCCTATTCTTCCCAAAGGTGTGCACTAAAATTGGTGTTTTCTTGATCATGTTTTTGCCCATTTCTTAAGAGTACCTAAAATTCTTCATTAAGATCTTTTCTTCTTGCTTCTTCCCATTTCAAGCTCCATCCTAGTTCCCATGTAACCAGTAAGTTATTCATAGAATGCTTCTACCCTACCAAGTAGAGTTTGGAGACTATTTCAAAGGATTGTTCTCACAACTCCCTGTAAGAGAAACCAGGTCTATTGTCATGTTTTTCATCCTTGGGTTTTGGTTAGTTCTTGCTCGTGTCTATTCCTCTTGTGCTAGCCCTTTGCTAGTTTACCTTCTAAGCCACTGTAAAAACAATTAGAGGAAACTAACAGGTAATACGTTCAATTACGTTCCCCTGGGAATGACACCCTGACTTTTGGTTTTTGCCATTTGTTCACTTTTATTCCTTAATTGCTTTTATTTGTTATTACTATTCGCTGTGGCAGAAATTTCAAGTTATGTAGAATGGGACGGGGGCTTCATAGCAATTACTTGGGAAATGTTTTTGTTTAGACAGGTTATTCAGCACTCTTCAATTAGAATAAATTCTGTGAGCAGGCCATAGGATAATTTGCACTTTGACTAACAAAGAATAGTTATTGCAATAATAGCAATTTGACATAGCACTGAGATATTGAAATAGACTTTTTAATATACTAAATTATATCATAAGATTTGAAAGAGGAAAGAGGAAAAATTTAATTTTAGCTCCTTTCACCTTATCGTGGCTACATTTGTTCAAGACAAATAGAGGCAAGAAACAGAGTATTGCATTGCAAGTTTTCCACATTTGACAGCTCTGTTATACCAACTCTGACAAGGACTTTGTGGACTATTGATGGATATAGCATATAACATCGGTTATCTCTAGCCAGGAGTGATTCTCCACTTCAGTCAGTTTTCTTAGGGAAACATCATGGAGGGGGGTTCAATTGTTTGCACTTTACAATTGATGTAGAAGAGAGATGGGAGAAATAAATATGTGCCTATCATATAGATTCAATGCACTTTGAGACCTCAACATTTTCTAAAAGGAAAACCAAAGGTAAATGAGAAGAGAGGAATTGAAAAGGACACAAATGAATAGCATACAAATATTTTGTAGTGCATGTATTTTATAAAAACTGCACTGCCGTTCATTCCTGATTCCATCCTCCAGAGTAATACAATAATTTGAAATGAATTACAATAAAAATTTATAACTATCCAGACCATAAACAGAAATTATGATGAGAAAAGTGAATAGTAGATTTTTCTAAGTGAAAAACTTACAGAAATTCTCGTTTTCTGTGGGTCAAATCAAGCTCAATTTTGAGTGCCATTAATTGAATATATCTTTCAAAGGTCAGTCTCTGGATGGGAAAACCAGAGGATTAAAAGGTTTATATAATTTCTTGAAAAATTGAGTAGGGTATGATTCTTTTCCTATTTCCAATGAAAAATCAATCTACTCCTTTATTATAGCCAAATATGTCACATTATATTTACTACACACTGCATAGTTATGGAATATGTAAGCATCTTCTTGTAGAGAGGTTCTGATTAGCACAGTTCTTTCTACTAAATCCTCCTAAATGCTTACACAGTTGTCAATGTTAAAGTCATACCAGTCATTATTTTTAGAATCTCCCTTTCCCCCTTCCCCCACCAATTAATCCTAGGTGACATAAAATCTTAGATTGAATTTTCCTGGATTTGATTAAAAAATAAAAGCTGAGTTAAAAAAATATCTGAGGCTTTATAAAACTTAAACTCCCCAGGAATATTTTAGACACATTTTTTGCCCCTAATTATCACTGTAGGCAAATATTAATTGATGATACCCTTTTTCACATGGATTTTATAATGTATTTTCTTTACTAAATAGAAATCTTACTTATCTTAATGTTGACCTTGCTTTTGAGAAGAAAAACATGCTCTCCCTTAAAACAAAGTCCCTTCTTTTTATTGCTGATAGTCTTCTAGAGATGTTGTATACAAGTCATACAACAATACAGTCTTTGAAGAAATGAAGCTGAGATCACCCCAAAGGAAATGAAGACGTCCTTGGTGAGCATGAGCAGGCTGTAATACGTTACACACAGGGAATGAAATGGCAGAAGTGGCATGAGGGATGTCATAAAAGATGATTCTGATTAGGAAAAATAAAAGTAGGCTAGTCATATATCAGTTGTAAAGGATAACTAACGAAAAGACCACATATTCTATTGGTGTCTATATGAGATTAATATCACATGAACAGAGATCCAACAAATACTCTGTGGTAAATTTGTGGATAAAATGAAGGCAGTATGGATACCATTAAATCAAATCATCTATGGGAATTTTACATCAATGACATACCAAACCCATTAGTGTATTTCAAAGGAGGGAAGGGGAGGGGGGAACACTGTAGGACAAAGTATGTGACGAGCAGAGACTTATTCTTCTTTAGCAAATTTTACCTTCAAAAATAAAAGTGAAGAAACTGTAGAACTTCACTGGCAGCCAGAATCAAGTTGTGGAAGCTCATTGTTTTTGAAAGCACCAAATAGAGAGGAAAATGAATGCATCAATCTTTCGATATCGATGCATCTCTTCAAAAATAGAGCTAATCTTTCACTTCAATCTCTTTCTCCACTCATCCACAAAAAAGAGAAATCAGAATTAAGACCTTAGAGTTGAGATCTGTTCTACGTCCAACAAAAGTGCAATTGGTCCCTAGATTCGGAGCAAAATGCCAGCCACATCTCCACCTTCAGAAAATAGAGCCTAAGATTTTTTGGAGCAGCCAACTAAATAGAACTGTGGCAAGCAGCTGTGAACTGTCTCTTTCAGCACCTGACCTCCGCAGTGTCTTAATAAAGTAACCCACAAAGTGTTATTCTCTCATCAATGCCAAGATTTATTTGTAGAATGATGAATAAAGCTATTTTGCAAAATGGGGGATATTGTGAATTGCTCTGTTTGGAATGACAGTTCTGTTATGGGGCAGGAGATGGGTAGGAAAACACTAGCCCGTTACTTCCCCCTGTGACCACCACTAGTCGAAGAGATGAAATGAGATTCCAAATTAGATTGCTGAACCTCACAGACAAGGTGCTTCACATCAGTGAGATGTTCAGTTTGACTTTATAATGAGTTCACCTAGCAGAATGAGCCACACTTGAAATCAAATACTTTGCATGCAGGATGAAATAAGTGGGGATCAATCATAGTCAAGGAAGTAGCAATTGCTCTGAATGTAATGATATACTGAGCTTAAAAAGGGGTTGGGGTTGGTGTGGCAAATGGAGTTCAAGAAGGACCAGCTGAGGAATTGGGATAACAGACAGAGGCAGTGAGATTTACACTAGCACCCTGCTGCCAAGAGAGCACTGAATGTGTTAGCCTGAGCTAAAACATCAGGAATGTGAGGGTAAGAGTGAGAACAAGACTCACCGGACTCAGCCAAACAAACAGCCAAACAAAAGCAGTCATCAACTTTGCCTCCTATATTACTATTTCCTGACTGTTTTTTTTCCCTGGACTACTTTTATCCTTTGGCAGCCCTGGGGGAACACAAAGGAAGCCAACTTTGACACTGAGGTTGTTTTGTTGTTATATACATCCTCCATCATTCCAAAAAAAAACAAACACTGGCCCCCTCTCCCCCAGCCCCAAAGCGTGATTGATTGTCTCCCGCAGATACTCTGTGTCTGCCTTAGAGGTAACTTCAGCCCAGCAAGAGCCCAAAGAGCAGCAGAGATGGCGGAGGTAAGTGGAATCTTTAATTGCATAGCCATTTATGTCATCAAAAACAAAGACACCAACTGACCACAGAATGGATTAGAGTATGTAGGACTACATGGATGGTCAAGGCTATCCCCTCCAGTTTTTCTTATCCCAGCCACACTGCCATGATTAGGACACCTGCCAGGGTTAGGGTACGGCCCCAAGGAAGAGATCAGCTGCTGGAAATAATCAGGGATGCCCCAGGTGTGACCCACCGCCTTTCCCCCCAGAACCAGCATCATTACCTGTTTCACTGTCTAGCGGGGATGTGTCACTGGTGGCCTCATTAACAGAGGATAGTACAGAGAGCCCTAGTACAACTTTTGGCCTTTCTGAAGTATTTGAAGCTTATATTAAGGAGGAAAAAAAAAGGGAACAGATGTCATGACTCACCTTTTTCTTTTTTAATCCTGAGGCTGTCACTCATAGGATTCTGAATAGAATAAAGCAGAGCCAATGGGAAGCTGTCTGAAATGTAATCTAAGTGTGGAAGCTGGTCTGCCGGAATCATTCCTTTTGTAGGTAAGGGCTGAGACCCTGAAGACCCTCTCTTCTACTTTCCCTTTAAAAGAGATGATTTTCATTTTGATGTAGTTTTCTGGCAGGGGCCAGGTTTGGCTGCCATCCACCATTCTTCCAGGCTGGCCACTGGCCTGGCTTTGCTTTTGGCCTGAGGCTGCCTTCAGGGATTTTGATATAGTCACAGAAAAGCAAATATCTAGTTTTCAATCTAACCACTCTTATCTCTGTCTGATTATTGAAATGCTTTGCTTTGGGATAGAGAATGGCCACTGCTCCTCCCAACATTCATTTCCTCTTCTGTGAGAGCATAGGAATCATCTGGTATAAAGATTTTTACGGGATAATATGCTGCTATGAAGAGAACACTGGATTTGGAGTCAGAAAGACTAGTTAAAATGATGCTTTAAACACCCAAATGGGTGATCTTGGAGAAGTCACTTAACCTCTACTTACCTCATCTGTAAAAGGGGAATAATAATACCTTCTAAATTCCCAGGATTGTTGTGAGGATTAAATGAGATAATATTGGAGAAGCAGTCTGCAGATGTTAGAGCACTATATAAATGCCGCCTATTGTTATCTATAAAATGAAACTATTGGGTTTGATCTCTTATAAAGTTAATTGCAACTTGAAGTCAACAAGCTCGTGATACCATGAATTGGACCTACATCATTGTCTCAAGGTGTTATTCTACATGTTATTAGCTACACTTTTCCCAATAGTTTTAATATTATGTAATACCTAAATATGATCATTGGTTTGTGATTAGTAATCAATCAATATTCATTTATCAAATACCTATTCATATTAGGCATCATGCTAAGTATTAGTGATATAAATTATATAGACCCCTGCCCTCCAGGAGCCTGTATCTCTTACATCTCTCACAAATCATCTCACTTAAACTCACAATAATCCTGTAATTAAATGAAATAATTTTAAAGTGCTTTAGCATAGTACCTGGCACATCCATCATCTGTGCTATGTGAATGCTTATCTTCTTCCTCCTTTCCTTCCTAGGTGAGACAGGTTATTTATTCAAGGATTCTTAAACTCATTTAAACAGATTAAAAAACTCATGCTCAAAAAAAGTGATTTGCTCAATATTACCAATCAGCCATTCCCTAAAGAAGCAATTATTAAGCACCTACTAGGTGTCTTGTAAGCACTTATTAAGCACATAGATGTCCCCAGCATGATTAAGCCAGAGGTATAGAAAAAAGTCTACTTATTCCAGATCTATCCATTCCTCTATAGCTTGCTAACCAATACTTAGTATGTTAAACAGTGAAAACTACTATTATATTTCATATATGCTCATAATGAATAGGTGCTGCACTACACAACTATATATATACACCATTCTTAGGTAGTTTATATTTTCCATCAGTCATACAGAAATATGTACAGAGATTAATACTGAGTAAAAAGACTTGTGGGTGAAAGCTTAAAGTGGTGATTTTCTTTTCTCATTGTGTTTTTTTTCTGATCTGCTTTTCATTTACTTCTCTTGCACTCCTTGAATCTCTTTGTCTCATTCTCTGACTGTCTTAGGGGAAATGGTGTGCACTTTTCCAACTTGAATCTCATTTTGTTATTCACTGCCCATGTTTTTTATTCCTAAGGGCAAAGGCAAGGCTGGCATTCTTGTGTGCATGGCTGATAAAGGCTTTAGAAAAAGAGATAATGAGACAGAGACCAACAGAGACCCACAAAATACCCAGCACAGAAGTAACAGAAAAATGATGTTATCTTTAAAAAGAAAGCTTATCATTATATATGCTTAGGATGTGGCTCTTTGTCTAAGTAGCTGGGCAGACAGACAGGCAGGGAACACTTATTAAGCACCCATGATGTGCAGAGAGGACTGTCCTAGGCACCAAGGAGAATTAAATGGTATACAGGCATTTACTATTTAATAGGAGAATCAGGTAAAAAACTAATGAAAAGAAATAAAATCACAGAGACTGAAATATATGCATAACTAATTACAAGTCTATGTAGCACAAAATGAGTTGCTAGAGTGATTTGAGCAACAAGAAAGAACATGGGAAGATTTTTTTCAGGAAGCCATCACAGGGGAAGTGAGTCTTGAAAAATAAAATGAAATTCAACTTGCATAAGTGTACATGCTGGACAAAAATATCTAAAGCAGAGATATAGTGAATTGGAAGTTTGGGATAAAGATGCTTGAAAGCCTTTTCTGACATATAACTCCTGCTTCATAGTTTCATAGATCTAGGGCTGTCAGCTCTAGTCCTAAACCTTCCCTGCTCCTTCCATTTTAAAGATGAGAAAACTGAGGTCTAAAGGGGGAAATGATTTATTTAAAATAACAAAGATATACTAAGTTAGAGATCCAGGATTTTAAATAGGTCTTATAGCACTAAGATCAACACTCTTTCCAGTCATTTATACTTTAGATTTTCTTTTATCTCTCTCACCTCAGCTTTTGAGTGATGTGTGTGTGTGTGTGTGTGTGTGTGTGTATAAGGGCATGTGGGCTATATTTGTCAAATGTAAATTTGTGTGATGAGTCCCTCTCATTTTCTACCTTGTTGTCCTTTTTCATCTTTCTGCATATTATTCTTACAATTTCCCAGGCTAGGAAACTTGAAGCCATTTTGGATGTTTTACTTTCCCTCTGTTTCTATGCCTTTCCAAATCAAGAATAAGTTTTGCCTGTGTGACCCTGGGCAAGTCACTTGACCCCCATTGCCTAAAAAAATAATAATAAGTTTTGCTTAATCTTCCTGAAAAAAAATTTTTTGATTGATTCCTTTCTTTCTATTGCAATAAATCCCATTCTTACCAACATCTTCATTACATCATGTCTGGGTTACTATAATAACTCTGTAACTGATACTGTGGCTTCCTTTTTTATGCCTTCTGTCCTCCTTCCTAGGGCAGGATGATGGCACAGTAGATAAAATACCAGGTCTGAAATCAAGAAGGCCTGAGTTCAAATCTGGCCTCAAACACTTACTATCTCTGTGACCCTAGACAATTCACTTGACCCTTATTTTCCTCAACTATAAAACAAACTGGAAAAGGAAATGGTAAACTACTCAACATCATTGCCAAGAAAACCCCAAATGGGGCCATGAAGAGTCAGACATGACTAAAACGACTGGATGATAAACAAAAACAACTACTTCTCCCCAACCCATTCTACGTGCTGCTGCCATGTTGGAGATATGGGGTAGGACGAGGTTGTGCTGAGTCAAAAATGGAATTAGAATTTCATAAAAATAAATTTCTCATTAGGAAATGCCTGTTATCAATGCAAATCAATACCTACTCAGAGTCTTTGAAAGTTGCCTGAGCACACTGGAAAGTGGGGAGATGAGGATGAGCCATACAGCCAATATACACGCCTGAGGGCAGAGAGGAGCCCTGTCTTGCCATCTATAAAGCCGACTCTGTGGATTGGGTGATGCCACCTCTTGTTTGGTAAAAGATTAGAGGTTCTAAAACACCATTTTCAATACTTCTCTGCCATTGCTTCAGTAATAAAAAAGCAATATTGCTGACTGAGGAATGAAAAGGAGAGTATCTGGCTGCTTTGGCAGAGTTGGGCACTGGTTTCTCTTACTAGGCTAAGATGGACTTGCCAGCACGTTTCAGTCTCAGGATCACTGAATTAATGCGGATGATTTTAGATCCTCCGTTCAGCTCCTGCAGTTGCAAGTGGCCAATTATGAGGAAAGAGAGGGAAGAGCCAGTTAAAACTTTCATTACTTTGAGACAGCGTGGTTGAACCGGTAAGCGATTGCTGGGTATTTCCATTCCATCTGCTATAGCGTGTTGTCTGAAAGGTGCATTGCCTAATTCAGGAAATGTGTATCCTTTGTAGGGTTCCCTTGCTTTTTCCCATAGATGCCCTGCTTTGGAGAGTGACAATGTAACTCCAAAGATACTATGAAAAAGAGTGGTATTACATGCGAATTATGGCGTAGTAGAGAAGGCAGGGACCTGGGCTTAAATCTCTCCTCTGAAACTCAAAGGATGTGAATCCATGAGCCATTAACTCTGCCTTTCTTCCTCTGTAAAGGGGCATTACAATAGTTCCTACAGCAGGATTGTTTTGAAGGAGATATCTTAAAAATCTTAACCTGTGAATTGTTATCATTTTTCAGACAAAGAAGAGATAAGTCATGGTGTCTGGCAAGCCCCTGATGCAGGGAATCAAGGTGGTCATGGTGAACTAACAGGAACAGTAGGGCGGTTTCTTATGGTTGTGGACATATTTTTTTTTTTACTTTTTTAATTTAGCATATTTTTCCATGGTTACAAGATTCATGATTCCCCTCCTTTTCCTTCCCCCCTTCCCAAAGCTGACAAGCAGTTCCACTGGGTTATACATGTATCATTGTTCAAAACCTATTTCCATGTTATTCATATTTGCAATAAAATGATCTTTTAACGTATGGACTATTTCAAGGATGGGTTAGAGACTGTTTTGAGAATTGTTAAAACGGATGGCCATTACTTGCTTCCTTCACTTCACATAGGAACAGATTATTCTAGCAGAAGAAATCTAGCAAAACTTATCATAAATTAATAAATGTCTAATAAAAAATAAAAAACTTATCATAAATTATGTGTAAAGATTAAAATTACTATATAGTAACTAAGTGTTATATTTTAAAAGTTGTATTAATAATAACTAAAGTAAAAAAAAAACAACTACCTAATCTAGCCCCCATTGGGAAAGACAAAGGGAGAGGTAGGAGTTACAGAGTTTATAAACAATACATGACAATGCAACTGTGGTATAGAGATTAAAAGGAATTCTGGGAAATACTGAGGCCTTCTGGGGGATGAAGTCCAGGATACAAAATTCTAATTAATACATTTGAAATCCCAAGAAAAGTGTTGAGAAATGTATGAGTGCAGTTCATGTTTTCATCACCATTGCTGATTGTAGTGGGGGCTCCAGAAGAAAAAGTAGAATTAGAAATAAACTATCAGGTTAAGAAGATTGTTTCTGAAAATTAGATTTAAATTTTATAGCTTAAGATAAAGGAAAAATAACAATATTAATAGCTAATTTATGTAGTGTTTATGATAGGCACTATACTAACTGCTTTATAATTATTATTTCACTTTATCCTTATAACAACCCTGGGAAGTATGTGCTTTTATTATTCTCATTAAACAGGTGTTTAATGAGAAACTGAGGCAGAGAATAAATGATTTGACTATAGTTGCAGGCAGTAAATGTCTGAGGCCAAATTTGAACTCGTCTTTCTGACTCGAGGCCCAACACTTCAACATCTAGCTTCCTAATGGACAGAGGATCAGAGAGTCTAGCTAATAAAACATTAAAAAAATGTTTTCCTGAAAATTAGTGAATTAAATCAAGAGGACTTCAAAATAAAAATAGAAATTAGGGTAGAAAATTTTTAAGTCAGATCTATAGAGACTAACACACAGCAAATAAGAAGAATCAATAATTCCAATTTTTAAAAAATTTAATTTTTAGGATATAGGAAAGAAAAAGACATAAGTTTTAAGTATTCATCTAAGACAGTGGTTCCCAAACTTTTTTGGCCTACCACCCCCTTTCTAGAAAAAATATTACTTAGCACCCCCTGGAAATTATGAAACTATTTATTGAACTCAGAATAGAATGTAATACAAAAATAGTGTGGCCATCACCGCTCCCTTGGATTGCTGCAGCACCCCCCAGGGGGCAGTAGTGCCCACTTTGGGAATCACTGATCTAAGAAGATAAATTTCTCCTCACATGTATCATTAATATATTTAAGGATATGATTCGTATATTTTTCAAAAGGAATAATTAAGAGAGGATTTGTTTAGGAAAGCTAAAATAAACAAGAGGTGAGAAGTTTAGTAGAAATTGTTTAGTTGAAAATATAAAGAGAGAGAAAAGTGCTCTTGTGATGACCAGATTACTACAGATGACTCAAACTCAAGAAAACAACACAGATGATCAGTTCAGAAAGCTAATTAAAAAATCTCTAATTAAGGTGTGTTTAAATAGTGTGGGGTAGAAGGGGTGATTCAGCTATGAGTTCGACTTTTTTTTTTTCTTGTGAAAGCAGAAAAGCTTATACATTTATCACTTGCCTTGATAGTTTGAAAAGTTGGAGGAAATAGTGAAGGAAACTACTGCTCTAGTTTTGATTCTGACTAATAAATAGGGTCTGGTTGCCAAAATGGTAATGAAAAGAATTTTGGGTGAAAGTGACCACTGTATCATCAAATGCAAGAAAGATAAATAAAGGAGAACCAAAATTAGTTTGATAAGAATCATAGATTTGAAAGATCTGAATTTGAAATAGTTCAAATAAAGGAAAAGTGGGATTTCAAGACAAAAAAAAAATCCATAGGACAAGATAGCAGAAGAGGGATACTTTGAAGCATGCAATTCTAATGAGCAAACAAAACTGTTTCCTGTATAAATGAAAAGGAGAGCAGTTTAACAAGGCCACTATAGCTGCATGGAGAGTTCATTAAACACATTAGATGTGAAGAAGATTTATGTGAGAGATGCTAATGGACAGTGGAAAGAAGGCTGAACTATTCAACTCTAATTTTGTTTCCCTTCCTGTACCAATTAAAATAATATAACAGCTACCAAAAGATAGAACAAATAAAGGTCACTGTGGAGTTTAATCCCAAGGTAAGTGAGTATAGGGTAAGGGAGAATGTAGAAGCCCAAAGTGAAATAATATCAAAAAGCCCTAATGACCCATATCTCAGAGATCTGAGGAAAATTATAAATACTTAATGGGTGCCCCAGATCTCTGGGAAAAAAAATCATTGAAAATAGCAGAGACCATACTAGTGGAAATGGGAAAGCATTGCCCCAATTTTAGAAAAAAGAAAGAAAGTGGGTTATTTGAACAATAGACAATTAAGCTTAACTTCACTTATTGGCAAGGTTCTAAAACATGCTAGTTAAAGAATGTTTTATGACTATCCAGAAGGTAAGAAGCAATGATCACTAAGAACCAGCATGGATTCTTCAAGTTCATCCCATATCAGGCAAAAATAATTTCTGCATTATTGACAGGGTTATTCATTTATCTTCTCAGGATGAAGTCCTAAACTTTACATACTTACATTTCAGTATGTAATTAGACAAAATGTTTTAAGTTAAACTTTCATTTATTTATTTGTTTGTTTGTTTGTTTATTTATTTATCTGTTTGTTTTATTTAGAAGATTTTCACATGGTTACATGATTCATATACCTTCCCTCTCCCCAAAACTCCCTCCGCCCTGTAGCCAACATGCAATTCCACTAGGTTAAACATGTATCATTGATCAAGATCTATTTCTATATTATTGATAGTTGCACTAGGGTGATTGTTTAGTGTCTACATCCCCAAAATATTCCCATCAATCCATGTGTTCAAGCAGTTATTTTTCTTCTGTGTTTCTACTCCCACAGTTCTTCCTCTGAATGTGGATAGTTTTCTTTCTCACAAGTCCCTCAGCTTTGCTCTGGATTCTTGCATTGCTGCTAGTAGAGAGGTCCATTATGTTTGAATACATCACAGTGTATGAGTCTTTGTGTACAATGTTCTCCTGGATCTGCTCATTTCACTCTGCATCAATTCCTGGAGGTCATTCCAGTTCACATGGAATTCCTACAGTTCATTATTCCTTTGAACACAATAGTATTCCATCACCAACAGATACCACAATTTGTTCAGCCATTCCGCAATTGAAGGGCCTTCCCTCATTTTCCATTTTTTGCCATCACGAAGAGAGCAGCTATAAATATTTTTGTACAAGTCTTTTTCCCTAAAAATTACAAAATGTAAAATAAATAGTTTTGATTACATTAAATTATAAAGATTTTGTACAAACAAAATCAACGCAACCAAAATTAGTAGCAAAGCAACAAATTGGGAAAAAATCTTTATAACAAAAAACTCTGACTAAGATCTAATTACTCAAATTTATAAGGAGCTAAATCAATTGTACAAAAAAATCAGGCTGTTCCCCAATTGATAAATGGGCAAGGGACATGAATAGGCAATTTTCAGATAAAGAAATCAAAACTATCAACGAACACATAAAAAAGTGTTATAAATCTCTTATAATTATAGAAATGCAAATCAAAACAACTCTGAGGTACCACCTCACACTTAGTAGATTAGCTAACGTGACAGCAAAGGAAAGTGGTGAATGTTGGAGGGGATGTGGCAAAATTGGGATATTAATGCATTGCTGGTGGAGTTCTGAATTGATCCAACCATTCTGGATGGCAATTTGAAACTATGCTCAAAGGGCTATAAAAGACTGTCCTTTGATCCAGCCATAGCACTGCTGGGTTTGTACCCCAAAGAGATCATAGGTTATCCTTTTGGACAAGGCAATTAAGAAAATTGAATTTGGAGTCAGAGGATGCTAGCTCTGCCTCTATCACCTTCTGTTTGGCTTTAGAAAATTTGATCAACTCCTTTGGTCTCCATTTTTATCAGTAAAATGACAGAGCTGAGGTTTTATATTATAACATCTACAATCTTTTCTAACTCTAAATATGTGACCATGTGGAGAAATGTGGACTTGATGGTAAAAGAGAGTTAGATATATTTGGGCCAATGACTGCCAGGACTTTAGAAGTAGTCGTTAATGGTTTAATTTCAACTCTGGGGGAGTTCTGTTGGCAAATATCAGGAAACTGTCCTTTTCTCTATTCTTTTCAACTTTTTTAATGATGGATGAAATCATAGATGGTGTGATTATTACAATTTCTGACAACAACAGAAAAAAACTTGTGAAAGAATCTCAAAATTATAGAATTAGGAAGATGTAGTTAGTCAAATGTTCATGTTTTAAAAGAAAAAAATAGGTTTAATGAACTGCCAACTCTGTAAGAATTAATAGTGTGAAATGGCAGCCTAAAAGTTAACATGATGCTAAGCTGCATTAATAAAGGCACATAATGTTCAAAGGGAAGTGATAGTGTTACTTTATACTTCCTTAGCCAAATCCTATTCACAGTAATGTGTTCAGTTCCTCATAATGTGATAGGTAATAGGAGGAAAATTATGATAGTAAGATGACTTGAAATCATGCCATACAAGCATCTGTTGAAAGGAATAAAAATATTACCCTATAGAAAAGAAGACTTGGGAATAGAGAAATTGATTACCAAATGATGCCTTCTTTAAAGGAAGGAGGGGAGGGTAGAAGGGAGTTAAATAGGATATTTTAAGGTAACACACAAACAAATAAGTACATTTTAATCTAAAAAGACATATGATTTAGTTTTTAAAAGTTTATTATATGAGAGAGTGATTATCCTTTTGCATGCAGACATCAGATCTAGGAGCAATGGTTTGAAGTGAAGTTTAAAATTGTGTCTATATGTGTTAGAATAACATAATAATTAGAACTGCTCCAAAGGGAAATTTTTTTTTAATAGATTGTAGGTTCTCTTATTCTGACTGGATTTAAGTGGAGCCTGGAATATGCCATGCCAGGGATTATATAGATAAGACATCAATCAGGACTGTTGATCTCTGTGGGTATTGTTCAACTCTTAGATGAGGTGCTCCTGCCTTGTGTACGTATTTGTCAAGCTGCTCTAATGTCTGCGTACATACAACACCATTAGAAATTTAGTCTGGGATGGTTTTGTGTCACAGATAAAATGAGTTTTGCATAGCAAATAGAACCAGTTAACTTCATTTTTTCTCATACATAAAAAAAGAGTGTAGAAAGTTCCGGGTTAAGATGGCGGCAGAGTAAGAAGCAGCTCTTAACCTCTCCTGACCGAAACACACAAAACTCCTCAAGGGGACATAAAAACAAGTCCAGACGAACGGAGGAACCCCACAACAGGGCACAGCGTGGAAGGTACGTGGAATCGAGACATTTCCAGGCTAAAAAGGGCTCTCACTCAATCGCGGGCTGAGCAACCGCCCCACCCCCACCCCCTCCACACTCACCTATAGCTCCGAACCCAGCTAAAAAGAAATAGAGCAAGTTTGGGGCACCCATCGAGTCATCGGCAGCTCCGGGACCTGTTCCTGAGAGCAGCAAGACTTAGGACCCCATTAAGTCAAGAACGCACGCGAAATCTGAGCGAGCGGGAGCAGAGAGTGGACGCTGGGCGCAGAGTGCAGGCTGAGCAGAGGCGTGAGTGGAGGCAGACACAACCAGGAACTAAAGCCTAAGTGGGGAACCAGTGCAGACGGGTATACGACTGTGGAAGTAGCTCCCTGAGACTTGTAAAGGAACCTCCTGCAGAGGATCAAGCAAGGGAATCCACCAGGGGGCTTGACCTTGGAAAAAACTAGAACTCAGACCTCAGGAGCCAATAGATCTCAGACAGACACTGAGCGCGAGGATAAAGCTGAGAAGCTGCTGGGCTAATGATGGCTAATCAGTCACAGGAATTACAGAAGAGAAAGAATAATAACAAAAAAAAGAAGTCTTTAACACTCGACAGCTTTTACACAGAGAAAATCCAGACAACCGAGCAAACAGAGGAGGAGAACAAACAACCATCCAGACCCTCCCCAAATAAGGAAAACTCCTCACAAGCTATGGAAGAGTTCAAAACTGAGATTTTGAGGAAAATGGAAGAGATCTGGCAAGAAAATAACAGTTTAAAAGGTAGAATCTTGCAACTGGAAAGCGAGGCTCAGAAACCAAATGAACTGATAAGCAAATTGAACACAAGAAATGACCAGATTGAAAAGGAATACCAGAAGATTATGGCCGAAAACCAGAAGATTATGGCCGAAAACCAAAAGATTATGGCCGATAACCAGAAGATTATGGCCGAAAACCAAAAGATTATAGCTGAAAATCAATCCCTAAAGGCTAGAATTGAGCAAGTAGAAACTAATGATCTCTCAAGACAACAAGAACAAATAAAACAAAGCCAAAAGACTGAAAAAATAGAAGGAAACATGAAATATCTCAATGAGAGAGTGACAGACCAAGAAAACCGGTCTAGAAGAGACAATTTGAGAATAATTGGTCTTCCAGAAAAACCAGAAATTAATAAAAACCTGGACTCTATACTAACAGAAATAATTCAGCAAAATTGCCCTGAATTCCTACAACAAGAGGGCAATATAGACATTGAAAGGATTCATAGAACACCTGCGGCATTCGATCAAGAAAGGAAAACACCAAGAAATATCATTGCAAAAT